>NC_069381.1:148284166-148600138 GCF_027475565.1 Acinonyx jubatus | reverse complement strand
ACCATTTGGCTGAGTCTGTAATCATCCACAACTGTCCTCTATGATTTGACAATTTCTGCAAAGATGGCACTAATCTCTGCCATTTCCATCCAGTATCGCATGCAATACTGATTTTCATTTACTCTCATGGCCAAGACAAGTAGTTTGAGAGCTTTCTCACCCACTACAACTGTTCTTAGCCCCACAAAGACACCAATGTGAAGGTCCTGCTAATTACCAAGTATATATGTCTCTTGGTACTGTTCAGGGAGCAGGAAAATGATGAATGAGTGAGTCAGGTTCCTCAGCAACAGACTCTGAGACAGAGATTTGTGTTCAGGGAGGTTATTGAGGAAAACTGTCAGAAATAACACCCTTGCAGAAATATGGGCAGCAGCATTTGGTAAAGGAAGAAGTTTAATTATGGTACAGTTGCAGTAAAGGCCTTCATTGATTCCAGAAGGAGCTTTGAAGCTGAGACCACCCTTCAGAGTTGAAAGAAACTGAAGCAAAGGGGCTAGGCCTTTATACTCCTTCACTGATGGTTCATTGAATGCAAGATGCCACAGAGGAGGTGGCTGCCTCAGCAAGAAACAGTTACTTTCAGGGAAGGTAATTTCTGGGGAAGAATTCAGCTGTGGGACAATAGCAGGCAACACCGACAGCAACCAGAGAAATAAGCACCTCAATCCTTAAGAGGGGATGTTAGTGTTCGTGGTAATATCCACTACTAAGGTTATCAGATTTGGCAAGTAAAAAGCAATAAATAAACATATTGCATGGCATACCTATACTAAAAAGTTACTCATTCCTCATCTAAAATTCAAATATAACTGAGCACTGTATATTTTATCTGTCCACCACACAGGTATTAAAGGGAAAGTAGAAGAAGGAATTTCAAGGATATTAATGTATTTCTCCTTTTGTAACCTGATACTTTGTACAGTACTAATCTCACATGGATGTGGGAGACCAAAAATAAAAACTGGTAAACCCCAACAATTTTTGCTCTACCTGCAATCCTGATTTGGTCTAATTACAGGGAATCAGTTGCTGCTCACTACATTTTGCTACTGGAATCAGAAATAAGCTTAGAAAGAACACTAGCAGTTTTAAGGAGGGTGGATTGTGGGAAAGAGAGCACCCAGTATACAGAGAGGGAAAGAAAAAGAGCAGTGGGAGTGAAAAAGAAGAAATGAGAAGAGACACCCCGAAGATAGATTCAAAGAATTTACTAACTGTCTGATGTAGAAAAACAGGAGGTGAACAGAATCTAATAAAATTGTATGCTCTTGATTTTAGGTAATAGGAAATAAGAGGAAAAATGGTACAAGATACACATAAAACAAAAACATATTTGGAGGGAGAAATTATACATTTGACATAACATTCATCAAAATGTATAATATATGTGAATACATTAGCTAATATACTATACCAAGCTGCTAATATGGTCAAGTGATCATTTCCATTAAACATATTTCACCTGAGACTTTATAGATATTTTTAACCACCTGGCATTTCTACAAGCTGTGCACAGGATGTTACATTATACTGGTAATTCTATTAGCTATTAATAACTCTTACATACATATAAATCCGATAAACACTAATTTTCAAATTTAAAATCTTAATTGAATGAAGAGTTTATAAATTGTGTATTTTTCTTCAATAGTAATTCCAAACTCGATTTTATTTAAAATAAATATCTATTTGTGTTTTATCTACATTACTAAAGAAGTTCTTTTTTTAATGTTTATTTATTTTTGAGAGAAACAGAGACAGAGACAGAGAGCACGAGAGGGGAAGGGACAGAGAGAGAGGGAGACACAGAATCTGAAATGGACTCCAAGCTCTGAGCATCATCGCTGAGTCCGAAGCGGGGCTCGAACTCAACAGCTGTGAGATCATGTCCTGAGCCAAAGTTAGACGCTTAATCGACTGAGCCACCCAGGCGCCCCGCTAAAGAAGCTCTTAAAATGTGGAGCTCTGGCTGTTTCCTTTAATTACACCAAAGGAGAAACTACTACCCACATTACCTGCAGCAATGCTATCTTTATAACTGGCACTCTCCCCTTACCCATTTTATATTATGCTGCCAGTCGATTTTTCCTGAACCATGACATCCAACACACTATACCTGCATTATTTTCTAATTCAGAATAATCAGTCCAGGAACCATTGATAGATCTATTGATTCTTTGTGTGCATCACAGCAGAATCCTGTATAGCACCCTCAGATGCTAGGATGTCTATCTACTTAGTATGGTCTGGGAGCAGAACAAATATTTAGAAAGTCAAAATAAGTAAGTTTTTTCTATTTTATTTCAAGATTCTAAAATGCAATGTTACATTTACACTCTGTGATGTTAATTTTAATCACCAGTGACTTAGCCACAATTATTCTCTTCTGGGATTAAAATGGCCACTATAGATATCAGTAAAGAGAAGAAAATCTGACTTATCCAGTTGTGTTCACCAATCAGAAATCTCTTAATCACACTGTCCTGAATACCATGCCAAGTAAGAAAATATGTATATAATACACATTGATAAAATAATTAAAATAAACTTATTAAATTCTGTTTTTGTAGTATGTATTTTCCATCCAAAGGGAACATTCAGTCTGTCACTGCAATTTTTTAATTGTTTTTTTTTAATGTTTATTCATTTGTGAGAGAGAGAGAGAGAGAGAGCACAAGCGGGGGAGGACAGAGACAGAGGCCCATGAGCCACAGAATCCGAAGCAGGCTCCAGACTCTGAGCTGTCAGCACAGAGCCTGGAGTGGGGCTTGAACTCACGAGCCATGGGATCATGACATGAGCCGAAGTTGAAAGCTCAACCGACTAAGCCACCCAAGGCGCCCCAGTATGTCACTGCAATTTTTATAAATTATTAAACTGTTAACTTTCAATTATCTGTGTGTAGATTATCACAATCTTTAAACCCAAGATGGTTTTTTCCTGCAATGAGTATACTTTTAGGCCAACTTCTTGCTTTACTGAGTTTTCTTAAATATGCTTAGTGAATACAAGTGTAGTTTAATTCATGACAGGACATTAGTAGCTGGTAAATATTCTACTGGGGAAAAAATGTAATATAATGGCATTTCAAATCCAAGGAGAAATTATCTTTATATTCTCCTTTATCAATTTAGATTTTTCAAGTTTGCGCTCCCTTCAATTTGTGTAATGAAAATAGATTGCATAGCAAATCACTACACCCACTCAGGAAGTATAACCTTCCCAGACCTGCATATTTTCTGTGCACCACACAAAATGTCAGGCACTGAGTAGGTATACTTGCTGAAAGTTTACTCTAAATATTATGTCAATTCTCCTGTTATTCAATTGTTGTAGCTAAATATAAGATCTAAGAACTATGAATTCCATTGTAATTTAGTTACCTGACAATTCCTAGGAGGAATATTCCTTACTTCTCAGCTGTGGTGGATTATTAAGAATTATCTCTGATTATTTTTACTTAAGATTACTTTTTTAACCAAAAGGTGAAAAATATCATATACCTGTGTCTCACTAATAATAATTTCTGGTTAAAAATGAAAATGAAGTAATAAGGAGTGTACATTAAATTGTGGTGTAAAATCAAAACCACAATAAGATACCACCTCACACCTGTCAGAATGGCTCACATTAACAACTCAGGCAACAACAGATGTTGGCGAGGATGCGGAGAAAGAGGATCTCTTTTGCACTGTTGGTGGGAATGCAAGCTGGTGCAGCCACTCCGGAAAACAGTATGGAGATTCCTTAAAAAAAACTAAAATTAGAACTACCCTATGACCCAGCAATTGCACTACTAGGCACTTACCCACAGGATATAGGTGTGCTGTTTCAAAGGAACACATGCACCCCCATGTTTATAGCAGCACTATCAACAATAGCCAAGGTATGGGAAAAGCCCAAATGTCCATCGGTGGATGAATGGATAAAGAAAATGTGGTGTATATATATACAATGGAGTATTGGCAATCAAAAAGAATGAAATCTTGCCATTTGCAACTACATGGATGGAACTGGAGGGTATTATGCTAAGTGAAATTAGGCAGAGAAAGACAACAATCATATGACTTCACTCATATGAGGACTTTAAGAGAAAAAACAGATGAACATAAGGGAAAGGAAACAAAAATAATATATAAACAGGGAGGAGGACAAAACAGAAGAGACTCATAAATATGGAGAACAAACTGAGGGTTACAGGAGGGGTTGTAGGAGGGGGGGATGGGCTAAATGGGTAAGGGGCACTAAGGAATCTACTCCTGAAATCATTGCTGCACTACATGCTAACTAATTTGGATGTAAACTAAAAACAAACAAACAAAAATCCTTGGAAAAAAAATTGTGGTGTAGTAATAACTATCAAGACTTAATGTAAATCTTATGCCAGGCACTATTCTAAGTATTTTTCCCTTAATTCTCATAAGAACTTTATGAAATATATTCTAATGTTACCCTTACTTTATTTTTTAAATTTTATATTTTTTAAATTTGAGTATAGTTGACACACCATGTTACATGAGTTTCAGTAGTGTATAACATAGTGATTGGACAAATTTATACATTATGCTATGTTCACACGTATACCTACCATCTATCACCATACAACACTGTGATGATATCATTGACTATATTCCCTATTCTATTCTGCACCTTTTATTCCTGTGACTTATTCCGTAATTGGAAGCATAGGTCTACCACCCCCTTTACCCATTTTGCCCATCCCTCCACCCATCTCTGCAGACATCGGTTTGTTCTCTGTACTTACAGTTCTGATTCTGTTTTTTGTTTGTTTATTCATTTATTTTTTTAGATTACACATATAAGAATTCTTTATTGGTCTGACTGAATTCATTTAGCATAATACCCTCTAGGTCCATCCATGTCATGACAAACGGCACGATCCCATTCTTTTTTATCACTGAGTAATATTCGTATGTGCGTGTGTATGTGTACGTGTGTGACCTCTTCCTTATCCATTTGTGTATTATAGATAGTAAGGTTGCTTCCATATCTTGGCCGTTATCCCTATCTTCTGTTTAAACGTTTATTTATTTATTTTGAGAGAGAGAGTGAGCAGGGGAGGGGCAGAGAGAGAGAGGGAGAGCAAGAGAATCACAAGCAGGCTCCACACTGCCAGCACAGAGTGCAATCATTGTTATCCTAATCTTAACAGTTGAGAAAACTGAGGTGCAGAGAAGTTAACTGGCTGAAGTTTTCATAGCAAATAAGGGGCAGAACTCGTATTTAATCCAGTGCTGTTTGGTTTCAGAGTCCATCCACTGAACTGTCAGACCATACTACCTCCCTGCTGACTTATTTGATCTTCTTCCTATTGATGCCTCCACCTCTCACACATATCTGAGTGAAACTAGAATGCCAGTTGTCTTTAACTTTCTTTCAGTGACAGCTTACTCTGACAACATAGGCTGGACTAGCTGCCCTTCCTGTCCTATTGTCCCCTCTCATGTAACACCTAATGTGCTGGACTGTCGTAACTTTTTTTTCTTCGTTCCCCAATTGATAGGAATTCCTGAAGCAATAATTACTGAAAGACTGGCATACAACACAATGTCTGGAATATGTATAGTAGAGATTCATTACATGTATGTTGGATGAATGGATACTTCTCATTGTTTTTAGGTCTGCCTGGTGGCATTTCAGGCTGCGTTAAAGCAATCATATCCACAACCCACCACCGCCACCATGACTCTGATATCTACTTTTACAATTCTCCAAATTGTGACAAACTTCATATTTCTCTTTGAAATACTTTAAGAAAGCATAAAAAAAACTATCCCAAAGGGGGAAAAGGGTCTTACCTTCTAAATCTTCTTTCTCAAAGTGTGTTTTGAGAATAGAACGAGTTCCACCTCTATCCACAACTGCCTCTTCATCATTTCTCTGTAGAATGGGAAGAAAGAAGATTAAATGACATTTCATTTGTCTTTATCCACAGGGATACTTTCCAAGACCCACTGTAGATGCCTGAAATCACACTAATACCAAACCCTATATAAACTATGTTTTTTGCTATGCATACATACCTATGATAAAGTGTAATTTATAAGTAAGGCACAGTAAGAGATTAACAATAAGAATGAAATAGAGCAATTATAACAATACCCTATAATAAAAGTTATGTGAACATGGTCTCTCTCTCTCAGAATATCTTCTTGCACTATACTTACCCTTTTTGTGATGACATGATATGATAAAATGCCTATGTGATGGGATGAAGCAAGGTGAATCATGTATGTAGGCACTATGACATAGCATTAGCCTACTATTGAACTTCTGATGGTATCTCAGAAGGCAGATCATATGCTTCCTGGCCATAGTAGACCTCAGGTCAATCACAGATAAAAGTGGACTAGTGTACATATATTCCCATAATTCCCTTAATTTCAGAAAATAAACTATAATTTAAATCCAATATTTTAGGGGTTTAAGTCAATCACTCAAATGTAAACAACTTTCTATTTGATTATCGAGTGTTAGTTTAAAAAGGAGATTAAATTTAAGTTAACCACATATTCAGAGAAGAATGTCATTTGACTTTCCATGAAATCGAAGGTAGTCAAACATTCCAGTTGCCATCATTTGTTAGTGAAATGAAAAACAGAAAACAGTTATCCTGTCAATTTCGTAACATGCATTTTTTTATCTCTGATAAAGAATTCTTGTTAACAAGAATGACATTTGGACTATACAAGGAAAATATGGAAATCATTAGTATTAACGCCACTAATGCTATGGCAAGGTGAAATAATTTCACTGCCATTTAAAATGGGGTTGGGGGAGGGGAGGGTGGGTGATGGGTATTGAGGAGGGCACCTTTTGGGATGAGCACTGGGTGTTGTATGGAAACCAATTTGACAATAAATTTCATATATTGAAAAAATAAAATAAAAATAAAATGGGGTTGGGGGATCTAATCTCTTGAAAGCAATTACCAGCAATTATTAGGTAAACTACAACTCTAATTACTTTGCTTCAGTCTAATGCATTTTATTCAAACTAAACTTTTAATTATAATCCTATACATTACACTTTCTCTACACAGATAGGGTTTTTTCTATTTTGTTTTGGGGTTTTTGGGTTTTTTTTGTTTTGGGGGAGTTTCTTTTATCTAGAATGGCTGGATGGAGGTTCTCTCTTCTGAGCAGTGTACATACACTGAAAACAATATACTCACTGATTTGGTATTCAATAAAATAATGGGGGGGGAGGGGAAAGTATAATCCATTAAACCATGCAGGAATGACCGAAATACAAAATAGTGAATGAAGTGAAAGACAGTATTTCCAAATTTTATTTGATTGTGAATATCTGTATAAAAATTGCTTTAAAAGTGAACATTGAACACAAGGAAAAAAGGTAGGAAGGGAAAGGAAAGAAAACGAAAAGGTAGGCTAAAGATGAATAAATCTTCCAACATGTATTTCTAAGCCTGTTCTAGTATATGACTATTAGAAAAAATTAAAGATTTCTGTTTCTTCTTCGAAAGCTTTAAATTCCCATGCATAATCTTGATAAAGATTTGGCCTCCATGTTTTAGAAATCAGTATTGTAAACTGTAGGGTTACAGAGTAAGGACCTATTCAACGTAGAAAGATCAGCTCTCCTATGCTTCACACGCAGCAAGACACACAGTAGAAAAACATGGTTTATAGCCTGTAGTCCTGTGTCTTTCAGACAACATGGGCTGAGACAGGTCAGGGCAGTGCCTGAAATCAGAACGAAAGAAACCTATACCACAAATGAGAGAAAACACGAAAATTAAGATATGATTCAGAGCCTACTGTTATTGTATTTGGCAAAGTTTTAAAAATCTGTTGGTTTGAGCAAAATAGCAATAGAAAAACTAAAGACTTATATATTTATATAATTTTCCTGAACTAGACAAATGCAAATTTCAGCCTCTCTAGAATCTATTCCTGATATGTTTACAAATTGCATTTATCCTCTGTACAAGACATATTCAAATATATGTCACATTGGAATATATCTCTGCCCTCCAGGGTGTTAGGAAGAATGCCAAAAGCTAAGTCATGCATCTGTGTTCAGAGGTCAGAAGAAGCATTATTCCACCATACATTACAGTGGCAGCCTTTTAAAACAATTGCATAATGGGAAGTTTTATACAGATGTTTGCCCCTGTATATAAAATATTTAATTCTTATTTCAAGGGCCTGAATCAATTTTCAACTTATACAAAACAGTTTTCTCCTTACTTATATACATTACATATACTATTCACGTACAAAAGATAATTCTACTGAACAGTTAATGTTAGGATATTGAGATAAAATAAAATTTTGCAGACGTAGAAGTGGAATATAAATAGGAAATAATTGGTTATTTAATTACAATATGAATTACAAGCTGCAGTGCCCTAATTTTAACGTTTCATTGATGGAAAGAAAAGAACTTGAAGCTAGAATATGAATGTAACTCAATGTAAGTGACTCATTTTGCAGTTTCATAGAACTTTAAATACTCTCCAGATAGACCATAGAAACATCAAATGTCAAATGTCTGGTCTTTTAGGTTGAAAATTCCCAAGATACAACTTAATACTAATACATATAGTGAAATTCCTCTACTGTGGAGATAGTTCAAAAGATTATTTCAATATTACTGAAGACTTTTTAACAGAGTACTCCCCTTCCTCCCTCTGACCAAGAGCAAGTAAGCAAGGGTGTGATGAATGAAGACAATGCAGGGACATGTGACACTGGGCACCAGACTATGTGGTAATCCCAAATACACCAGTAAGAACATTTCTAATTCATTTTGTATTGCTACCCTTTTTAGATTTGCTGAACATCAAATACATTAATGTACCCTAATATCCATATGTATTTACTTACTTAGAACAAAGTCTAGCACCAAGAGAAAACACATAAATCTATTGCATTGCCTCTCAATACAATTTACCCTTGCTACACTATTGGGTAAACATTTATTCCAGTATATAGTATAAGACAATGTTTTAAAATTTGGGGGTGGGGGGCATGACCCATAGTGAGAAATATATATTCAACACAGTCACATATTCATATATACGTTATCAAAACAAAGTTTCACAAACCAACATTTACCCTTACTATAAACAATGTGGTATGATATTTTCTATTCCAGGATATTCTGTTTCATTTAAAAATACTAGTCACTACCCATTAAATTTATTTCAGTACTTAAAAATTAGTGGTACGGATGCCTGGATGGCTCAGTCAGTTAAGGGTCCGACTCTTGATTTCAGCTCAGGTCAGGGCCTCGCGATTCATGAGTTTGAGCCCCTCGTCACCTCTGGCTGACAACGTGGAACCTGCTTGAGGTTCTCTCTCTTCTTCTCTCTCTGCCCCTCCCTGTTTGCACTCTCTCTTTCTCTCTCTCTCCCAAAATAAATAAATAAACTTTTAAAAAATAAGTTATGACCTGTTATTTGAAAAACACTGGGATAGACTATGACCCTGGGACAGAGTAACAGCAATTAGTTCACACAGAAATCACATCTTAAATCCATTTACATAGGCCTCTAACTAAATGAACAAATAGCAATACTATATTTTTCAAATCAATATTTTAATTTTTGAAGTTTCTGTCATGTTAAGTGTAGGGACACATTATGTAATTACATATATATCTTTTGATGAACTATTTTCATTTTTTTTCCCAACAAGAGAGTAATGGTTTGCTTTTCCTAGTTCCACTTAAGTACTTTTCTCCATGCCTTCCCAAGAAAGAAGGAACAAATAGTATTATCTAAGATCCTCTCCAGTTAAACTCTGCTTATGACTAAACTGAATTTGTATTCAACTATTTTAAGAGCAAACATATAACTGACATAACCAAATATAATTTATAATTTATATGTAGAAAATTATAATTTTCTACAATTTGATTACTTCTAAACCTTAATGTTAGAAGTGTCTTAATACACTTGTGTTGAATCCAAATGTATGTAAATGTAAATTGGGAATATTTCTACCTCCAAAGAAAGTCTTTAAAGGGAATAGTTTGCTGTTATTATTTTTACTGAACAATTACTAGAGAGCAATAACGGAAAAAAGAGCTTTCTAGCTCAGCTCTCATATTTGAAGTGACCTTGAACCAGTACAGTCTCTCATGAAAGAGCAATTAACATGGGCTAGCACATTTAGGTGTTAAAATATTTAGGAAAATATATCAACAATTTCTTCTATAATTGTTTGTAAATATCATGAAGCTCTCTATGAGTGTACAAAAATGCATTTTTTTCCTGATTTACCATAACTCTTGAGCACAATATCCACAGAAACTTTTCTAATTTATCAAAATCTAACAGTTAATCCCATGAGCAGAACAACTCAAACTTTTCATGTCCTTTTGATAATTCTCATCTCATTTGAGAATGAGTTAATAAAAGACAGAGCAGTTCATTTTCATTTCATTATTCTTCCCTGGACTATTTATCACATTAATTTTTTTAAAGCAACCTATCCTTCAATAAATGGGGCTGGGAAAACTGAACAGCTACATGCAAAAGAATGAAACTGGACCACCTTTTAACACTACACACAAAAATAAATTGAAAATGGATTAAAGATCTAAATGTGAGACATGAAAACATAGAAATTCTAGAAGAGAACACAGGCAGTAATTTCTCCAACATTAGCCATTATAATCTGTTGGTCTTGAATTTGCTCACCACGTTCTCAAAAAATGTTATTTATTTTCATTGTTATTTATATTATTATTTGTATCACTGGGGCCACAGAAATAAATGAGACATGGCTGCTTCCCTCAAAGAGCTTACAGACTTCACCTTCAGTACAACACACAATGGCATTATTAAATTCATACAGGGGATGTTCAGCCGTAACAGTTATTATTTTTCTCCAAGAAAGTAAAGACTCCATTAAAAAAGACATGTGAGCTGATGTTTAAAAGATCAATGTATCTTTTCCAGGCAGACAAGGGGACAAAGTAGAAGTTCAGTTGCAAGTATCAAGACAAGAGACTACTTATTTGAATAAGGGTGAAAGACATTAGTTGAACCCAGAGCAAGACTGACTAGATAATAAATTACAGAACTACTGTTCTCCTAACAATCCAAATGTCTGGAAAGAAAACCTCTAAAACCCAGGATGAGATTGAAAATCTTTTTTTTTTATTTTTTAAATGTTTATTTATTTTTGAGAGAGAGAGAGAGAAAGAGAGAGCGGGAGGGGCAAAGAGAGACAGAGACATAGAATCAGAAGCAGGCTCCAGGCTCCAAGCTGTCAGCACAGAGCCAGAGGAGGGGCTCAAACCCACAAACCATGAAATCATGACCTGAGCCAAAGTCGGATGCTTAACAAAATGAGCCACTCAGACACCCCAAGTTTGAAAATCTTGATGTAAAAAAGGAGGACTTCTAGAAATTAGAAATTTATATATATATATACACATATAAACTATATATATTTATATATATACATTTATATTTATACTTATATGTACTTACATATATAATCCTTAAAAACTCCACATATATTTATATAAAACTCTCTCTCTCTCTCTCTCTCTCTCTCTCTCTCTCTCTATATATATATATATATATATATATATACAGTACATATATATATATCTCTCTCCATATATATTCCTTAAGGTTAAAAATTCCAAAGATGGGCAAAGCAGTAGACTGGACAAAGGATATAAGAACTAGGGAACAGGCAAAAAGATCTGAAAAAAATCACACAGAACATAGCATAAAATGACAAGGATATGAAAAAAACATGAAATAGGTAAGTTTTAAAATGAGGATAATACGATGAAGTCTAACATATACCTAAATGGATTTCTAGAAGATAAGAATAGAGAAAATGAGGAAGAAGTACTATTTGAAAATAATAGGTAAAAAATTTCCAGAATTGATAAAACAGGATTCAGGAAACACAATGAATCACAAACAGGATAATTAAAGAACAATTAACACCTCTGAATATCATGTGAAACTGCAGAATGACACATTGTTACAGCAAGAAGAGAAAAAAAAAATGATTACCTACAAATGAATGACAAACTAATAAAAATAGACCCCAGAAGACAGTAAAATAAAATCTTCAGAATATTAAGGAAAAATCATTATAAATCTAGAGGTGGATACCCAGTAAAATTATCAATCAAGAAACACCCTTCTGACAAACAGAAAGAGAATTTATCACCAAGGCATCCTTTGTAATGGAATTTCAAAGTATATACTTTAGGAAGAAAACCAATGACCCCAGAAAAAAGGTCTCAGATGCAAGAAGGAATCCCAAGCCAAGAAACTAAAGGACATAAAGAAATATAAAGAAAATAAAAATAAGATGAGTTTAAAAATCAACTTCATGATTTCTAAGACCATTTCTAATTAAATTTTTAAAAATTGTTTTAATGTTTATTTATATTTGAGAGAGAGAGAGAGAGAGAGAGACAGTGCATGAGCAGGGGAGGGGCAGACAGGGAGGGAGACAGAATCCGAAGCAGGCTCCAGGCTCTGAGTAGTCAGCACAGAGCCAGACGTGGGGCTCGAACCCACGAGCTGTGAGATCATGACCTGAGCTGAAGTTGGATGCTCAACTGACTGAGCCACCCAAGCGCCCCTCTAGCTGATTTTTTTAATACATATTAAGTTGTTTTCTACTTTAGTGTAAGTAAGGGTCATTTTTGGTCTCTATTCATGTAGTTATCTGTGCTTTATCCTAAGATAATAACATTTATAACTCTTCATCAATACCCTTCTCCACTCCTGCAACCCCAAATCCTGATAGTTTCACTGACATACTAGAGAGTTGTGATATCAATTAGTATTAATTCTAAGAAGAGGATAAACACCTACATATACACTTTAAAATACAATTAGCAATTTTTAGTCTCTCCGTAGTGAGTAAAGACTTGTTCCTTACAACTTTGTAAGAATTATGAAATTAGAGCACTACATAAATATTAGCCTTCTCATCACAAATTAGGACAGTTCTGAGTTGGCCTATATACACAAAAGTTAATTATATGAATTATTTAAAGAGAAATAAGCTCATAGTACCTGACTTATACCTGAATTAGACTTGAATACTGAAAAATTTGCAATCTGAAGATAGAAAGAAAGTTTCCTAATAGAAGCAAAATCAACAAATCAAGGCAGAGAATGGGGATAGTAAAATAATATTTATAAGCAACATGGAATAATTCAAAGATATTTTTAGATAACTAAAAGGGTACTGAGGAGTAAGAAACAAAACATTAGAAGATGAACTTTAGTGATAAGAAAACAAGCAGTGCAAGGAGATACTTCATATACACTTGAGTTATAAAAGTATAGTGTTTAAATACTTAAAAAGCAAAGTAAGCAAGTCTAACCAGTTTGGTGTTTTTTTTCTTTAACTCCAGTGATTGTTTTTTAGTGGTATGCTTTACAATGTCATAGGCAAAGTGGTAATAATCTGAGTAGTGATGTAGTTTTAAAAAAAAATGGCTTTTGCTATATTTAGTACCCATTTTAAGCAAATTGATTTTCCTATACAAATGTCAAAAATGTGGGAAAGCCAATGGAGAGGGCCACTTTATTTACTTCCCACTTTAGATCTAAAAAACCAACCAACCAAAAACACTTGTGCTCTTAAATTTTCTAATTATCTAAAAATTCAAGGGATATATAGAAAGAAAATATAAATACCCTAGACATGGGGAAAATGTAATTACATTAAAAATGGGAAATGACATAAAGGCAAAGGATGAGTAAAAATGTGTACAGCTGACCACTGAACAACAGAAGTTTGAGCTGTGTAAGGCCACTTATACGCAGATTTTTTCAATAAATACAGTAAATGCATTTTCTCTTCTTTATGTTTTCTTACTAACATTTTATTTTCTCTAGCTTACTTTATTGTAAGAATACAGCATATAATATATATAACATACAAAATATGTGTTAATTGACTGCCTATGTTATCAAGTAAGGTTTGCAGTCAATAGTAAGCTATTAGTAGTTAAGTTTTGGGGGAGTTAAAAGTTATACGTGCATTTTCAACTGTGTGCGGAGGCTGGCGCCCCAACCTCTGCTTTGCTCAACTCTCTTACGAAGATGGATTATTCTTATGTTTCCTCAACTACTTATTCCCTTCACAAGACCAAAGACTATTATTTGAATTAAACTGATTTTTGATTGAGATGTGAGAATTTATTCTACTACATAGAAGAACCAAACTCCAATTATTAGAAATATATATGAATTATCTGTCCCTCTATGTATTATATAATAGAAACAGCCAAAACTGATTTATAGCTAGTATTATACCTATAAATGTTTATTGTTTATTAAACTTATGGTAACAATAGGCACCTAGAAAAGGTCCAGAAGAGGAAGCAGCATAGCAGCTAAGAAAATCTCTAAAACCAGACCACCAGGATTCATATCCAGTTCTGGTACTTCTACTTACTTGGCCATGTGACTTTAAGCAAGTTCTTTCTGCCTCAATTTCCTCAAATGCAAAATGGGGATTATAGTGTTTACTTTATACGATTTTTATGAAGATTAATATAAAGCATGCTAACATGCTTAGAACAGTACCAGGGAGTTCTATATTAGTGTTAGGTAAATACACTTTATCTTATATAATCCTCCCAACAGTTCTAGAAGATAGATATTTTTATCCCTATTTCAAAGATGAGAAATCTGAAGCTCAGTTAAGACAGGTTAAATAATTTGCCCAAGAGTAGTTTGTTCAACTAATATGAGGTAGGGTTAGGATTTGAATCAAATTTTATATGGCTTTAAAATTCATGTTCCTTCTACTGTGTCACATACTGATCCATTTTCTTAAAGCTTAGCCATTTTTCTCCCAATTTTTACATACCACATAAATAACATTAACAATAACAAATTTTGGGTAGAAAAAAATTAAATAACATTCAAGCCTTCTTTCTGAAATCTTATAATTTTCTACATTCTCCTCTAATCTATAGAAAACAAATATGCAAAAGCAGTTATATATTTTGATTTTTTAATCTTAAAGTATGGTTATTACTAGTGTTCACAATATCATGTTGTCCTCTTTCTCTTCCTGGACTACAAGAAGAGTATTATACATATCCCAGGCCCTTGTAGAACTAGTGTTGCCCAAAGGGACATAATCAAAGTGATGGTGTATCATGTCTGGACCAAAGTACAGAAAAGTGAGTGTGATTTCTCCATTTTCTCTCTTCCCAGGTGTAGAGACCAAGCAGATCAGGTGATCCGGTGGTGCAGTTATCTGTAAAATCACTGAGCCTCTGTCAGTCTGAATTCCTGAGCAACTGAGTGGAAGAGAAGTTCCCAGTCTCAGCCCTGACCCACATTTATTGTATTTATTGCATGAAGCCACTGAGATTTTAGAGCTGTTACTGCAGCATAGCTTGATCTATCCTAACAAGAAAACAAACATTTTTTTAATGTTTATTTATTTTTGAGACAGAGAGAGAGAGGAAGAGAAAGAGCATGAGCGAGCATGAGCGGGGGAGGGGCAGAGAGAGGGGGACAGAGGATCTGAAATGGGCTTAGTGCTGACACCAGATGCAGGCTTCAAACTCACGAACCGTGGTATCATGGCATGACCTGAGCCAAAGTCAGACACTCAACCAACTGAGCCACGCAGGAACCCCAAGAAAACATTTTTATATTTATACTTCCTCAAATTTGTACTTTCTAGTGATTACATATTTTATTGTTGATGTCATATAGTTTAGTGTTTAGTTAAGCCTTCCTGTAGTATTGGTCACTTAGATTTTTATCTATTTTCTCACTAATGTAAATAATTTTTCATTATTCGTATTTATAGAGATTAAATGATGGAAAACTTAAGCATAGAGATAAATTACTGTATTTACATCAAAACAGTGAGCACAACTGGGTAGTTATTTAAAAGTACGCCTTTAAAATGCAACAGAATGGTAGAATTGCTTTTTTATGAAATAAAGAAAGGTCTTAAAGGAAGAATTTAAGAAAAAAGTAGTAAAGAAGATATTCGTTGGTGCCAAAATAGCTAAGTGAGAGCAGAGATTTAAACATGAAAAGGGATGACAATAATGGAACTGTGAGAAAAACCAATGAAAAACATCCAAGAGAAAGGGTCAACATTATGGGGACAGAAAGAATGGGAAAAAATGTAGATGCAAAGTTTATATAAGAATTTATGTTTATTTTCTTAATAGTAATTTGGAAAAAATGATAGTAACTTGGAAAATAATACTTTAAAATGCGTTGTATATGTACCTTATTTATGTTTATGTATCTCTAACTTTCCTCAGAATTTTCAAGGAAGGAAGGGGAATTAGGAGAACAAAGAAAGACATAAGACTTCAAATTCTACAGAAAGATTATAGCTCATAACTGAGTCAATCAAATAATTGGCAAGCAGCCAGATATATTTAGCTATCACTATCCTAACATCAAGTAACTGAGAAGTACTGATTGCCATTATGTTTTGAAGAAGATACATCTTTATGGCAAAAATCTATAATTTATATGTGAAACAATGTCTTGTAGCCAGATATTTAGTGTTTAGGGTTTATCCCAGCTTAATTTTATTGTCCTTGTTCCTAATTTTGTCATAGAGGTTATTTTACAGAACAATTTCAATTGTGTAATTTTAAAATAGACATATGGTAAGCCTTCCAATCAGAAGCCAAATCTGTCAACAGGTCTATTTCATAGTCCCTGAGATTAAACCAGAGGGCGTACAATTTAGAAATAGACAATGGAACTCAAGAGTTCAGCAAAATAAACTGTTAAAGATAGGAGGACTTTAAACATTTTAATGTTTATTTATTTTTGAGACAGAGAGACAGAGTAGGAGCAGGGGAGGGTCAGAGAGAGGGAGACACAGAATCTGAAACAGGCTCCAGGCTCTGAGCGGTCAGCACAGAGCCTGACTCAGGGCTCTAACCCGCAGGGCTCAAACCCAGCAGCTACAAGATCATGACGTGAGCTGAAGTCCGACACTTAACTGACTAAGCCACCCAGGCTCCCCAAATATGGGAGGACTTTAAAATGTCATGATACGACTGATTTTATAAGGAGCTATAGAGTTTTATGAAAGAACCCCTGTCTATAATTTATATAGAGATTTATGTAGTTTATAGAAGTGAAATAACCAGGAAAGTTCAATCATTCCTTTATCAATCATTTGTTCATCAACAGTTAAGACTCATATGACTACTGCTATAGACTATACGTTTGTGTCTACCACTAAATTCATATTTTGAAACCCAACCCCCATTGTAAGAATATCTGAGGGTGGGGTCTTCGGGAGGTAATTAGGTCATTAAGGCAGAGCCCTCATAAAAGGGATTAATGCACTTACTAAAAACACCCCAACAAGCTCCCTTAACGCCTCATACTGTATGAGGACACAGACAGAATATGGCATCTATGAATGAGGAAGTAGGCCCTCACCAGTCACTGAATCTACAGAAGCCTTAACCTTAAACTTCTCAGCCTCCAGAATTGTGAGAAATAAATTCCTGTTTATAAACCACATAGTTAATAGTATTCTTTGTTACAGCAGCCTGAATGAACTACGACAATTGCTAATAATGGCCACAGACAATATTCGATGCTTTTCAAACATCATCTCACTAAACTCTATAGGATATTATCCCCAGTTTGCAAATGGGAAGCTGAGGCTCACAGTAATAAAGTAAGTTTTGCAAGATTACAGAGCTAGTGTCAGAAGCAGGATTTGAACTTTGATCTAACTCCCAAACCCATGTTCTTTGCCTCAGCAAAAATTCAGAAAAGAAGTTGAGCCAATTTAAACTTTGAAGAATAGTTTTTGAAATAGTGTGGAGGACAGGAAATGAGGCAGTAAGATTAGCACATACAAAGACATAGGAAAAAATTACACTTAATTAGAAAAGCCCAATTGTTTGATATGATTATCATAGTACAAGATACCCAAAAAAGCATAAAAATGAAGCTGGAAAGTGAGGGTGTATCTACATAATAAAGATCTTGGTGTGACTCACATTATTTCCCATCATATAAGCAAAGATTATGAATTATTTTATAATTTAACGCCTTTTAAAATAATTCTTTCTCTGCACAGGAGAAATACTTTAAGCACGGACTCATACATATGGTTCAGAAATGAGAAGCCATCTGATTTCAAACTACTGTGAATTATCTTATGGAGGATATAATATGGCTTTCTAAATCTTAGCTTTTCAGCACAAGTGTCTCTTGCTCCTGACCTCTTCTTCAAGAGAACATTAGACAACGCAAATAATAGGTCCTTAGTAGGACCTATTCAAGAAGAATAATTATTGAGATAGTGTGGAGGACAGGAAATGAGGCAGTAAGATTAGCACATACAAAGACATAGGAACCTATGCTTAGGTTCCAAAGCAGAGGAAGCTTAGGAAGCTTAGGTTCCTATGCATAGGAACCAAAAGCTTAGGACCTATTGCTATTGCCAGATAGCAATAAATTATTGAAGGTATATATAAAACTTATTGAAGTGACATAAATTAACCCTTAATATATTGTATCCTTCTTTCTTGAAAATCAGTATTTCTTTTGAAAAAGACCAACAATTAGGATCAGAAATAGAAAATGTAAACACAGGGCACTCAGTTGGTTAAGTATCTGACTCTAGATATCAACTCAGGTCATGATCTCAAGGTCCTAGGATCTAGCCCCGTGTGGGGCTCTGCGCTAAACCTGGAGTCTGCTTGGGATTCTCTCTCTCCCTTTCTCCCCGCCCCCCTCAAGCTCTCTCTCAAAATGAATAAAAATTAAAAAGAAAAAGAAAATGTGAACACTAATACAGATCTCCTTTTCCTTAGCAGCAAAAAAAAGTTTTTAGCTCAAGAAGTGATTGAGAAAAGCAAATTTAAAAAAGAAAAGAAAAAGTGAATACATCTCATGTATCAAAAGCTAAGCCCTCTATCTAACCAAGTCATACAATTTATTGAGAAAAAAGAGTGCAACATGGGAAGGTTAGGAGTAGATACACATGTGAATGAAGAAACTGGATTTGTATTTAATATAACAGAATTTCATATTTTAAAAAATCTAATTTATCTATTCTTTCATATAATCTGTGACAGCTGGTTCTTCATATAATAGAAGCAATGAGAGACATTTTTTTGGACAATCAAAAGAGAAGATTCAATTGAAGAAAGGCATTTGTAATGAAATAAAAACAATGCTTTCTATTTTCATCAGTTGTTGATGGTTTGATCAAACAACTAACAAGCACAATTTCTTTTTTGTTTTACAAGCACAATTTCAATTCATAATACCATTTATTAAGTGACTAGAAATGTATGTCTTCATGATACATCAACTGTCATTGTATTTAGGATCTCATTATTGTTACCTAATCATAACTACTATATGTCAACATACAGAAGAAAAATAAAAATATCAGCGCTTTCCTATGTGGTAAGCTTCACGGCTTTTTTGCCATTTGTTATGAATATAGTTTAAAATCAAGTTCAATAGTATAACAGATTATCTATGAAAAAACAAAAAGCATGCCTTAAGATGTGATTCTAATTCTATTTTGTTGGCATTAGCTCTTCCCACTCTTCCAGTGAGAAGTTCCAATCTTATGCTTCCCAGGCATAATCATAGAGGTCATCTGATGCAATATCTCCCCAACATAGGAATACCATTTACAATATCACAATATGTCTGATTTTTGCTTGAACAAATCTAGTAATAGACAGCTAAGTATGACATAAGTAAAGCCACTCCATTTTTGGAAAGTGATAATGTTTAGAGATATTGTAAGATTATAAGACCACCTTTGTATTCTCAGGATCGATCTACCTATCATCTATGTATCTAAAACAAATGGGATGAAATCATGGCAAGGCAGACTTTGATCTCATTCATTCACTGATTCATTCACTCACAAAATTATATATATAATTATATACTAATATAATATTAATTGACAATTACTTAATAAATTAATGATGCCTCATATAATTATATATATAATTTAGTGAATGACTGAATGAGACCAAAACTGCCTCCCTATGATTTCAACCCATTTGTTTCATTTTTGTTCCCATTTTGGAGCTATGTTACTATTGGTAAGAATGCAATAATACCACTAATGCTTAAACTGAATCTTAAAAGGACAAATGGGATTATCAAGGTGAATAAAAAGAGCATTCCAGGCAAATGGCACAACTTGTACAAAAGCAGGTGGTATCAGGGACTTCAAAAGATATACATCCCCAGTCTTTTTCATGACAGGTTTTTTTCTTTAGATATCCCATGATTATAACATCCTGATGAAGAAAGCATTAATACTGCGACTTTTACTGTAATTTTTTGTATGAGGAAAATAAGATACATTCAAGTTTTCCAGCAAGGCAATTGTAGAGCTAGAACTAGAACTAAAATTTTGGCTTTTCTGATGGCCATTTGAATGGTCAGTCACTAGATAATTCTAACTCTACATTCTGAAACTGTTAGTCCCTAGCTGTCCAACTTTTCTCAGCACTGCTTATAATTACAGTAATAATGAGAACTAACAACAACAACAACAAAGGTTTTGTAAGGTTTGCAATGTGCCAGACACAGTGCTAGAACTTTACAGACATTTATTCATTAGGAATCTTTAAACCAATGAGTATTCTGAGACTTAAAGAGGCCCTGAAACTTTCCCAGAACCCTCAGCAATTAAGGGCCATAGACCGGTTTGAAGCCAGGTCAATACTCTTAACCAATATGCTACACCGCAAAGGCATTATATTAGTTATTCATAAAATCTAAAATTCCTTAATTTTACTTTAAAATACTTAAGTCTGGTTCAACCTATTTATGGTACCTATTTATGTATCTCAGGTAATATAAATTCCTAATGGTGCCCAAAGTAACATAAGCCTTATTTTTCCATGAACTTGTCATACTAATTCCCTATTTTGTTATTCAACAAAAATGTATTAAGTAGTTACCATGTGCCAGGCAATGTATTTGTATTAGCTTTAAAGAAAAAAGAGGGGCGCCTAGGTGGTTCAGTTGGCCAAGAGTCCAACTTCAGTTCAGGTCATGATCTCACAGTCTGTGAGTTCAAGTCCACAGTGCAGAGCCCACTTCAGATCCTCTGTCCACCCCTCTCCCTACCCCTCCCCTGCTTGTGTTCTAAATAAATAAATTAATAAATAAATAAAAATAAAAGAAATGAGACACTGCTTTTGCCCTTAAACTGTTCATAGTCGAGATAGGAAAATCAATGACTACAATGTAGAATGCATTGTGTTTCAATTAAGGTAAATACTGGGATCCAGAGGAACATTAGGGAAAATCACCTAATTCACTCTAAAGGAATAGGGAATATTTCAGTTGCAGGCAATGCTTAATCTAAGTAAATCTTGTGGCATAATAGTTAGCCAGGCAAAAACAAAGAGAAATGAGGGGCCAAATATATTATAGGCAAAAAGGAGAGCATTTTAAAGGTTTGAGAGAGTCTGTCTCTAGCTAACTAATAGAATTTAGACTGAGTTTAATTAAAGATGGTTAAGTTTAAATGTCACTTCCTCATAGGGGCGCCTGGGTGACTCAGTCCGTTAAGCGTCTGACTTCGGCTCAGGTCATGATCTCACGGATTGTTGGTTCGAGCCCCGCATCAGGCCCTGTGCTGTCAGCTCAGAACCTGGAGCCTGCTTCAGATCCTGTGTCTCCCTCTGTCTCTGCCCCTCCCCCACTTGCTCTCTCTGTCTCTCAGAAATAAACGCTAAAAAGAAATTTTTAAATAAATAAAAATAAATAAATAAATGTCACTTCCTCATTCCTCAAAAAATTACAAATAGAACTACCATATGTTGCAGTAATTCCACTTCCGGATATATATATATCCAAAAGAAATAAAATCATGATCTCGAAGAAATACCTGCACTCCTATGTTCATTGTCACATTATTCATAATATCCAAGATAGGGAAATAATCTAAGAGTCCAATATAGGTAAGTGGGTAAAATAAATATAATGGAATATTATTAAGTCATGAGAAAGAAGGAAATCTTGCCATTTGTGACAGCAAATGTGATTGGATGGACTGAGGGCATTATGCAGTCAAATGCTCTACCACTGAGCTATACCCCTGGGACTGAGGGCATTATGCTAAGTGAAATAAGTCAGACAGAGAAAGACAAATACTCTCACTTTTCTGAACCCTGAAAATTATCTTGAAGGTAATGGGGAGTTTTAGAATGAATGTAAGTAAGCAAATGCCAGTCGCTGCTTTACATTCTGGAAAGAGTACTAAGGCAGCTGAATGATGATGCGTAGGTTACTTTGGGGATGGGTAACAGGAAGAAAAAGAAATATCAGTTAAGAAATGATTACAATAGTCCCAGTGAAAAAAGAATATGAAGTCACACTAAGGTCAAGACTATGGAAAGAAGGGGTAAACTTTAGACTCCCTAAGAGAAAGAATCTACATAACTTAGTAACTGGATGTAAGGTTAGGATTAAAAAAAAAAGTGGAAACAAAATTATCAGGTCATCATGCTATGGAAGACAAAGAGGTTTTGAAGAGAAAATAGTAAGTTAGTTTGGGACATACCAAGTTTGAGGTGTTTGTGAGATAAATGAGCAGAGATGTCTAATAAGATGCGATGTCTAGAACACTAGACAGAGATCAGGATGCAGACACAAACTATAGGTTTGGAATTCTATTTATTCTACTCTATTCCATTCGATTCTAAATTTGTTTTAATTTTTTTAAATGTTTATTTATTTTTGAGAGAGAGAGACAGAGAGACAGAGTGTGAGCAGAGCAGGAGCAGAGAGAAGGAGATACAGCATCTTAAGCAAGCTCCAGACTCTGAGCTGTCAGCACAGAGCCCAATGCAGGGCTCAAACCCATGAACCATGAGATCACATCCCGAGCTGAAGTCAGACACTTAACCAACTGAGCCACCGAGGGACCCCTTCCATTCTATTCTACAATCACCACGTACAGCAGCGGTTCTCAATTTTGGCTGTTCATGATATTCACTTGGAAAAGTTTTTGTAAATTAAGAAGCTGGGTTCCATCTCCATAGACTTTAGTATTTCTGAGATACGCTTGGGGCCTCAATGTTTTTAAAAAGCGAAACATTTGATTCTGATGTATAGTCACAATTAAGAATCACTGGTGGGTAATTTCAGTCATGAGTATAGATTAGCTCATGATTTTCAAACAGTACATTGCACCAATTAGGGAAGATAGAGAAGAAACTATCAGAAAGATTATGGCAATAATAACTATAATTTATTGAGCACTATGGCAGGAACTGTGCTAATGACTCTACATGTATTATTTGTAGTGGAAGAGAAACCCAAAAAAGGGTGTAATGAAAGTCAGTTAACACCTCTGCCAAGAAGTCTTCCCTAGAAGTTTCAGTTTGCCTTGACATCTCTTATCTCAATTCAGCATTTAGAATATACTAACTTATACATGGCTATCTAACTCACATTTACAGAACCCTAGGCAGTAAAACAAAGTGGTTAAGAGCAGGAGTTCTAGAGCTAGACTTTCCAGTTTGGATCTTATATCACGATATCCTTTGCTGGTAATTTTAATCTTAGGCAAACTACTTAGTTTCTTACTTAGTATACTATATATAATTAAAGTATAATGTGTATGTATGTATACACACCTATGTCCTAAATTTGTGTGTATGTGTGTGTATATACATAAGATCTTTGACGAGACAGATTTGTTTTATATCTTTTGTAGGTTTTATAACTTTCTCCTCAACTTTACCTAGTCCAGTGGGAAGTAATTATAGTGACTAGCACTTGGTAAGCTAAGCACTGTTTCAGGTTACCTTACTTTTATTAATTGATTAATTCAATTGACTTCATCAGAAATCTAGACATTAGTACATCAGCATCCCAACTTTACAGCTGGCAATCCTGAGGAGAATAGAGCTCAAGTAATGTTCCTAAAATAAACATTGCCAGTAAAGTGGAAGATATGGGATCCGACAAAGGGAATCCAGCCTGATAACTCTAGCTGTTAAGTATTATGCCGTATTGCCTCCCTTTATACTATGCAATAGACTCAAATTCTTATGAGATTGAATAATTTTTTTTTAGAAAAAAGAAATGGATACGAATAGATGTACACCTTTAAGTGCAGCACATTTTGCAATGTGCTTCATTGAAACCAGGCCCTTTTTGCCTTTTAGAAAGAAGAGTTTGATAAAGACATTCAATTATCTTTAATTCTTATTTACATTCTGTATTATCATTTTTGAAATGCTTGGGGTGGGGGAAGGATCACATCACTAAATGTCTTTTATCTACTTTTTTTTTGAGAAAAAATGTTTAAATGTTTTAAAGTTTTAAAGCAACCCAAAGCCCAATGATCTCCAAGTTTCTCCCAGAAATGAATCTATGATTCTAAAACAAGCACTGAAATTTTATTGGATCCCTACTAGAAGTATTACCCTTTCCCAGGCAATGTGAAGTCATAAGGATTAATAAGAACCTCACAAGAACGAGAAAATGAGGTTTTAAAGTAATTCAGACTTCTATAGAAAGAAACAGAATATTCTCAATTATATGGGTCTGTTAAAAATAGAGCCAGAAGAGCTACTGTGTCTGGTTTCATTTTTACTCACACTGGTGGTATTCCATGCGTTTCACTTCTGACATACTTTATATGGATTATGTGCTAAGTAAGAGTATTCAATTCCAATCTTTTCACAATTCCCAGGCACAAGTATCATCTTCCTGGGTCTGATAACAAAGTCACACCCCAGCTGTCACATTTAAAGGAAATCTGCTCTTGGATGTTACCCAGCTTTTTTACTAACCACAGGCAATACTGAAATGCTTCTGGTGTATGGAGGAGATTTAAAGGCAATATTAAAAGTATTTAGCAATGATGATTTATATTATCGTTTCTAAATGAACAATGAGTAAACCTAAAATATCCCTGAAACTTCCATGATTATAAACAGCATTTCTAGTTCCAATTTTCCCTAAGACAAAGTCTTTATTATCCAAATATTCACCATAGTGACATGTATATTCATTGTATTAAAATGATCCCTCTAGATTGTCCTTGGTCTAGTAAATGTCAAAAATAAAACCAAAGCTAAATCAGATTACCTACCAATAAAATAGAGTTTACATCAGGGACAAGCAGGAGGTCTCTTAGGATCTGAAATCTAGGACTTTTGAGTGGTTGTGGATAGACAGAAATGCTCTCACGTGCAATTTTGATAGAGAATTTTATTAAAATCCTTCATTTTGCTTCTACCCCCTACCTTGTCTACTAACTACTAAATCTACTCAGGAATTTAATTTTCATTTTCAAAGTCTCAAGAGGGTTAGAGCTCTAAGAATGACTGTAAAATATAGGTGCTGCTCTTTTGGTTTTTTATTTTATTTTCTCCCAATAAGTAAATCAACATAGACATATTCTCGGTTTAGAAATCATAATCTAACAGTCAAGACTGTGTACTATCTGGTCCCAACACACCTTCCTGTGTTAGCCTGAATTCTCCTACTGGGCTATAGCCAAAATGAACTAGTCAATACTAGTCAAACATACTATTTGCTTTCTGCTTCCATGTCTTTGTTCATGTTGTTTCCTCTGCCCCAAAGGACCTTTCCCATCTTGGCCAGTCTTGGTCTACCTCAGATGCTACCTTTTCAGACTTCCCTACCTTCTCATCTAGCCTCTCCTCTCCTGTCCCCATTCAGCTTGAAATATTCTGCCCACTGAATTCACAGCATCATGATTTACGCTTCTTTCTTCTCTCTTTTGAATCTCTAAGGCACTTACTACTTTCTACATTCTGTTGTAGTGCCTTGTATTTAGTGTTTATGACTCACTACCTGTGACTTCCTGAAGCAGGGACCTATTGGTCTTTATATCTCTCCCCAGTACTGTGCTTACTAGAACATCATAGTATTTTGTATGTTTGTTTGAAGAAATTGCACGGTGCTGAGATTTGATTGACCCTGTGCCAATTTGAAAGAAATAGCTGCACATTGAGAAAATTGCTCAAGAGAAGAGAACTAAAAGGCAAAGAGATCATAACACTTAAGCATGTATATTTCATCCAACTATCAAATTACTCACTTGGACTCTGGGGCTTGACAGAACAGCATGAGTTTGAAGTGCCCAGGTACACTTATATGTGGATTTTTTTAAATATAAATACAGTACACAGTACTGTAAATGTATTTTCTCTTCCTCATGATTATCCTAACATTTTCTTTTCTCTAGCTTACTTTATTATAAGAATACAGAATGTAATACATATAACATACAAAATAGGTGTTAATTGACTGTTTATGCTATCAGTTAAGGCTTCCAGTCAACAGCAGGCTCTTAGTAGTTGAGTTTTAAGGAAATCAAAGTTATGCACAGATTTTCAGCCGTGCAAGGGGTCAGCACCCCTCCCCTCCACATTGTTCAGGGGTCAACTGTAGATATTTTTACATTAAATAAACACCAGCAATTCAAAATAGCATACTCTATCAAATAGGAACTTGAATAGGTCTATTCACATACAGTATTGGATTTATAACACATATCATTTTAGTCTTTCACCTACAATAAAAACATTAACCAATAAAACTAAAATGAAACAAATAAAACAAGTGTGTTTAACTGTCAGTGAACGTTTTTGTACTGGACATTTTTTTAATGCTTATTTTTGAGAAAGAGAGAGAGCACAAACAGGGTAGGAGCAGAGAGAGAGAGAGAGAGAGAGAGAGAGAGAGTGAGAGAGAGAGAGAATCCCAAATTGGGTTCTGTGCTGACAGCAGAGAGCCTGATGCCAGGTTCCAACTCATGAACCACAAGATCATGACCTGAGCCGAAGTTGGACGCTTAATTGACTGAGCCACCCAGGGACCTCTTGGACATTTTTAATGATTAAAAAAATAACTCAGATCATTAAGTCTAAGCTATATAACTTCTCTATTTTTCCCTTAAACCTGGATATTTACTCCTGAATTTTAATATTCAACTACAATTAAGGAAGACCTGCAAAGCCCCCATAATCTTTTTTTTGTCATGAATGAAGTAGTTGGTGTAATATAAGAAAGCGAAGAATCTTTACACAGAATACAAACAGAAACTTAAGTCAGCCTATAAGCAGATGCAAAAAAAAACTTTAAACACAACATTTTTCATCAAATCACAATTCTTATAGTTAATAAATGTTATAATGCAATCAGATGTAGGATGTTTTTCCTTGTTTGCATTTTTATAGCCATCTTTATTTCAGTATACCATATGTTTTTGACTCAATTTCTTATTTGATAAGGAAAATGAAGGAAAGGTAACAAAACTAAACTACATGACTACTATTACTAACACCTGCTGATAGCTCATCCTAGCTCAGAGAATGTACATACTAATGTCTGTCAACATATAATTTTGGCAATAATGTGTTTGTTATAAATACCAGGTAGTTTTACAAATGTTTTATATATATCACCTCATTTCATCTTCACAACCACTCTTAGAGATAGGTACCATTATTATTTCTATATTACAAATGAGGAAACGGATACCCAGAAAGGTTAAGTAACTGGCCCAAGATCACATAGCTGGTAAGTGGTATAGCTAAGATCTGAACCCAGTGAACACGGCAGTCCAGATACTCAACCACCATACTTACCACATCTTACTGCAGCCAGCTAGCTGTTACAAACCAGGAGAATTTGAAGTCAATTTTCTCTTGCTCTGATACAAGAGAACAGGCACTTTGTAGGCACTACGGGGCAGTGTGCCCCACTTTAGGATTCTGGGAGAAACCAGGGTTTTGTATCCACTCTACCCACCTCCTTGCTACTTTTAGCCAGCATACTGGTATGAAAGTGAAAAGAAGTGGTGCCTGGATGTACAACAGCCAGCTGGCTAAGGCCTACATCCATATAAGTTTCTCTCAGTCCCCTTTCTCAAATCCTAAAGTGAGTCTCATTTGCCCCCATTTTATTGAAAAAAACTCCCTAATGACCTAGTTAGCATCAAACGCTCCCAAACTTGCGAGTCTTGATTTCCAAAGTTTAATCCCTATGAAGTCAAAGTCCCCTTCCATAATACACAATAAGACTAGACTGGTCACATCCCTCTTTTGAGCTAATTCGTAAGGTCCCTGCTTCTGTTTCCTGCCAATGGGTTACATCCACCTTTACTCTCAACATAAATTGCCAACTATGGCTCATAAAACACACAAAAATATTTTACAATGCCTTGATACAATAAATTATGCATTATAGAGTTACATGTAACTCATCCAAGGATTCATTAGTTTATAAATCAAGTTAAAACTGATCGTAGCATACCGTCTTTGAAAAGTCAATTCAAAACATGAGCATGGCTCATTGCATATACTTTCTCAGAATCTCCTTGAAAGCAAAACACAACTTTTTCTTTGCTGTACTTCTCACAACACCAAATGCAGTATTGTGCAAATTCAGTCCACATAATGTTGACTAAACGGAACAATTACTCAAATCGTTGCTTATAGACAGCTTACCTTTAGAAAACCTTTATGATGTAAAATGTTTGTGTAAAATAGTAAAGACAGAGGCAGCCATTGTAAAAAGCAGATGACCAATCATTGCTGGGCAGACTTACAATCAAATCCATTCAAAAGGTCAAGATCATCTGGCCACACAGGAAAAAGGGTTGACATTAAATTTAACTGTCCGTGACATTCTAACCAATCTTTACTTTTTAAGGTAATGCATTTTGACATAGCAACAGAGAGAACTTTTTCTCCAACATGTAAAAGAAATGACAACTCTAAGGCAGTAGCTTTTTTACCTTACAAAATTACTGAGATATCCTGTAAATGCCACTAAAGGAAAATAACCAAAAATCTTTATGGTTTAGTTCTTTTGAAAGGTCATGAATACAGTGAAAAATAGCAGAATGCTGTAAAACCAATACCTAGAAGAATCCCAGAGCAATGCCAAGAAACAGAATGTACTCATAGCGACTAATACATGCAAATACTGGAAATAAATTCTAACAGATTAAACAGGTTTTGTAGCAACTAAAAGGTATATCCAAATCATTCCAAAACTAATCAAGCTTAAGAATATGGCAATCTTCCCTACTAATAAGAATATAAGCTGGCTAAGTAGCCTGAATAACATATAAATTATAGCCAATATCAGTAGGTATAATTTTTAATGTGTTTTTAATTAAAAAGGAGAAACCAACCCCTTAACTGAAGTAAATCACTGTTTCAGACTCCCACTTCTGTCTTTTGATAAACATACTCCTTTTCATTACTATAGCATCACCCTGATGAGGCATTAAATCCTAATCATGCTACAAAATCATGAAAACAAAGCCATCTTTCTGTTGAGAAATGCTGCAACATTCTTTTTGCTTATTTAAAATGGAATACCTGGTCAAATATCTAACAAGCCCTCTAAAACTAAGGAAGAAATATGTGTAATGTAAAAAAATAAAATATCCTTTTCTTCAAAATTGGAATGTCAAACACGGGCACAGTGTCTTATCCAATTCTGAAGATATGTTATAACAAAACCAAGTTAAATTCATTATACTTTAATAAAAATAGTTTAAGATAACCAGCAGAGTTTCAAGATAAAATGGACACATAAATCCAAATTCTTTGCTGTGATGATTCCCTACTCTTTGTAATTAACATGTTTAATGTAGTCAAGTCTTTTAATTTTGAAAATGAAACTAAGCTAATGCGGAGTATCTTTGTATCAAAAAATCTGAAACAAGCTTAAATGTCACAAGCATTCTTTGTAAAAAAACAACAACAACACAAAGCAAAAACAAAAAATAGATTTATCATCTGCTTTCAGCTACAAGCAATGCCTTCAGCAGACATCTACATTAAGAGGAGTAAGAGCATCATTATTTCAATAGATCTGGGAAATAATTTAAACTTATGCCTTTTAAAACAGTTCAGATACTGCAATATAAATTTTAGGAAATTAGCTTAGATGTGGGCAAACACGATTCTACTCATCAAAGTTGTATTCCTGTGTGGTTGTACAATGGTAGCAACATCTATTTCTATGCTTAAGAAATTCCAGATAAAAAAATTTTTAATATTTCACTATCTATAAGCAGCCAGCTATGACGTATCCTTATCATACTGAACAAATTGTGCTATTTTTATCATTCGAAATAAGAGATGCACATGACTGTATTCGGGCTTAATCTGAAAAAATCTGGAGAGCCCCAAACCTTGCTTTTAATTACAAATAAAGGATCTCTTTCCTTACTCCTCACTTGCCCCCCTCAAAAGAAACCTAAAGTAAACATGAACTCAAACACACACATACGCATTTCTAAAATTCATATTGTTCACAGCTGGTGTCTATTACTATAAATATCACTTGTTCAAATCTCCTAAGAAAAATCTGATAATAAACAATTACATTGATTAATATATTCTACATGACTAAGAGCTAGAAAAAGCAAGAACTCAACAATCTAATAGTATCATCATAATTCATGAGAGCATACCTGATGACTTAGAGATTGAAAAGGCTCACAGGTTCCAGACTGCATGACCTTTCTATTTCCAGAAACCCCTAAAGATTGCATTTCCTGTCTTATAAAAGATAATCACAGCCATCTCTATGTCTCAGCATCTTCAGGGCTAGTGAAGAAAACATCAAACAGCAGATCTGTCCATCAGTATCTGTTTAAGCCATCAAGAAGATATCAAATCTCATATATTGTTTATCGTCTCCCCTTTGCAGTTACAAACACCCCCGTATTAAGGGACGATGACACAGTTGTATTTGCTGAAGCTGTTAATGCTGTCTGAAAACAGTAAGCTTACTGCTTGGAGCAATTCTGCATCATCCAAACAGAGAATGAGCCACATCCTTTAGATTTCCCACTTCTGCTACTATAAAAATTTCACTTGCCAAGAAGAGTTTGATTTTGTCAATCCTTTAAAAAAAATAAGCAATGTTCTACTTAATTAAGTATCCAATGTGTCTGCTGCAAATACCATGTTAAAATATCAACTCTTAATTATTAGGCAGTTTTCTTCGTACATGACTAAGCTTTAGATAATGATTTAATAAGCAAATTGTACTCCCATTTTAAAGGAATCTTCCCTCCAAACCATATGTATCATCACTCATCCAACCCATCAGAATTAGAAGTCCTTAAAAATGAAGAATTTTTATTCTAGTAATCTTTGAAAATTGTGTTTAACAGTCGATAAATAAATAGGTAAGCACATATTCACTTTTAATTCCTAGGAACTTCATTTTTATCTCATATTATTTAGACCAACATGCTTCAAATCAAACTACCTTTTATATTTTAAGATCTTCTTGTAAAGAGTTTAACATGCAAAATACAATGTGCTTTTATCAAATTCCAAAATTTCATGGTTAAACCTAGGAAAGAAATTTATGTAAGCTATTAGCATTTTTACTGTGATTTTTCACTGAATTTTATTTGTGTTCAACAAGGTTTTTATAATGCTTTCTTTCACCACAACATCATGGAATCAGGAATTTTAAGACTGATAAAGCAATCTGATAACAGAAAAACAATATCCTCTAAAATTATAAATGAAAAGATTTTCTTTTGTGGGGGGCTCTAAACACTAAATTCCAGTTAGTTAATACACAGTGTAATATTGAAAATATTTTCTTTACCATGTGGCAAAAGATTGTGTTTTAGAAATGACACAAAAAATAGACTAAAATTATAATCAATTTAACTGAATTCAAAGTTAGGACACTAAGTACAACATACTATCCTAAAACAGCCTTCACATTATGTATAGCCTGAGTTAATGAACACTTCATTTATATACTTGTGAACATTTTGTGTATAAACCTGTGAAATAAACTAAATAAAATTTAATGATAGCTAAAGTGCTTACAGAAAATGTTTTATATATAGACTAATAACTCATTATACTTTCCCTTCACCCACTCATGACATTTGATGAGCATAATATGTATTATCAGGGAGACTAGTCAAAATGAATCTTAAAGATTGGGCTTCTTTAAGAGGCTGAGGGGTGAGGGACAGGAAATAGGGAAGAAAGGGGAGATGTTGGTCAAAGAGTACAAAATTCCAGTTAGAAGATAAATAGGTTCTGGGGATCTAATGTATAGCATAGTGATTGTAGTTAATAATATAGTATTATAGACTTGAAAGTTATAATATGGTGATAATTATTTTGTTATATATAAATGTATCAAATCAACATGTTATACACCTTAAACTTACACAACGTTGGATGTCAATTATATCTCAATATATCTGGGAAAAACAGTTATTACACCTTAAATATATACAGTTTGTTTTTTGTAAAACAATAAAGACATCGGGCTTCTTCAATAGCCTGATTCACACTATCCCTTTAGAGAAGTTACTACCTCTAACTAAACTTGTGCAGTATTTCTATTTCCACTATATGTATACAATCACACACCTAGATGAAAAAAGTATGTAGGGAAACAGTATTTAATCTCTTATTGTATCTATGCAATATTTACTCTCTTACTGTAATCAAAATAGGACTCATTCTTGAAGACCTATCTTCTGAATAATACCCTCCTAAACTATATCATCTCCCTTTATATATTCATTCTTTCATGTATGAAATATCAAACATCTTCTATGTGTCAGACACTATATAGGTGCTAGAGACTTCAAGACAACAAATAATATGCCATCACAAAAGCCAGTTAATTAAACATGTTTTAAATATATTTTGTTATAACAGAAGAAATAGGAAGCAATGTAAGAGCAGTAACAAGGCGTCTGACCTTAGTCTAGGGATCAGAGAGTATCTCCTTAAGGAAGTACTGCTAAAACTGAGGAGCAGGTCACATTCAAGGAATGGTAAATACAGCGTGTTTGGACTATGAAGTGTAAGTCGGACAGGAGGGAGAGACAAGACTAGAAGTTTGAACCAAAGTCCAATCACAGAAAGCCTTAGAAGCCATTGAAGGCTTAGAAGCCATGGGGCTTTATCCTTAGGGAAATGAGAAGCCATCAAACATAAGCAGTTTTGCAATTTTACAAGACCCTGGTTGTGGCACAGAATCAAGTGTGTAAAACAAAACTGGAAGCAGAGAGACAAGCTAGATAATTTTGGTCAAGGGATAATGATGGCCTGAACAAAAGTGGTAACAGTAGAAATGGAAAGAAATTGATAGATTCTAGATACACTTTTTAGTTAAAAGGGATAGAATCTGGGGATCAACTGTGAAAAATAAGGGAGAAGGAAATGTAAGATTAGTTCCTAACCTTCTATGTTATTAGAGATTTCATCTTGACAAGCAATATACTTTCATCACATGCTCTGTTGTATTTATTTATCCTTATGTGCATATGTTTAGTTTTTATAAAATAGCCAGAAAATTGTGAGAAGACTCATTTTATCTTCCTTCTGTGTCTTCTTATAACGCACTTAACAAAGTTACTATAAATGACTAAATAAATGAGAAATAAATAGAACATTGAGATTTTCTTTCATATATTTTGTCATAACATGGATATAAACTTTGTTTTCATGGACACTATTATTATATAAAATCTAATTTTCTTCAGTAGTTACACAATCTCTGCAATAAAAATATGAAATCTGGAATACAAAGCTTTTAATTTCTCTACCATCTAGTTGACAAAATCACTTAAATGGAACAGTTATTTATAATTCATTACTTGACCCACTTAATAGTAATTCAACATAGACTAACCAACTACAATTAATAGATATCCATTTTTTAGATGACCATTGCACTGTGAAAAACTTATTCATACAAGGTGCTACTTACAGCAATGTTATTTAGATATTCTTGTATTAGTAAAGCACAATGCTTCTACATTTTTCTTAACAAATCTCTCTAACAAAGATTTGATAAAAGGGATGAGGAACAGCCAAAGCATAGCAAAGGAACTCCTTGGCCTGAATTAAGAAAGAACCAAAAGGGTGAAAAGCATAAATCAAAAGTAATTTTACATATTTAGTGATTTATTGAATATCAGACCACCTCAAATAATAAAGGATCAGCATCTTAAAAGCAGCAAGAGCTTTACAATAATTAACATATATTTAGCTTCTGTTTTTCACCTTTCAGGAACTTTGTGATCTAATGCCCTCATTTTCCACATAAGGTAACTGAAATTTAGAGAAGTGGAGGGACTTGTCCAAGGTCAGTTAGTAGCAGAACCAAGGCTAGAATTCAGAATTCCTGTTTCATTTTCCACAATAAAATCACTATGTCTTTTAATTTTATCTTTGTAATATGTACTTTATCTTCAGCAAAGTAACTTCCATTTTAATGTTGTTTCATATGTTTTTGATAGGCTGAGAAACATAGTAAATACTTCAGAAACATATTCATAGAGTCAAAAGTTTTTTATATTAAAGTTTACTTTTATCATAAAGCATCCATTTTTTATTTTTACTTAAAGATAACTGATTTCAGAGAATACCTCTGAAAAACCTAAGTAATTCACTTTGTTTTATATACTGCTGCTTTAGAAAGTGTATATTAGTTCAACTTTTCAAAGTAATTTGGGAAAGTGTATTAAGACCCTTAAAAATATTTCATTCTTGGGGAGCTCAGTCGGTTAAGCATCCGACTTTGGCTCAGGTCATGATCTCACAGCTCATGAGTTCGAGCCCCACATGGGGCTCTGTGCTGACAGCTCAGAGCCTGGAGCCTGCTGCGGATTCTGTGTCTGCATCTCTCTCTGCCCTTCCCCCTCTCGCACTCTCTTTCACAAAAATAAACATTAAAAACATTTTCATAATATTTCATCTTTCCAGTATATCCAGTTTCAGAGAATCTGTCCAAAGGAAATAATGGAGATTACAGTTTATGCACAAAGACGTTTGGTGCCACATTACAAGAAGAGAAAAAATAGGAACACAAGAAAAGGTTAATTAAATTATAACAAAAATGAAATGCCATGTGAACCACTGAATATTATGAATGAAAGATGTTAATGACAAAGAAAAGTGTACATTACAGAATATTAAGTGAAAACCAAAATCTCAAATATACTTCTGTGGTACAAAATCAACTATGTAAAACATACATTGAAAAAATAGATGAAATAATGAATTTTAAAAGATATCCCCCAATATGACTCATTTTACAAATATATACATCAGAGTCCATATTTTTACAATAAAAAGAGGAAAAAGTTTCTGAGAAGTATTTTATTTTTTTTTTAATTTTTTTAATGTTTATTTATTTTTGAGACAGGGAGAGACAGCATGAACGGGGGAGGGTCAGAGAGAGAGGGAGACACAGAATGTGAAACAGGCTCCAGGCTCTGAGCTGTCAGCACAAAGCCTGACGCGGGGCTCGAACTCACGGACCATGAGATCATGACCTGAGCCGAAGTCGGACGCTTAACCGACTGAGCCACCCAGGCACCCCTCTGAGAAGTATTTTAAAGTTGAACAACTGCTCTTGTTTCTATGTGCTTCCTCTTTCCACTAAAACCTATGCCTCAAATTTCAGTCTTTCTGATGTTGTATTCATATTTCTGCTCTAATTTAATAAAAATATTCAAATCTACTTCTATTAGATTATCAATACTTTAAAAATCATTCTGGATGTGCCTTGCATATCGTTTATTAATATACGTGTGTGTGACTATTTTCATGCTATTTCTATTGGGTTAATGGTGGTACAGACTGTTTCTGGCAAATCAGCTCTCACACCTACTTCAATGTTATATGAAAAAAAAATTTCTATAACAATGCTTAATGGTTAAATGGTATTCTGTCAAATAGAGGTACCATACTTTATTTAACCAAATCCCTAATCTTAGACATTTCGGGGTGTTCTTTTTCATTTTTCAATACTATAAATAATAGCATGATAAACATCTTTCCAGAAACAGTCTTATACATATCCTCTATTTCCTTAGGATAAATTACAATAAGTAAACTTACTGGATCAAAGAGTATAAACGTTTTTGTAGTTTTAGATAAAAACTGCCAAATTACCCTCCAGAAGTGTTATATCCACTTACATTCTCCAAGAAAAATATCTGATTTCCTCACTGCCTTGCCAGAACTGGGTATTATCATATAAATTTTATGTAAAATAATAGTCTCAATATGTGAATATGAAAATAAAGGAAAACTGGGCATACATTAAGACAAAGACTTAAGTTAAGGATAATTAAACCAAATATGACTATATTTATACATTTTCTAACAACAATAACAAAAACCTAGAAAAAATAAGCTTCCCTGTTTCTGTACACATACACAAAGATATAACACTGGTCTCTAAGGAATATGCCCTAAGATTGGAAAGCAAAACAGCAACCTTGGAATAAATGGTACTAAAATATGGCACAGCTAACTAATTAAAAACCAATGCAGCATCGGGAATATAGTCGATAATACCATAATAACGTGTATGGTGACAGATGGTAACTACACTTCTCGTGCTGTGCACGAACAGAATTCTATTCTAACACATAGAATTGTCAAATCACTACGTTGTACAACTAAAACTAATATAACATTGTGTTGACTATACCTCAATTAAAAAATGCAATTATAAATATGAAATTAGTCTTTATATTTTCTCTGTGACATCTATGGTATGAATCGATCTAGAAAGGAAGAATCATTCACCCAGTGCAATGCTATTTAACTCTTACAAAATATGAAACACAAAAACATACAAACAGAAAGATGAATTTTTGTGGTCTTAGGAAATCTTTCAAATGGTTATCAAACACACCTTTAGCCAAGAAACCACACAGGAGAACCATTAAATCTCCAAAATACCATATGTAAAAACAAATATTTTTGTGTGTAAATTTATTCTCTCCAGGCCCCACTTATTCCAGTGCCAAGTACATGGGGGGAAAACATAAATAAAAATTCACAATGTGTTTGGTCTTTAAAGATTTCACTGTTTTAAAAAAAATCAATAAAATCAACAAATCTTTTGAGTGAATTTTTCTAATAGATTTACCCATTATTAAAATGTCATCTTGGCAATACTAACATCGTACTTAAAGTGATAGTTATGGTGAATTGAAGACAGGACTGTCCTTTTTAATTCTAATGTAGACTGGGTCACAGGTCATAAATAAATATAATTTTTAACGGCAACAAAAAAAACACTGAGAAAAGTTAAAACACCTCATAGCCCACCCTTTATATGCCAAAAGGACACAGAGGTCTGTGGGTTGAAAGCACAGGCTATAGAGACAGACTATGATGTCCAATCCTGCTTCTATGACCTTGGGACCTCTATGTACTCTCTGCCTCATTCCTTACATATCAAGTAATAACAATCCTACTAGGGTTATTGCAAGAATTGTGATTAACATATGTGAGGCAGTTAAAATAGTGCCTGGCACAGAGTAATTGCTGAATAAATCTTTGCTCTTATTCCAAGAAGGCTGGCTTGTTTTAGTATTTCCTTCCTGTCCCCCAAAAAAAGACAAAAAGAAAAGTGGTATAAGATTATGAAACAATCAGAAGTACATACATAATTGAGTACAGTTTTCAAGAGCTGAAGATGGCAATGTAGCCACTCCAGATAACCAACTGTGTGGAGCGATTTTTTTAAATTCGAGGATATAACACAATTTTTATAGCTTGGGAGTCAGGCAAATTTTGATTAAATCTTTGATTCATCAATCAGAGTCCATGAGCAACTTGCTTAAGTTCCTAACCTCAGTTTTCTCATCAATAAATTATAGTTAATAATTTATTGCATAGAATATGGAATATTCTATTCCATAAAATTGATTGTAAAGTTAAACAAAAGAATATATATAAGACAATTAGCATAGTCTACCAATATAAAAGATCAAGAAAGTGGAAAGAAGAATCAATGAATCATGTAAAACTTGATAAGCTAAAGTTAGGGGGGAAAGTACATAGTAGAATAAAACCATTTCCTTTCCCCTTACTATATCCAGTGGCCATTTCTCTACCCTCATTATTCTCAATTTTGGAAACATTTATCTCTCAATCCTGGCAGAGGGTAATTACTAAATAAATGTAATTGATATGTTAATGATCAGCTAGCTAACCAAATCCAGCAATTTTTTTTAGTCTTTATTATTTCATCCTATCTAAAATTACTGTGTTACTAGTCAAAAACTCCCCATAAATGCCCTAGTCTAGCATTTGATGACCTCCAGAGTCTCACCCTGATAGACCTTTCCAATCTTAGTGATCCTCTGTGTTAGTTGTCTGATCCCACCTACATCCTATAGCTCACCATTCCCAATAATCTTTCGGTACTTGAAAGCCTTCAGCATTGCTCATGCTATACATGCAGATCTTGGTGCCATAATTTTTTAAGTGTAGCATATTTTACAAGTCATAAAACTTATATGGATCTCTGTTTCCTATTGGTAAAGTAGAGATAACAACAGTACCTATCTACACAGTGTTCTTTGGGGATTAAAGGAATTAGAAATATATAGTGCTTAATTCACCCAGTCTACCTACAACATAATAAGTATTTAACAACTGCTGCTGTTGTTGGAATGCATGCTTCTCCCTTTTTCCATAGACCTGGATCCTATCTTTTGACCCAAATTTAGGAAGACACAGTGGTCCGTGAAGCCTTCCCTGATCACATGAGAGGTCTTACCTCTCTCTCTCTCAGCTCTTGATCCTCAACTTTCCTTCCTGACTTCCCTGAAACCCCTATGCTTTCTTTTAGAGTTACATATGGCCTTATCTTCACTCTCATTCTCAATTACTAAGCTCTTTAAAACAGAAATTTATGTATGATTCATTTTCATATAAAACTTCATACAGTTCCCTGAACTTAATATATACTTGAAAATATTTATAGAATCAATGAAAGAATGAAGTCCAATGGTAATTTTTCAGACCACTATAATACACCTGTTTGGGGATGGCTGTTTCAAAACTGGTATTCTTACGGCAAACAGAGGAGCGGTTTCAAAGATAATTCAACTGAAGTAAAAACTATAAATGTCTGCCATGATATTTGCTGTCACCAAATATTTGTTCTGTTAAACAAATATTTCTTTATATAGTTCTCTTTAGTGCTTATGGGTTGTAGAAGACAGTAATTAGTCTTTTAAGAAGCTCCTTTTTTTTAATTTAATGAAAGAATGCTCCTTAAGCCTAACTGTAAATACAGCCATAATAATATTTTAAATTTTAATTATTGGGAACATATTCTATAAAAATATCCTAATGAATGAGAGCACAAAGATAGAAGGGCAATGATGTTTATGCAGTATTTGTAATAGCAAAATATTTGGAAAACTCTATTAACCAGTAAGTGTTTTGTTAAACATAAGTAGTATTAAATATATACCTAAAAGTCTTCAAGGAATCCCATTAAATTTCTAACAGCTATTATCACTGGGATTTTAGAGTGAGAGGATGACCAAGAAGGACTTGTCTCCAGGGGCACCAGGGTGGCTCAGTCAGTTAAGCATCTGGCTTCGCTCAGGTCATGATCTCACGGTCTGTGAGTTCAGGCCCTGCATCAGGCTCTGTGCTGACAGCTCAGAGCCTGGAGCCTCCTTCAGATTCTCTGTCTCCCTCTCTCTCTGCCTCTCCCCAACTCATGCTCTCTCTCTCAAAAATAAGTAAAACTTGAAAAATTTTTTAAAAAAAGAAGGACTTGTCTCCAAAATCATACCTCCTAAGTGATGAAAATGAAAGTAAACACAAAACATCAAGAAAATGAAATTTAAAAATCATCAACATTACTTTTCTCTCTTTCCCTCCAAAAGCAATCATGGTTGGGTAAATAAGAGTAAATAAATCAGTGTAAATAAAACAGCAAGAGTCACTTTGTAAATAACAGTCAAAATAAATACTGATTACAGGTATGCTAGTAGTCAATTTCAGACTGTGGCACATATCAGAAAACTTCAGAAACACAGAAATAGGGAAGAAAAACAAACTCTTCATTCAACTGACCTTAGGATTCTTAATTTCTCTGTATTTGAAAGTTATAATATTTATTCAGTCTCCATTTTACTGAACTCCAGATATCTTACTGTTATCACACTGAGGACAAAAAGTAATTGCTACATCATATTCACATACACAAATATTTTTGCTTAGTTAAAATTTCACATTTGATCCTTTTGTGTATAGATACATGGAGATTTAAACAGATTACTGAAATCTAGACTAAAGGCCATAATTACTTTGAATACAGGACACAGAAATACAAAAAAAAAGTATTCAGAGGTGACAAACTAAGGTTTTTAAATAAGCTGTTTCAATATCATTTACATCCAACAGTAACTTTAAACTAAAACAATTACCTGTATAAAGAGAAATTCTGCAAATTTATTTTCTGTTGATTGATGGTTGCTTTTAAGTTTCAAATTGGGTTAAGAAGGTTTTAAATCCTGTTTCAAATTAATTAAGTGAAGTAGCAAGCTCAGATCAAACAAGAATCTGAATTATTCTGGTCACAGTCAAACAAAACAGTTTGCTGTGTTTCCATGTTTCTCTGTTAAGTTCTTTGTCCTTACAATGTTTGGTTTTCCTTTCCCTTCTAACATAAATCTCTTCCTATAAAAAAGTATACACAGAAATAGAAAGGCTCTATTCCTTTTATTCTTCTATTTTTTTAAACAATCTGCTATACTTTCTGAATTTCACTCATTTTATGGTGTGCTGCTTTTAACACCATGAGGTCTATATAAAGTAAAATATGGGTCTGGCCTTAGGCAACTTGAAATATATTTGGGGGGGGTATGTGGGGGGGGGTGCAAAATTGTGCACAGACAAGAACAGTGCAAACATATGAGTTGTCCATACAAGTTTTATGGGAGTTGAGGGGTCTGAACGCCTGTGAAGATTTTCATGGTTAATTTCGAAGTTCAAATTATTGATTCCCCTGACCCCACAGATTGATTTATGCTAAGCAGCTATATCATCAAGTCATATGCAATAAATGTGTCTCAAGGTCAAACGTGTTCTAAACAAAATTATTAGAGAATGTAGGAAAGATGAGTAATAAAAGGAAAGAAGGTGGGGTGCCTGGGTGACTCAGTCGGTTGAGTGTTGGACTCTTGATTTCGGCTCAGGTCATGATCTCACAGTTTGTGAGATTGAACCTCATGGAGGACTCTGTGCTGACAGTGCAGAGCCTGCTTGGGATCCTCTCTCTCCCTCTCTCTCTGCCTCTTCCTTGCTCACTCTCTCTCTCTCAAAATAAATAAACAAACTTAAAAAAAATTTAGAAAAAGAAAAGAAAGTATCGCCTAGAAAAGACAGCTCTCAGAAGTCCTCAAAATTGGCATTACCTTAGTAAATGTGTCAAGTTTTGAGTATTTCCCTTAAATGTGCACCCTTAGGAATACAATTTTGTTTACTTGCCAAGATTTATTAATATATATGACTACTGAGGTACTGTCTCTCTAGTATATCACCATGAAAAGCTAAATTGTAATGAGTTGTTTAGCAAGTATAGCATCAAACCTAGATGAGTTAGCTATAATATTCAAATACTTGTTGTGTAAAGTAAAGATATCCCATCTACATGTAGGTAGGTCATTGGATAGGTAAAGCACTGAATTGCCTATATTGGACTTGATGGAGACTATCAACATTTGCCCCAGTAGCCTTCCCTTTGTCCATGCTCTCCTAGCTGCCGACTATTCTCCCTTCAGATTGAATAGTCTTTCGTTAGCAATGTTAATACTCAACCTGGTTTTAATCAACTTTTTTAGGGGCACCTGGGTGGCTCCATCAGTTAAGTGTCTGACTTTCATTCAGGTCATGATCTCACAGCTCATGAGTTTGAGCCCCACATCAGGCTCTCTGTTGTCCACACAGAGCCCACTTTGGATCCTCTGTCCCCGCCCCCCCCGCCCCTCCTCTACTCATTCTCTTCCTCTCTCTTTCTCTCTCTCTCAAAATAAATAACTTCAAAAAACAAAAAATAAAAAAAATAAACTTTTTTTAGATTTGGGAGTCATTTGGTCACTTTAAAGCAATGTTTCATATCTTTACGTATTAAATGTTGGCTTTACGATTTAATTCTCACAAGTCACTGTGACTACCTTATATTCAACACTTGGGGTGCAAGTCGCTACAACAATATTTCATGCACACAAGAAATATTTTTCTCACAATGAAATGAGTCAAATATGTTCAACATTCAAAATTTCAGCCTATAGGAAAATGTACCACAATTATTATCTATATGTATTTTTCTGAGTAATTACATAATTTTATATTTCTGCATACCTGCATAAAATTTGTTAAAGTATCTGGAAAATGCTGATTTAAAAAGGCAAGAGGTCAGATTCCAATGTGTGAAACCACATGTTTACAAGTCTTTCTTCTGGAGTAAATGTAGGCTCCACTTAGCCTACATTATTTTAAGGAGAATTTAAGTCTTACCTCATAAGTGAAATTTTCCTCAACTGCCCTTTACTTAGGTGACTACTCCTGTCTCTAAAACTCTGTGTCATTAACTTTACTTATTTGGCATTTAGTCTATACATGTGGCCTCCAAAACACATTACATTTTATTCGAATTTCTATTATGCCAGTTTACCATTGATAAACTTGTTTAATAACATTTATGTATATACTTTATTTCTTAGCCTATAAGCTCCTCAAGAGAGAGGACTTTTTTTTTTGAGAAAGGATTTTTAATTTGCATAACTAAACAATCAATCAATGTTTCCTGAGAAAGAATGAAAGGCTATCTCCTCAATGAGATTATAAACCCCCTGAGAGCAGGAAATATATTTTGGAATTCTCTAAAATCATAGAATTGAGTACATAAAAGTTCAATAATATTTATTGTTTCTTAATGACTACAATGTTAATTACATATCCATAGTAACATGGACTCTAATTTTTTAATTCAATTCAATTTTTTTTCTTTTTTTAGGGAATAAACTAAATTTGTAGAAATGTACTTATTTTCTCTATGTACAATGACAGTTTATACTTGTATCTCACTGCATCATATCTGCAGAAAATGAAGCACAATATAAAATATATGCAGTCTGTACATATATATACACACACACACACACACACAGTTTATATTCACATGGAAATAAAATTAATATCTATATTCAAATGGTCATCAGCTCTTTCAAATTCCAGTTTAAGAAAATTCATTCTATGGTGCTGATCTTAGACTGTTTAGTATACAAATGGCACCTGCCATAAGTATAAAAAAAACAAATAAGCAAGGTTCTGTATTAGTCGTTTGGGGACAACAGAGATGGATTGGATAGGCTCACACGCTATGATTTAAGACACAGGAAAAAGGCCAATGTGCCTGAAAGTCTCAGCATCAGCTGTCATTGTATATTTTACTGGATTAAGAACTTATGTTGCTTAGATTGAACTTTTAAATTTATTTTGAAGATTAGTATATGCCATATCCACTGCTTTCTTTGGAGACAAAGTTTTAAGTAGCCTGGGCACATTGGGTGCTCACAGCAGATCATGGCAGAAAGAACCAGATAAGAATGGGAATGGGAATGCACCAAAAGAAAAGGTGAAAGGTGCAAAGATGTATTTGTTTTACTTCACAATTCTGCCAACAGCCTGCCGCACTTAAATTGCATAGTTTACTTGCCCACTACAGTATTGATTTTACTAGCAGAAAAATTTGGTGCCCCAAAGCACTGATAAAAAAATATACTATAACCTGGAAAGATCTTGCTTTTAGTCTACGATATTTAATCTTAATTACCAGAAAATCAATAATCTCTGGTAGGGCAGCACTTTACTTGTTTTCATAATTTTCCCTAATTAAGGAAGCCACCCACTAAATTCCATTCATCCATTGTGAATGTAAGTTATTCTTTAGCTGTGAGTGGAAGACTAAAGAAAGGACACAAAAGTGCCAAGAGATATTTTAGTCAACAAAATATATATATATATATATATATATATATATACATATATATGTGTGTGTGTGTGTATATATATATATATACACATATATATATGTATATATATGTGTATATATATATATACACACACACACACACATATATATATGTGTGTATATATATTTTTTTTCCTTAACATTAAAAAGATAGTTCCAAAACAATTTTTAAAATATAGTTTGATTATAAAACAGTTTTATCTAATAAATTTAGGAAAATAAGTGGAATGTAACAGTTGTGGTCTTAGCTATTAAACCTCAGTGAGTACTAATACATTTCCAACTTCACATAAGAGATATATTTAGAGATTCTTTTTGGGTCGATAACTTTATAATCATTATTCAAATATATACTTTTTATTATTCTAGATACAAAAAAATGAAGAAAATATTCTTTATTCAAGGCTTTAAAATGACAAAATTATAAGCAGTTGCAAGAGATCATTAAGCCAAATGATCCTACCTTAGTGAAAATTAACAGCTAAGCCTTCTAAGGCAGACAATTTTTCTATCCTATGTTTAGACAGGATAGAGAATGGAGAGTTTTTCCTTGGTAACAGTATTTAGTGTTTACTTCCAGAACAAAAATGTTTTAAACTTTCTTTATAAGTAATTTTCTTACTATAATTAAGCCCATTTCATTTCATCCTTATCACTAAACAAAATATAATTATACTGTTGTTTTTATGAATAAAAAAATAATTACATTGGGAGAAAGATGAACATTGCTTACTGTTTCTTAACATGAAAACATTGCTTAACAAATATCTACATTTCCTATGGGAAAAGTATATGTTTTGGAGTAAAACTAGTGAAATTAGGAAAGGCTATATTAAAGTTTTAAATTATTATAATTCATTTAATTACATAAATGAACTAGCACTTGCTAAATTGGCTTGTATGATCATTCTAATTTATAAGATATTATTTTAAAATCATATCTATTCCTTTCTTCCTAATTACTAAAATACACTTCTTTATTACAGAAAACATAGAAAACAAAGAGCACAAAGAAGAAAAACATACCTGCAGTTCTAACACATTAAGAGAGCCACTGCAAATATTTTGATATATGTCCCTCCAATATTTAAATACACAGAATTTATATATAGATAGATAGATAGATAGATACATTTCTTTTCACTTAGGAATTCATCACGCATACTTTCTGATATTTTCTGTAAAAGTCTTCTCCAGCCTAAAACTAATGGCAGGACATTAATCTATCACAAGGACATACCTAATTAACCATGATTTCCGATTATTTTGTTGGTGTAAACAGTGCTATGATATATATAGCCCTTACTCAAAATTTTGCTCATACTTCTAATTATTTTTTCCTTTATTTTTTATAATTTTTAATGTTTATTTATTTTTGAGAGACAGAGTACGAGTGGAAAAGGGGCAGAGAGGAATACACAGAATCTGAAGCAGGCTCCAGGCTCTGAGCTATCAGCACAGAGCCCTACACAGGGCTCGAATCCACAAACCAAGAGATCATGACCTGAGCTGAAGTCAGATGCTTAACCGACTGAGCCACCCAGGTGCCCCTAATTTTCTCCTTCAAATAAACTACTGGAAGTAAAATTTCTCTGACAGAAGAAATTAATGCTTCCAGTACATGTTGCCAAAGCATCTTCTAAAGAAGAATGAAACTAATTGGTACCTGTAAGTAAGTAAATGGTAGCGTCCCTTTCTCTTATCCTTGCCTCAATACTAGTTATTTTCAATCTTTTAATCTTTAATAAATTGGTACTTGAAAAAATATATCTCAATTTTGTACTCATTTACCATTTCTATTACTATTGAGGTTATTTGTAATTTTTTGATAACTGCTTGTTCTCTTGATTTTTTTTTTTTGCTTGTTCTTTTTATTCTTCCACAAGCACATTGACAGTGTGCTTTATAAACTTCTCTGAAGTCCCAGGCTAAGGGATTTAAGATTGATTACAAAAGTGGTTTTTATACTAAAAATATCAACTTTTGATAGCACATATGCTGTAAATATTTTTCCAAATTTGTTACTTAATTTTTAATCTTATTTCTTCTATTTTTTATAATTTCCTCCCTGAGCTACCTCAGGTAACTCAGCTTCCTCTACCTTTCCTTTTTATATATTCTTGTTGGGACCTACCTCCTGTGCCCCCAGGACCTTGTACTTTATTATAGTATTTGCTTACCCATTCTCACCACCTGACTATGACCTCCATGAAGTAAGATTGTGCCTTTGTTAATACCACAAACTTCTATAGTGCATAATCTCTAGTAGATGTTTGATAAATATATCCCGGATCAATGAACTCAAAGATTATGCCTTCGCTCTAGTGTTCACATTTCCAGAGGAAAAATACTTCTTAATAATAACAATATTACTTGAAAAATATAATATTTAGTGACTTCAGAACATCTTTTCAAGTCTCAAACTACATCTTTCACCTTGAATCATTTTGATACATAGTGCCTCTCTACTTAGAAATGTAGGAAGTTCTTTAAATTAGTTTTTCTAATAAAAGGGAAAATTAACATTAAGTACAATACTGATTCTTTTTTCAATTAAAGAATAATTGCACATGCAATACTGTATTAGTTTCAGGTGTATAACAGTGTTTCAATATCTGTTTACATTACAAAATGGTCACCACAATAAGTCTCATCACCCTCTGTCACTATTCTTTTCTCATTCTAACCTTCTTGATTACACCTTTTATAACTTGAGTATATTGAGTAACTTCTCGATAAAGTAGCTGAGAAACTTCATGAAAATTTTTGGGTACATACGATTTGAATTAAACCAAATAAACTTGGATCATAATTATCAGGACATAAAAGAAAGGAGAAAATTCATTTTTGTATAGTAGTTAAAAGCCCAGTTAAGTCAAAGTGCTCAAGATCAAATACCAACCTCACCACTTACTAGTGTGTAATACTAGACAAATTACTTACTCTGGGATTGGTAATGGGACACACTTACAGAATGATTGAGAGGATTATATGAGATAACATAGGTAATGCACTTAACACAACGTCCAGATCATGATAAACACTCAATAAATGGTAGTTATTAGTTTTTAAATGATCTACCTATGTTGCTTTAAAGAATCATTAACCATAAATAAATAAATAAATCCCTGCTGGAAATAACCATGGATTTAGCAAAATTGAGTTTCCCAGGTGACAAGAAGCTCAGCTGCAAGTCAATGCCTGCACCTGTTTCTCTATGGAGTCCATGTGCGAACCTGTTGCTTATCTTCTCTCCCTAAAGAATCTTAACATGCATAATATATGACTCCTGAACTGTCCCTTTTTGGAACTCATAATCAGCAATTCTGGAAGATGACAACCTGTTTCTGCTATCCCCTCTCCAGCATCCTGAATGATGATGTAACAAACCTGTATTTTAAGTTATATCATCCCAAGCCTTTAGCCTATATTTGTGAAAAAGCCACCATGCATGATGCAAGAACAAAGACACACATGCAGAAACTTCATTTTATTTACTAACATCCTCTGAGCATTTAATCCCAGCATTAAACCTGTGAGATGGATATTATTTCTATATTTTACAGTTGAGAAAACCAAGGCTCAGACAGATCAAGTATATTTTCCAAGATCACACAGCTACCCAAGTGGCAAAATTCTTTCCTTTTCTTTTTATAAAACCCTATCCCCAGACAAACATCATCTTCTTCTCTTGAGCCCTTATTCAAGCCCTTCTCCAAGATGGCCCTGTTTTCTAGCTACATCTGGGAACATATTTTTTATTATTCTCTCCAGGGCACTCTTCCAGAAAATTTTCTGAATGAGCAGAACTAAAAAAAGGAATATGGAGAACTCAAATAGATTGCAAGGAGGGGGAAAATGCAAAATTACTATGCTCCTGCAAGAAAAGAAATGGCCACAATAGCCAAAAGGTAGAAACAATCCAAAATCTATCAATAGGTGAATGGATAAACAAATTGTGATATATTCATACAATAGAATACTATTCCACCTTATAAAGGAATAGAATTCTGATACATGTTTGAACATGGGTAAACCTTGAAAATATGTTAAGTAAAATAAGCCAAACACAATAGAAAAAAACACTATGATTCCACTTATATGAAGAACCTAGAGTAGTAAAATTTATAGAGAAATAAAGCAGAAGAGTGATTACCAAAGTTTGTGGGGGAAAGAAAATTGGGGGAGTTAATGTTTAATGGCTACAGAACTTCAGAATGTGATTATGGAAAAGTTCTAAAAGTCAATAGTGGCAACGGCTACACAACAATGTGAATGTACTTAATGTCACTGAGTTGTACACCCACATAGTGAATTTTATCCTTTTTTTGAAGTATAGTTGACATACAATATTATGTTAATTTCAGGTATACAACATAGTGACTTGACATTTATATACATTATGAATTGACCATCACAATGAGTCTAGTGACCATCTATCACCAACAAAGCTATTACAATATTATTGACTATATTCCCTATGCCGTACTTTATATCCCCATGACTTATTTTTTTTATACCTGGAAGTTTGTACCTATTAATCCCCTTCACCTAGTCACCTATCTTCCAACTTTCCTTCCCTCTAGCAACTACCAGGTTATTCACTGTATTTATAAGTCTATTTCTGTTTTATTTTGTTCATTTGTTTTACCTTTTTAGATTCTATATATAAGTGAATTCCTACAGTCTTTGTCTTTCTCTGTCTGACTTATTTCACTTAGCGTAATACCTTATAGGTCTGTCCATGTTGTCACAAATGGCAAGAATTCATCCTTTTATATGGTTGGTAATATTCCATAATATATATATAAAGTTTTCTTTATCCATTCATGTATTGATGGACACTTTGGTTGCTTCCATATCTTGGCTATTATAAATAATGCTGCAATGAATATATGGGTGCCTATTATCTTTTTAAATTAGCATTCTCATTTTCCTCAGAAAAATACCCAGAAGTGGAATCTCTAGATCATATGGTAGTTCTATTTTTAATTTTCTGAGGAGCCTCCATATTGTTTTCCATAGTGACTACACCAATTTACATTCCCACCAACAGTGTACAAGTGTTCCCTCTTCCCCACATCCTCACCAACACTTGTCACACTTATCTTCTTTATAATAGCAATTCTGACAGGTGTGAGGTTATATGGTAAATCATATATTAAGTAAACTTTATCACAATAAGAAAAATTGAGGAAGTTTGTCTAAGATGGCTATAGAGTAAGACCTTGAACTTACCTCCTCCCATAGACACAAAAAAATCTACAGCTACATATGGTAAATTGCCCCTAAGAAAAACTACCTAAACAAGCTCCTCCACAAAAAAGAATAAAAGGGCCACAATGAAACAGGTAGAAGAGGCAGAGACACTGTCGCCAAAACCTCCACCCTTGGCACTACAACCTATAGTCAGAGGGATATCACAATTATGGATATTCTCCCTGATGAGGAAGGGAGTTTGTGCCCCATGTCAGGCACCCCAACTCTTGGGATATGCACTGTAAAGATGAGTCCCCAAAACATCTGATTTTAAAGACCAGTGGGGCTGTAGCGAATGGAGACATCTCACCATGAGACCCAGCAGAAGTATCAGTTTGAATACTGCCTAGATCATAAGTGAAGGAGATTCATTTGCTAATAATAAAACATCTGCTGGAAAGGGAGGGCCTGTTGGAACTCTCTCTGGGGATGAAAATGCTGATGGGTGCCATTTTTGGTGTTCTCCCTCTACCCTATTAGCTCTGGCACAGCAGACACCATTTTTGCTTTCTCTCTGACCTGTTAGCCCTAGTGTCCACAACTCATACCCATGTGCCATTCCCTGCAGTACTGCATAAACCAGGTGAGTGAGCACCTCATCCTTGCACAACCCCACCAAAGACTGTCAAGCTATGCAACACACAGAGGACATCCCTTGATTGCCTGGCTGTGATGGCCAAGGTGATTGCATTTCTGGGCCATTTAAATCTAAAACAATGGCAGAAACAGTTCTTGGCAGGCTACCACCCCCAAGGCAATAAACAGCAGACTGAAACACACTCACAGTCTTCCTGTGGAAAGGCCTATCTACTTGACTTGGGACTTCAGCCTGAGAGGCAGTCTTTAGGTTTACCACACATCAAGAGGACACAAAAGTGCTCTCAGGGAATATACGCTGGGGGACACTATCTTTGAGCTCTCACTTGGCCTCAGTACAGTTCACTGGTACCTCCCAGAGAGGAGCTCATAAAACAATCAAAAGCCTGGATTTTGCAACTGTTGTTAAGGGGATATCTCTAGATCACTTGGTCTGGATGCCAGCAGGGTCTATGATTGTATTCCCACAGGACTATATATATTTGCATACCTTAAAAGCTGCTGCCTGAGGGTCTAGCTTCTAATCAGCCTCAAATTAGGTGCTGACTGAGATCCTCCCTCTGGACATTCACAGATCTTATCAAACCCTCAACAACTCTGACCTACCAAGAAAAAATCAGGCTGCTTAGACAATCACAAATATTTGAGAGATGACCAAGAGCCAAGGCAAGGTTGAATGATAGGCTCACCTCTTACACAAAGCGACACCTACAAGGTTGGGAGAAACACTCTTTTTGCCTAGTACACAGAAACAAACACAGGAAGTCAAGCAAAATGAGGAGACAGAGCAACAGATTGCAAATGAAAGAATAAGATAAAACCTCTGAAATAAAAACCTTAATGAAAAAAGATAAATCATTATCTGATAAAGAGTTCAAAGTCATGGTCATAAAGATGGTCACTATACTAGAGAAAGGAATTCATGAATACAGCAAGGACTTCAACAAAGATAGAAAATATAAGAAAGTACCAAAGAGAAGTTACAGAGTTAAAGAATAAAATAACTGAACTGAAAAATACACTAGAGGGATTCAACAGCCAACTAGATGAAGCAGAAGACAGAACTGGTGAGCTGGAAGACAGAAAAGTGGAACTCACCCAAACAGAGGAAGGAATAAAAAGTAAAAAGAATTTTTAAAAATGAAGTAGCTTTTCAGGGACTTTTAGACAACATCAAGCAAATAACATTTGCATTATAGGGGTCCCAAAAGGAGAAGAAAGAGATTTAGGGAAGAAAACTTATTTGAAGAAATAATGGCTGAAAACTTCCCTAACCCAATGAAGAAAACAGACATCTAGATCCAGGAATCCCAGAGAGTTACAAACAAGATGAGACCCACACCAAGATGCATTATAGGTAAAATGTCAAAACTTAAGGATAAAGAGAGAATCTTAAAAGCAGCAGAGAAACAACTTGTTATGTATAAGAGAACCCCCATAAGGGGTGCCTGGGTGGTTCAGTCAGTTAAGCATCTGACTCTTGGTCTTGGCTCAGGTCATGGTCTCACTGTTTGTGCATTCAAGCCCCATGTTGGGCTCCACACTGCCAGTGCAGAGTCTGCTTTGGATTCTTTCTCCCTGTCCCTCCCTCGTTCCCTCTTTCTCTTTCAAAATAGAGAAATAAAACTTAAAAAAGAAAGAGAGAGAATCCCTGTAAGATTATCAGCAGATTTCTCAGCAGAAATTTTGCAGGCCAGAAAGGAATGGCTTGAAATATTCAAAGTGCTGAATGGCAAAAATTTCCAACTAAGAATATGCTACCAGGCAAGGTTATCATTTAGAATTGAAGGAAAGATCAAGATCTTTCCAGAGAGACGAAAGCTAAAGGTGTTCATCCACACTAAACTAGCTTTACAAGAGATAATTAAAGGAACGTCTTTAACCTGAAAAGAAAGGACACTAATTAATAACAAGGAAAAATATATATAAAAAAAATCTTATTGATAAAGGTAAAAATCTTACCAATAAAAACAATGGATTGATCACTTATCAGTCAGTATGAAGGTTAGAAGAAAACAGTAGTAAAGATAACTATAAGCACAATAATTAGTTAAGGAATACACAAAATAAAAATATATGAAATGTGACATTGAACACATAAAACATAAAACATTGAGAGGGTGTGGATAAAAATGTAGTTTTAGAATGCATTCAAACTTAACTTGCTATCAACTTAAAATAGATTTTTATATATATAGGCTGTTATACATAAGTCCCATGGTAACCACAAACAAAAACCCACAGTAGATGCACAAAAGATAATGAGGAAAAAAATCTAAGCATAACAGTTACAAATTCATCAAACGTCAAGGGAATAAACCAAGACAAGAAAGGAACAGAGAGGAACTACCAACAAGACAAAAAAACAATTACTTTATCAACAATTACTTTAAATGTAAATGGACTTAATTTTCTAAAGACATAGAGTGGCTGAATATATTTAAAAAAAAAAAAAAAAGGACCCACCTACATGCTAGTTATAAAAGACTCACTTCAGATGTAAGGACACACACGACTGAAAGTGAAAGGATGGAAAATGTTCCATGCAAATGGAAAGCAAAAGAAAGCAGGGGTACCTATACTGATGTCAGACATACAAAGACTGTAATAAAAGACAAAGACAGGCACCACATAATGATAGAAAAGATCAATGAAACTTAGAGATGGTTCTTTGAAAATATTTAAAAAATTGATAAACCTCTGGCTAGACTCACTAAGAGAGAGAAGGCTCAAATAAATAGAATCAGAAATAAAAGAGAAGTTACAACCGATACGAAGAAAATACAAAGGATCATAAGAGACTACTGTAAACAATTAGGCACCAACAAATTGGCCAACTTAAAAGAAATGGATAAATTCCTAGAAACATACAATATTCCAAGATCAAATCATAAATAAATAAAAAATCTGAATAAATCAATTACTGGTAAGGTGATAAAATCAGTAATCAAAAAACTCTCAATAAATAAAAGTGTAGGACCAGATGGCCTCACTGGTGAATTCTATAAAACATTCAAATATTTAATACCTATGCTTCTCAAGCTCTTCCCAAAAAAACTAAAGAGGAGGATATGCTTCCAAATTCATTTTATGAAACCAACAATACCCTAATATCAAAAAGACAAGGATACCACACAAAAAATTATAGGCCAATATCCCTGATGAATACAAATGCAAAAATCCTCAATAAAGTATTAGCAAACCAAAATGGACAATACACTATAAGGATCATATAGCATGATTGAATGGGGATTTAATCCAGAAATGCAAGGATGGTTCAACAACTGCAAATGAATCAGTGTTACACATTAACAAACAAGGGGAAAAAATCATATGATCGTATCAATAGATGCAGAAAAAACATTTGATAAAATTCGATATCCATTTACAATAAAAAAAGAGAGCTCTCAAAATGTGAGCATAGAGGGTACATGCCTCATCATAACAAAAGCCATATATGACAAGCCCACAGCTAATATACTCAAAAGCAAAAAGCTGATTTTTCATTAAGATCAGGTATAAGAAAGGATGCCTTCTCTCACCACTTTTCTTCAACATAGTTATTGGAAGTCCTACCCAGAGCAATTAGGCCAGGAAAAAAAAAATCAAAAGGCATCCAAATCGGAAAAAAAGAAATAAAACTGTCACTATTTGCAGATGACATGATTTTACATATAGAAAACCTTAAAGACTCTACCAAAAAACTGTTAGAATAAATATATTCTATAGAGTTGCAGGGTACAAAATTAATATATAAAAATTTGACACATTTTTATACACTAAAAACAGAAACAGAAAATAATCCCCTTTACAATTACATCAAAAAGATAAAATACCTAAGAATAAGTTTAACCAAGGAGGTGAAAGACTTGTACACTGAAAACTGTAAGATACTGATGAAAGAAATTGAAGAAGACACAACTAAATGGAAAGATTTTCCATGTTCATGGATTAGACCTAATACTGCTAAAATGTCCATGTTACTCAAAGCAATCTACAGATTCAATACAATCTTTACCAAAATTACAATAGCATTTTTCACAGAACTAGAACAAACAATCCTAAAATCTGTATGGAACCACAAAGATCTGAAATGATCGCCAAAGCGATCATGATAAAGAAGAACAAAGCTGGAAGCATCACACTACCTAATTTCAAACTACAGTACTAAGCTATAGTAATCAAAACAGAATGGATCTGGTACAAAAACAGACACAAAGATCAATGAAACAGAATAGAGAGCCCATGAATAAACCCACACATATATGGTCAAGCAATTTACATAAAGGAGGCAAGAATATATAATAGGGAAAGAATAATCTCTTCAATAAATGGTGATGGGAAAACTGGACAGTCAATGCAAAAGAATGAAACAGGACCACTATTTTGCACAGTACACAAAAATGCAAAATGAATTAAAGACTTCAATTAAGACCATTACAAACTCCTAGAAAAAAACATAGATTGTAAGCTCCTTGACATTGGTCTTAGTGATACTTTTTTTGGATCTGACTCTAGAAGCAATGGCAACAAAAGCAAAAATAAACAAACATGATTACATCAAACTAAAAATTTTCTATACAACAAAAGAAGCCATCAAAAAATAAAAAGGCAACATACTGAATGGGAGAAGATACTTGCAAATCATATATCCAATAAGGAATTAATATCCCAAATAGATAAAGAACTTGCACAACTCAATAGCAAAAAGGCAAACAATCCAATTTAAAAAGGGGGCAGATGATCTGAATAGACATTTTTCCAAGGAAGACATACAGATGACCAACAGGACATGAAATGATGTTCAACATCACTAATCATCAGGGAAATGCAAGTCAAAACCACAATGAGATATCACATCACACCTGTCAGAATGGCTAGGATCAAAGAGACAAAAAATATCAGGTATCATAAGGAAGTAGAGAAAAGAGAACCCTCATGCACTGTTGGTAGGAATGTAAATTGGTGCAGCCAGTAGGAAAAATATTACAGAGGTTCCTCAAAAATATAAAAATAGAACTGTCCTATGATACAGCAATTCCACTTCTGGGTAGTTACCGAAAAAGTAAAAACATTAATTTGAAAGGATATATGCACCCTTATGTTCACTGCAGCATTATTTACAATAGCCAAGATATAAAAACAACGTAAAAGATGTGGGGTGTGTGTGTGTGTGTGTGTGTGTGTGTGTGTGTGTGTGTGTGTGTGTGTGTATTCAATACAATGTATTCAATACAATGTTAAATTCAATATATATGTATATATATAATGGAATACTACTTAGCTATAAAAAAAAAGAATGAAATCTTATCATTTGCCTCAACATGATGGGTCTAGAGGGTATTAATGCTAAGTGAAATAAGTCAGACACAGAAAGACAAATACCACAACTTCACTCATATGCAGAATCTAAAACCAAAACAAAACAAAAGCCAGTCCATAGACAGAGACCAGATTAGCGGTTGCCAGGGTAGAGGGGAGTTAAGCAAAATGGGCAAAGGGGATCAAGAGGTGCAAACTTCCAGCTGTAAAATAAATATCACAGGAATGTAAAGTACAGCATGAGAGGTGTAGTCAATAATATTGTATCAAGGGGTGCCTGGGTGGCTTAGTCGGTTGAGCATCTGACTTCAGCTCAAGTCATGATCTCCCAGTTCGTGAGTTTGAGCCGCACATTGGGCTCTGTGCTGACAGCCTGGAGCCTGTGTCTCCCTCTATCTCTGCTCTTCCCCCACTTGCGCTCTGTCTCTCTCAAAAATAAATAAACGTTAAAATTTTTTTAATAATATTGTATCAAAAACTTGAAAGTTGCTAAGCAAGTAAATTTAGAAGTTCTTATCACAAGAAAAAAATGCTGCAACTTTGTATGGTAACAGTAAATACACTTCATGTAGTGATCATTTTGCAAGTCTACCAATGTCAAATCATTATGTTGTACACCTGAAACTAATACAATGTCTCTCAATTATACTTCAGTTCTAAAAAATGGATATGATTTCTACTTCTGATTGTAACTCTAGAGTCTACTGTCTATTATAATCTTATTAGTTTTTATTTTCCCTACATATTTAGATCTTACAAAAGGATAACATTTTATGAAAGTGTTTTAGTTATTTGTCAAGCATTATACTTCTTTCACTCCAATTACCGTAATACCGAATCAGTGGAGCCATTACACTTCAAAATGCCTCTCTTTGGCTAGACATTTAAAAACTTCATCTCTAAAAACATTTCCACCAACCAACAAAGGAAGACAAAATAAAGAATGATAGTTGTAGCTTCAAGAACTCTAATAAAAGCCCCTAGGCTTTTCTCTACCTTAATTCTCCTGAACTTTTCTGTTACAATGAATATTATCATCCACCATCCTTTCCTTTGAAATTCTCCCTTTGGTTGGTTCTCTGTTCCCTATATACCTCACTGTGTGAATAATTTCTGTAGGTTCAGGACTTAACCTTCTGATCTTCTCTTTATATATATTCATTATTCAATAAAAGTTTATGGAATTCCTCCTAAGTACCTCACACCCTTGCAAAGGGCTAGGAATATAATAGTAAACCAAATATGGTCCTTGTCTCAATGGTCTAGTGTGAAAAACATAATTAAATAGGAAATTTTAAAACCTCTTTTTCAAGCCAATCTACTCTCTGTTCCATTGCTATATGGCATCTGTGGTAGTCTGTTATAGGGTGGCCCCAAATAAACCATGCTATCCTGTATTCACAACCTTCTGTAGAAATTCACTGTGAATCTCAGCTAGGCCTGCAACTTGCTTTGAAGGAATAAAATGTGCCAAGTGTGAGCCAACACCTTCAGGAATCCTGACAGCTTCCACTTTTGCACTGCTGGAAACCATGCACTAACATGTAAAAAGTCTGTCTACCCTACAGCAAACACCATTAGGAGACACCACGTGGAGGACACAGAGACCCAAAAAAAGCCAGCTACCAAGCACTTTCGCTTCGTCCAGGCAGGCCCCAGCCAACTCCAGATGAGAACCTTCAAGAACAGCGAAAGAGCCATACAGGTAAGCAACCCAGGTTACAGCCATACAGATAAGCATACAGATAAGCCACACAGATAAACAGCCCAGGTTACAGAATCATGAGCATATAAAATGATTGTTTACTAATTTGAGGGTGGTTTGTTCTGCAGAATTAGATCAACAAAAGAGCAGCTCACTGGACTTAAATCTATAAACTTCCATGAATATGTCATCATCTCATCTTAGAACTAAAAACTGAATTTGTTTGTCTTCCCATTCGAGTCCCATCCAACCAACTTTCTTTCCCCTGAAGTAACCACCATTCTTACAGAACTCTAAAAACATCATCTACACTCACTGACTTTATGGTATATTAGTACTGATGGATATTAATGAATGTTAGAATAAAAATGGTTGCATAGACAAGTAAATTTGAAAAACACTGGATTAAGTAAAATTATAAAACTCTTGACTATTAAATTTCTTAGAGACTTTGCAATCAAGCTTGTTCAATTCAAGAAAGGAATATAAAATGAATATTTTTAAAATATATTTGACATGGATTTCTGTTTTCCATAAAGTAAGACAAGTCTTTTACAAAATATGTTTTGGGAAAATGGACAAAGTAAGGGCAAAGTGACATATTAAAGAAAAAAAAAAAGAAGACAACAAGTCTGATAGTTCCTAAGGGTCTTCATTTTCTCAAAAGTCAAAAGTCCATTTTTCTATATATATACTACAGTTAAACAAAAATAAGAGAAAAATAGAAATATTAGCTCAATGTAGAGATAAGGAAGTATGATAATACTAAGAACCAATAGCATGGAACTGTAGTGGTTTGTGTCAACATAAATGCATGATTTTTTTTCTCATTAGGTCTGCATTCTAGGGAAGAAACATAGAAATTGTGAAGAAGAAAAGGAGTCGCAGTGATCACATCAAAGTTATAAAAAAGATAAGAAAGCTTGGTATATTAGTAAGAAGAGCATTAAAATAGCTATAAATGGGGGGGTGTCTGCCTGGCTCAGTTCAAGGAGCAAGAGACTCTTGAGCTCAGGGTCATCGGTTTGAGCCCCACATTGCATGCAGAAATTACTAAAAAACAAATAAACTTGAATAAATAAATTAATTAAATAATAATAATACAGTTTTTAAAAGGGGGCACCTGGGTGGCTCAGTCAGTTGAATGTCAGACTCTTGATTTTGGCTCAGGTCATAATCCCATGGTTCAAGGAATCAAGCCCTGCATGTGCTGACAGCACAGAGCCTGCTTGGGATCCTGTCTCTTTCCCTATCTCTCTGCCCCTCCCCCACTTGTGCACACACATACTCTCTCTCACTCTCTTTCTCTCAAAATAAATAAATGAACTTTAAAATAGCTATAAATGTCCTATAGACCAAACAACCAGTCATATGTAGTCCTAAGTTGTTTAATGGAGTAAAGTAGCTCCTGAAGATAGGAATCCTGGTAAAGACAAGGAGCTTGTTCAGTAAGTACAGGAAGAGAAGGAGCAGTTACTAAATTTTTGATCTAAGAAAAAGCTAATCAGGTTTGTAACATAAAAATTCAGGATTACAAAATATATGATGATATAATTAGGGGAAAGCATTCTGGACTAAAATTCAGAAGACTCAGAACTAACTAGCTATGCTACATTAGATAAGTCACTTAATATTTCTGGCTTCAGATTCTCATTTCCAAAATGAATATGAACTATATATGTAGTCCTTCCTGGTTTCAGAATTCAGTGAGCCTCTAATTCTAGGTGGATTTATGCCACATGATGATTAAGTCTTTAACAGTGCATGCCTGATGTGAAGTGCTGACAGCGAGGAATTATATGAGTCATGAGCATTAATGTTAGCAGCCAACTGCAGGGAAAGGAAGATTGTGAGTCTGTTATGTCCTCTATGATAGTTATAAATGGATTTGGGTGGATAGTAAATGATAATAAGTATTTGAAGTAAGTGACATCAACTTCACACAAGATCAAGAGGAGAGAAGGCTGCAATTTTATATTCTTTAAGTAAAACTGGGTAAGCCAATACTGCTGGCTTCTTCCAGAACTGAGGAGATTTTAAAAAAAAAGAAGAAGAAGAAGAAGTCATATTCCAGTCTATTGGTAAGTCATATAAATAGAGCCTTTAAAATATTATGGGCATCTATCTCTTCATCTGTGTGGAACACAGCCATTACCATTGTCTAAAGTCTCATCATCTCACCTACCTTATCTTGAAATTCTTCCATTTCATCTGACTCTAACCCTTCCTCTAAAATCCACTCTGCAGATTGCCATTAAAATAATATGCCTTTAAACTTGCTTTCATCACATCATTCTCCTATTCAAAAACTTATAATGGTGACCTCTTGCTATCCATATCAAGTCTAACCATGTCTATCAGATTCTTAAGGCCCTCCATAATCTGACCTCATCCATCAGTCTCTATTACTGTATTCTTCAACAAAAACTAACCATTCTAGTCAAGTATTTGCAACACAGGTCACCCTTCTCAACACCCTTCCACTAATTTCTCCTATTCCCCATACACACAACATTAATTCCCACCTCCATGCTTTTGCTATAGGCTCTACCTCTTAGAAACAAATATATTATCCCATCCTGCTCATTTATAAAAATCCTATACGGTGATTGGCTGAAATTCCAGCTAATTTACATATTTATTGGCCATCTATTTATAAATGACAACAGCTCTGCCTGCAAGAAGGTCATAGTCTAATAGAGGAAATAAATGTATGAACCAACAATTACAACACTCTCTGAGCAGAATGCAGAGTTCTGAATACATAGAGCACAGGCATAAATGGTAGATCAAAAATGGCTTCCTAAGAGAAGTAAATCTTCATCCAGTCTTTAATGAAGAGAAACATAAAGAGATATACCAAATGCAAAAGTATGAAGTGTCACATTGGGTTCAGAAAAAATGGAAGTAATTCAGGGTATATGGAAAATTGTATGTATTCCTGTGAAAGGGGGCAAAATATGAAGCTAGAAATACTGGCCAGGGTTAGAGTATGATAAAGTCTCAGTGACATGCTGAAGTGTTTTGATCTTGCCCCAAAACAATTGGAAATGACTGTCTAAGTAGGGGAACAGATTTAAGTGATGAGACCTAGCTTTTAGGAAGAACATTCTGATAGGAGAATGGATAAAAGAAGACCGAAAATGAAAGCAGAGACACCACTTACAAGGAGATTTTCATATACCACAAACAAACAAACGAATAAAAAATGCTGACTTGCAGTTGCAGTACAAGCAGCAAAGAGATTCTGGATATTTAGAAAGTAAAACTGATAGCACTTAGGGATTTGATTAATTCAATATGTGAAGCTGAAATAGAGAGCTTCTGAGGGTAACTTAACACCAATTTCTTCTTCCCATACTAATTACAGCCTATCACATGCAATTTGGCATTTAGATGCTATCATGTCATTTTGGATATTTCATTTTAGATGCATTGTTTTTACCTCCCTATGATGACACATCCACTGAGGACAAGGACTAGGCCTCTACTTTTACTTTTTGCATTCTTCTCAGCACTAAGCACACTAAGTGCTTAGCAAGTATTAGTAAACATTTACAGGATAACTTGTTTTATGCTCGATCGAGCAAAACATGACTTACTTTAGACTACAAGCTTGGACTAGATACATTTGAGCACCTTGAACATAAGTTCAAAACAAAAACTTGCAAACTGAAAAATAAACTAAAGACACAGAAGTCTCAACCTCCCCACTGTGCATGAAATATTTGTATCACTAAACAATCACCAGAATGACTAAAACTTAAGACTGACAATAGCAAGAATTAGTAAGTATGTGAAGAAATTTGAACTCTCATGTGTTATTGGTTGGAAGAAAATTTTTTGGAAAACTCTTGAGCAAAAGGTACTAAAGCAAAATGTATGTACATGCTACAACCCAACAATTTCACTCCTAGGTATACATCCAAGAGAGAGTTCATATGTCTATAAAAAAAAATATGTAGGAATGTTCATATCAGTTTTATTCATAATAGCTGAAAATTAAACTAATCAAATACCCATCAGTAGTAAGTGTAGATAAGTTAGTAAGTTGTAGTATATATTCACATAATGGAATACTACATATAAAAAAGAATGAAATACTGCCACACGCAAGACCATGTATGAATGAATCTCAGATAATGATAATCAAAAGGAATCAGACACTAAAAAGTTAATAGTGAATGATTTCAATGTATATGAAGCTCAGAAACAGGTAAAACTAATCTATGGTGTTGAACATTAGAATAATTTTTACCTCTGTGTAAGAGAAGGCGTTGACTGGGAATGGGCATGAGGGATCCTTCCTAAGTGTTGAAAAGTTACACAGGTATATACATATATAAACGTTCACTGATTACACAACTAAGATTCATGCACTTTATTGTGTGTATTATTCATTAAAACATTTTAAATACCTGTGTAATCCCTCATTTTGGCATTTATACAAACAACTTGTCACATCTTAGGGCAACTCATGAACATCCGGTTTCATGTACTCCAGTACATCCTCTCTATAAATGGCAAAAATGAGCAAGATTTTAAGGAGGGAAAACACTTTCCCCATCTCTTTGGAGTATTTACAGCTTGAATACCATTCTCTATTCCCATTTTGTATACAAACACTTCCTGACACCCCCTCTCTGAGTCATCTAAACCAATCATCCCAACTGGGTCCTCAAAGGAATTCAGCTGGGCCTAAAGGAAGTCAGGTGGTAAGGAAAGATGCATCTGTCTAAAGTTAACATCTTAAAATGCATAGTGAGGGGGTGCCTGGACGGCTCAGTCGGTTGAGCATCCAACTTCAGCTTAGGTCGTGATCTGGCAGTTTGTGAGTTTGAGCCCCTGATTCGGCCCTCTGCTGTCAGCGCAGAACCCACTTTAGATCCTCTGTCTCCCTCTCTCTCTGTCCTTCCCCCATTCATGCTCTCTTTCTCAAAAATAAATAAATATTAAAAATAAATAAAATGCACAGTGAAAAAGAGAAAAACAAGAAAATGAGATGGGTGAAGATAATAAGTAAAGAGTCCTCCCATCTAAGCCTTTGGAAATTGAAAGACCCCATAAGTAGGGCAAATGGGGAAAGGGAAGACCATGTTATTTCAGGGCATACCCTTTGCCTTCCATGCATCCATGACCTCTTGTAAAAGTAGCATTCTATTGCTATAAGAATTAGACATTTGGGGAGAAAACAAATGGATTATGTTCCATGTGTAATAGTGAAACCATTCATATTCATTTCTGCCTCTACCATTGGTTAACTGAGCCAAATCTTATCAAGTCACCTGATTTATCCATATATCAGTTTTGTCATATATAAAATAAACAATAGCAATAGCATCTATCATATAACTAGGATTGTGACTTGTACATCATAATTGCTTGATAAATATTACCTACCACTATTTGACCAAAAATTTGAAGTGATTCTGGTAAAACTGTCTGGTATTTGCCCAATCCATTAAACTGAATTGAACAATTCAAGGTATATAGCATTCTATACTCAAGAGTAAGATACCTGGTTAAATCCACTTGTAATAATTGTCTGGTGTTCTGCAGAGCACTAGCATCACAAAATTTTAATAGATACACTTTTTTAAGTTGTGTAATCAATAAACAAAATTAAATTGTTATTGTAAGGCTTCTCAGAGCCTTTAATGGGCTAAAAGAGATGGATACAGCATTTACCCATAGTCACCACACAACACAACTCCAGAGGGTACCATTTACATAGAACTACAAACATCAGTGCAAAAACAGCAGCCTAGCATTTTCCAAATATCTGAGTATCTTTTTCTGGAGCAACTCAATGTAAAAGTAATCCCCAGCAATACTGAATTAAGGTCAATTTCTCATATCAATATTTTTCAACATATTTAACATCATATTTCAAGATCATTTTTTTGCTTGTGTGCTTTTTCGGTTTTTTTTTTTTTCTTTTTTGGTTCCAAGGCCCAGTATTTATATACAATTAAACTCTCCAAAGTACAGGGAGAGATCATTCCATTTTGTAATACTTAGTCACACTCAATTTATTTTAATAGCATTCTCAAAACTTAAATGCCTTAACCTCTGAAATACACAACTTCTATAAGAGTATTAAAAGTGTACTGACTACAAAGTGAATTTCTTGGTTAGCAAAGATAATCAAACATTACTACATGTCGAAATTTCATGCAAGACATGAGGTAGAAAGGAAAGGGGAAAAAATGAGAAGTTTAACATACCAACACCAACAAAAGAACAACAAAAAAGGCACTGAATTACCTTTATTTCATTTAAAATGACATTTCAGCATTTGCATCTGTGGTCCATGACAGAACCCATACTCTTCTCAAAAGGGATGTATCCTGATCATTCCTATCCACCCTGATCCCATGGTTGTGTTATAAATGCTACCAAGAATTTCTCAAAGTAACACTGTTTTGTTGATCTTCCTGAAGTAGCAAGTTGTTCTTAAATCTGGGGGGATTACAGGGTCTTAAGATAATCTGATGATAGCTCTCTGCCCATATAAGTATACAAGGCAGAGCCACTGAATGTTATACCTACAATTTCAAGTGATTCATGCAACCTTTGAAACCTACCCATGATCTCTGGCCCTCAGGTTCTAGTCTACAGGTTTAGCACAAAGCGTATTTTCCCAGACTGCTTAGGTCAAAAACAGAATTCTAATTTTGAATAAAAATTTTAAAAAATACGTTAATTAAAGGACTCAAACATTTGTGACAGAATAATAAAAAAAAAATAAGCATAGAAGAGCAAAGCCAAGATATACGGCGTTTATTTCAAAATAAATCTTTTAACTAAGCAGCATATACTTTACACATTATTCACGAGTTTTTGGTAGAAGCGAATTGGAGCAGAAAAATAACCATTTTATATTTAAATAAACAAAATGTAGGGATAAGAAAGAAAATTTAAGAAGAATTCATGGAATTATAGAAGTGTAAAATTGAGGGGAATTAAAAGGAGCTTAGAAAAGATCTAGGTGAGTCCTTTTATTTTGTGAATGAGGAAAGGGAAAGCCTAACAGATTAAGAGCCTTGCCTAAAGTCACGTAGCTAACACGTGTAGGATAGATTAGGGTTTCTTTACTTTTACGTCTAGTTTTTAAAATCCTATAACACTCTTCCAAAATAAAATATAAAAACAAACTGCAATGAAACTGATTTTTTTTTAATTTGGGGAAAGATTATTGGGAAAAGCTACTAGAGCAAGACATGAGTCTTGGGAACCCTTGTGTGCCATGTCTGTGCTATCTGATATTCAGAGCCCTCTAAACTGGCTGGACACTGTGTGGCCAGGACCTAGGTGCACTTTCTTCTGTCAGAAAGATATTCACCGTGATGAAGGGTATCTTTGGCATATGGTAAAGAAAACCAAATCTGAAAATAGAACAAAAGGAAACTCATGAGGTTTCAAGAAGGGCTCAAAGGCACAATTAAGTCAGTGGGCAAGTGGGAGTTACTCCCTCATCACATAATACAGGCTGTGGCCTTACAGGCCACTGTCACACAAAGTTAATTACAGCTACAATAAGCTGGTCCGATTGCAACTTCTCAATTCTAATCTTGAAATGGATTTTATTTTCTTAAGATCATTGAAATGAGATAGGTCTGCTGTGTTAAGAGCTTTTTATTAAAAGTCTCAGTAAGCTGCTATAACTTGGAAGGAGAAACAAGTACTAAATGTTTGCCCGTTTTGAGAAATGTCATGCTTGAAAGGTGTTTGGTTTTTTGGGTTTTTTTAATGTTTGAATTAACTTAATAAAGTTAGTTCCCTTAGTTCTTTACGTCTGTCTGTCTCACTGGGATAGGCTTTTAAACAGCAGGAGTCATTTCTGTTTTGTTCACTGCTAGACCCCCAGGACAGAACACTTGCATCCAGCTCCTGTGGAGTAGGTGCTCAACAAAACTATTTACGTCTTTATAGAAAGAGCGAGGGTGCAAGGAAGGGTGAAAGACTATTTTCTTTCCAAATTGGGCTATATATGAATATATACATTGGGCGTGTGTGTGTGTGTGTGTGTGTGTGTGTATAGATATATAGAGATATAGAGATATATAGACATATAGATATAGACACACACACACATACACACACATATATATAAACAGGCTATGTATACATTTCTTCTCTTGATCACAACACTATCTATGTACAATATTATAAAAATTAAAACATTTTGTAATATAATTTTAGGTGATCAACCAGCTATATACATCTTGTTGAAATGTATCTATTTTAAAATACAGATTCTATTTTTTCAAATATTCCTGGTAAACAAACTTCTAATTCTTTTTTTTTTAATGCATTACTACTCAATGCTTTATACCCAAGATTCTCATGTTTCAAGGCAGTTTTAAAAATTCTTTGTATAGCATTTTAGTGAAATATAGAAGCAAAGTTGCATTATTTGTTTAATCTGTTTGTCAAAGTAGATCATATTCACCACTGCTAGGAAAATCTTACCAAGTTGCACCTTTTATATAATTTTCAAAAAAAACCATTTCTTCTTCTCTTCCTCCCTCCCAACTACCCACATTCGAAACAGTGATTATAATTTCACTAATGTACATTTATCAAATATTTCAAAGTACACCTTAACCTGATGAAACTGACCCTCACAACAAACCCATAATCAGCTGAAATTGAGGCAACGCATTGTGTGCTTTATTTTAAAGACAGAAAACTAAAATCTCGGGGTCATAGAGTGAATTAGGGAGAGTCCAGATACAACCTTGGACTCTTTCAACATCCATCCAAGAGTGCTATCGCTAATTGTTAGTTAACTCCATTCTTAGTTATTCCATGGCTTCCTCGACTTTACCTGGGAAGTATAGGGTATAATTAGTATACAATTCATTGCTCAGCTCCCTGCCCAAGGCAGTTTCCCAGTGCAATAACACTACACTAACACACCCAGGTGATAGAAGCATTGGCCTGAGATAGAAAACTCCAGAGTGGTTTGCTCTTTTTTTTTTTTTTTTTGATGACCTAAAATAACTGGCCTCCTTTCCTGAATTGCACCATCCCAAGATGTTTTCCTTTTACCTTATACCTCTGAGCACATATTTTTAAAATAACCAAAAAAACTACAGTTAAGCAAAAAATCCCTTCACAGAATTCTTTACATTTAAAGAAGCATAAAATTACATATTCATTTTGGTATAATTTAGCATGAGGATTTAATTCTGACTGAGAAGTAGATCAATAATTTGAATAAGATTAATTAACGCCTATTAACGTCAATTGTTAGTGCCACAACTCATTTTGTTGCATTGTGAACTGTTTGTTTATATATAATCATGAAATGACACAAACCTATATGCAAAAAGCTAAGTAATAAGTCATAAAATGTTTCCATATTTCTAACACACCTCAAAATAAAAGATGATGCAGAAAATCAAAAAGGCAAAGAACTCAGTGAATCAGAAAGACTGCTGTCTCTAATTTGAAAACAAGTGGGGGAGTAGATATTTGTTACTTCATTTCTTGTTAGAAATCCTGGGTTTTGAGGGAGCCAGGGTGGCTCACTCAGTTAAGCCTCCGACGTTTGATTTCGGCTCAGGTCATGGGACTCACAGTTCGTGGGACTGAGCCCTGCATCTAGCTCCACGCTAACAGTGCAGAACCTGCTTGGGATTCTCTCTCTCCTTCTCTCTCTGCCCCTCCTCCTCTCAAACTTTCTCTCTCTCTCTCTCTCTCTCTCTCTCTCTCTCTCTCAGAATAAATATATAAACTTTAAAAAAAAGAAATTCTGGGTGTTTTACAACAATGAATTTTGAAAGGCACTCCAGATATCTCTCAAGTTTCTAAAAATGCATAAAGCAGAAAAACTTATTATAAAATTAAAGTCTCCTTTTCAAATAATTCAAATATCATTTATCTCTAAAGAGGCCACCAGGGCTATCCTGCTTAAACAGTTTGGCCCATGCTATTTTCACTTCTCAAAAGCCATCAAGTCTTTAATGAACTGATTCCAAACTTTATCAGCAGTCTCCCTTCTTGGCACATCCCACCCACTAAACACCCTGTCTGCCGCTCATGACAGTTTGTCCACACACCCATTCTCTTTCTACCAAATTCCTTTCTGGAGTCAAAGCTCAGTTCACCTTTCCTGCTCAAGCATTCTCTAATTCACCCAAGCAAAATTAAATAGTCCCACACCACCAAACTCATTTCCACTTCTTAAGAACATATTACCTTCTACCTGGATTTATGTATTTTTACTCTTTCTGAATTGCAAGTACCTTGATGTCAGAGACCATTTTTATCTATCTACATGTCTCACCCCCCAGTTCCTAGCACTATGGTTGTAATTTAAAAAGCTAAAGTTTCCCTAACCACTGAAATGCTAGGAAAATACTTCACACAGTCCAATAATTTTCAGGCAATTTTTAAATTTATGTGATGCATTATATTGGGATATGTAAGATAAAGAAACAAATCAAAATCAAATCAATTGATATTTACTGAAAACTTATTATTACTGTACCTATTCAGTACAAAGGCTGTGAGGAAGCATACAAGCGTTATTAAAAGGGTTCCTTCATTCAAAGGATACTCAACAAGGACCATAAAGAGATTCAGACAAATACAACAGGCTCTCAGCGGAAGAAAAGACATCTTACACGTAGTGTGGTCTGAGAAAGCTTTACAGAGGAATGAGGTTTAATCTTGACTCTGGAGAATTTAATTTCCTGATTATAGGAAATGCTATACTCAAGTAGAAGGAACTAAGGAAGCAACGGCACAGAGACAAACATGCTCAAGAGAAATAATTTTCAGAAAACTAAGGAAGAGAAATTGGGTTGGACCAGACTGTAAAAACCCTTGTAGACAGAGTTAATCTTAAGACCTCGACTATTATCTAAAATCAAGGTAAATGGGGGAGTAAATTATGTGGACATAAGACAAAATCTAACCAAGAACAGAAAGGACTCAGGAAGAGTTGGGGGATCAAAGATTCCAATACCCTTGCTTCATTGATTTTCAATGTGCTGAACAACTCAAAACAGGTTACCTTCGAGAACAGCAAATTGTTCAATCTAACAAACAGGGTAAGTAAAAATTTCGTCTTCCCATATTCAATGCCTAAAGCACAGTAAATGCTCAATAAATGCTTGTGGAAGGCAGAAAAGAAGGAAGGAAGGAAGGAAAAATAAGGCGAAAATGAAGGAAGGAAGGAAGGAAGGAAGGAAGGAAGGAAGGAAGGAAGGAAGGAAGGAAGGAAGGGAGGGAGGGAGGAGGGAGGGAGGGAAAAAAGGAAGAAAATTGGTAATAAGGGAACTAGGGAGGTCTCTAAATACTAGCAACTTAGAAGGCTGCTTTTCAGACAACTAGATACTGTAAAAGACCTTGGAGTATGAAACAGTAATGATAATATTATTTATTACTGTGTGCCAGGCACTGCTACACTTTATATGCATTAATTCATTTAATCCTCACCACAACCCAAGAATTATTATAACAAATTTATGGATACCTAAACTTTGGCTAAGAGAGACCACAAAATAGGCACAGCCAGTGCAAGCAGTAAAACCAGGATTTTAACTCAGACCATCTGACTCCAGACCCTGCACTTATAACCATGGCTTTCCTCAGTTTATGGAAAAGACATCTGACCATGGCTTCAGAATGAGTCTAGTCGGTTTCAATGAGCCACCCACCCAGTTGGAGGCCTAGATTGGCTATCTAAATTATGATTCACCACACTACTATTTTACAGTGACAGCGACGATAACAATCTGTTGCCTTTTCTTTAAGATAAAAATAAGAGTAACATACTTTCCTCTGCCTACTTTAGGTGAATAGTGAGGGTTAATCATATTTTAAAATGTCAACTGTGCCCTATATTTATATATCACATTTATCTGATTGTTATCTGATATTCTTATTACCAACTTAATAGTATAAAAAGTATTATTATAAAATGATCTCTAAATCCAAGTGTGTTACTCACATTCACATTGTATGTAAGAGTACCTGTATGCCAAATTAATAGCACCAAAAGTAACCATGGCACATTTAATTACCAAATTAATCTGCTTAGACTTGAAAGGGCAGTCAAAAAAAAAAAAAAACACACGCTAATCTGTATTTTTTAAATATATAACCTCAAATAAGTGAAAAAGATCAAGTACCTTTCCAATGGATACATCCTTTAGTGTTCCTGAATAAGAAATGTTCGTCTTCAAAGGCCACAAACCCTACCCAGTCTCATAATCAGAATTTGGCAGCAAAGACATTGAATTCAGCTTGTTTCCAACAACAACAACAAAAACAAAACAAAACAAAACAAAAAGATAAGTCCACCTACTGGGCTAAAACCAAATTGTTGCATCTGATAAAATGGAAATTGTTTTACAGTCATAAAGCTTGTATCAAGGATTTCAAGGGATATTCAGAAGCTAATTTATCACAAATACTGACAGAAGGCAAGCTTCAACGTGAAGCAGATACAAACTAATTCATGCAAAAGGGGGAAAAGTCCTTCTACACAAAATTCTCAGCATAAAGCTTGAAACGCTAGAACTTGATAGCATGACACAATGCTTTCATTTAATAATGAAAGGTGCCACTTGTAGAACATTCAAAGTGAAATAAACTGAAAGGTGAAAATGCAGTCTATTTCTCCATGCACAAACTAGATGTAGAAAAGCAGGAATAAGGATAAATTAATCCATTTAGAAATCTTGTATATATTAAAAAAAAATTCTAAAAAGGAAAAAAATAGACATATCCATGTTCACTGTGGATAAAAACAAATCAAGTGATGTGTTCCAAAAGACTATATTATAACAAGGTATGAGAATTGAAATTTATATAAAGAAGGTCATGGATTTTTTGCACCAGTAAAATCTATTTTGGAAAGGAAAATCTTCAGCTGTCAAAGACAGAATCACAGAGTTGATAAAACACTATCATCTAATATTCAATTCTCTTTTCAGAATAATCAAGTGATCATGTGTTCACTACTTGAATACCTCCAGTATGAGGAACTCATTGTTTCTGAAGCCACCTATTCCATTTAGGGATAAACTGTCTCTGTAGCACCACTCAAAGCTCTGGCATTGTTCTCTTGTGACACAGAATAAACCTAATTCTCTAGGTGAAAGCCCTTCAGATAATTTCAAACAGCTATCGTATCCTTTCTAAATTCTCTCTTCTCAAGACTAAACTTTCTTGATCTCTTCACCCATTCCCCAGTGGCATAGTCAAGTCTTTACCTTCCTCCTCCACCCCAGCTGCCCTGCTCTTAAATGTAAAAGTCCAGGTATATACTCAGACCGGAACAGAGCTCATGAAACTCCTTCTGCTAGTCAGTGGAGTATTTTTTTTAATATAATTTATTGTCAAATTGGTTTCCATTCAACACCCAGTGGTCATCCCAACAAGCACCCTCCTCCATTCCCATCACCAACTTTCCCCTACCCACCCCCCATCAACCCTCAGTTTGTTCTCAGTCCTTAAGAGTGTCTTATGGTTTGGCTCCCTCCCTCTCTGTAACTTTTTTTTTCCCCCTTCCCCTCCCCCATGGTCTTCTGTTAAGTTTTTCAAGATCTACATATAAGTGAAAACATATGGTATCTGTCCTCTATATGACTTATTTCACTTAGAATAATACTTTCCAGTTGCATCCATGTTGCTGCAAATGGCCAGATTTCATTTTCTCACTGCCAAGTAGTATTCCATTGTATATATAAACCACATCTTCTCTTTATCCATTCGTCAGTTGATAGACATTTAGGCTCTTTCCATAATTTGGCTATTGTTGAAAGCGCTGCTATAAACATTGGGGTACATGTGCCCCAATGCATCAGCACTCCTGTATCCCTTGGGTAAATTCCTAGCAGTGCTATTGCTGGGTCATAGGGTAGGTCTATTTTTAATTTTTTGAGGAACCTCCACACTGTTTTCCAGAGCGGCTGCACCAGTTTGCATTCCCACCAACAGTGCAAGAGGGTTCCCGTTTATCAGTGGAGTATTTTAAAACTTGTAGTTAGAGTTACTTATTAGTCAACTAACATATATGTACCTCAACTATAAAGTATCTATTACTAAAGTAACTTATATCAGTAATGCTGCTACAGTGCAACATACGCCCATAACACCTTTGGCAAAACTGCCTTTAGTGTCATTTGACCTGTAGTGAAAAAAAATTAGACTCACTGCCTCATAGTTACACATTCTTGTTTGATTGTTGTAGCTATTATTATATTTTATTATCCTATTGTTATTCTATTATTTTTTTTAAAAAACAAAAATTATTTTGCACTATAATGCAACTACTATATATGACATATTTTGTTCTGGATAACCTCTGGTTTCTTAAAGAACTAAATCTACCCTCAAAGCATGAAAATCTGCTACTGCAGTCAGAACAGTTTGCCATACAAGTTCAAATACAAATTCAAGAGAAGAACAAAAATATTTTTAATGATCCAGTATTACTGGAATATATTTTTTTTCTCAAAGTAACTGACACCAAGTCATTGTGATAGGTATATTTTGACATGTTAAAAACTTCACTTTAGCTTACGGTTATAGATTATACTGAAGATATGGCTGAAAAGGTAAGTAGGGATGTCACAATGTCTTCCTATTCTCCTTTGTGCAAGGTCAAACTAGACCTTTCTTCTTGTTGCTGAATTATAAATGATAAAGTGTTTGTACATAATAACCTCCGTAGGTCCTGTCATACTGTGTTCCAATTATTTGTTAACTTGTCTTCCATATTAAAGTCCAAGCTCCTTGAGGGCAGAGAAGTTGATTTTCATCTGTTTCATCAGCTCCTAGAACAGAACCTGGAACTCAATAATAATACTTGCTAATATTTTTAATATTTGCCAATATATCATAAAATTAGGCAATTTATCCAGACTTCTCAGTCTCTTTTTCAGTAGGATGAAGAAAATGAGGGGAAAGAGATTATAACATCCAGATGTTACCTTAAGATGGGAGCTTAAAATGCTCAGACCTGTTATACCCCCAAATATACTGGCAAATGAAATGCTGCACATAGATATGAATACACAAACTGCATGTCAATAAAAATCAATAAAAAATTATCAGTGGCATTATGAATACTCTTTCCAATTTCAATAGTTCAAAAGTAATTTTTTATGAAAGACATGTTTATTGTTCACATCATAAAACTAAAAGCCTTTGCAGACCAACCCAATAGTGTCAAAGTAACCAAGTCTATTTATAGAATATAACTTATAAGCAGTGAATTTTATTAAATGGTTCATTGCATTTTACAAATCATTAGCATGAACAGAAATATATTTACATAAATTATATTGTTTCTTTCAAGCTATTATTAACTAGAACATGCATTTCAGTAGATGCTGGAATTATACTATGTTCAAGTAAGTATACAGCTAATCTTTAAGAACTCCTTCCATATTAAATGTTTCATATTCTTTATTATTTGTTATTTGAGAAATACTAGCTTATGAATTATTCATAATATCTAGCCAGATCTGTTACATCAGGTGTCAGATTAATCTAGGAGGTAGAAAGTGCTGAGTTTTACATGAAGTATTCATTAAACTTAGTGAACTCATTAAAGTATGTTAATTAGGTAATAGACAAAGGAACTTGGTATTTGGTAGAGATTGGGCACTGTTAATACCTTGCTTTGTGCTAATACCTTGGCTGCAGTTTTTTCCCCTTTAATGAGCACAGGGAAAAGCTGATTATTCCAAATGCAGAAAAAAACATCACATGTGTTACGTGTTGGAAAAATTGCCCCAGGTGACAAAAGGAAACACATACCAAAAGGAACTGGCACTCTAACAAAGAGAGTATCATTTCAAAGCTTCTAAAATTTTCTTTGGTACAATATTCTGTCATGAGAAAACTACGTGTTAATTTTGATATTCTCAAAAATATTTCATTATTACCAATTCCTGTTGGTAATACAGCTTTTTTTTAATCTCAATTAAGATCTGCCTATGTCACAAGTATATGATGCTTGTCCTTCCTTGTTTACTATTTGGGCTTTTTCTTTCTTTTTTTACACTGCAAATGGAAATACCTGAGAGCATGAAGGCTTATTTGTAGGTAAAGAAAAAAATCACAAATCGTGTCATTTCAATAAAATAATTTTCATAAACAAAGTAGCTTTCCAAAGGCTATACTAAGAATTTTCCACAGAAAGATCTGAACTTGAACAAAGAAAAAGCAAGCATTTGGATGCTCATGACAAACCACCACAAAAACTGCATTACAAAAATGGCCTCTGGGCTCCTAGTTTTATCTAGTCACCTCAAAGCTGACTGCTTAAATTCAATGAACCAATTTTCTATGGCTCAGTGTTACATGTGCAAGTTTGCTTATGCAAAACCCTTAATTTTCATACTAAAATGGAGTTGATTCATGAAAATAAAAATAAGTGTTTCTCTCCCTCTGTTAAATACCTTAGGATTTGGTCTTTCTTTGAAAATTAAGTATCTACTACTATACATTCAGTCCTTGATTGGAATCCCCTAGAATCCAACATGAAAGTTGAAACTAATATTTAAACATGCTTCCTTTCTCAGAGGACTTCACCCCTCTTGTTTTCCCCCATTTCCTCTTCTTTCTGTGGAAATAATTGCCACTTTACACACAGAATTTAACTACATAAACAAAATGATTCCACCAATATTAGAATGTATATGTCCTACTTAGCGATACAGAACACCACAGCCAGCTCCATTTAAAATATGACTGTATCAGGGGCGCCTGGGTGACTCAGTCGGTTGAGCGTCCGACTTCAGCTCAGGTCATGATCTCACGGTCCATGAGTTTGAGCCCCGCATCGGGCTCTGTGCTGACGGCTCAGAGCCTGGAGCCTGCTTCAGATTCTGTGTCTCCTTCTCTCCCTGCACCTCCCCTGCTCACACTCTGTCTCTCGCTCTCAAAAATAAATAAACATTAAAAAAAAATTTTAAATAATAAAAATAAAATAAAATATGACTGTATCAGTGCCATAGACCAGGCTAAAATATTGATCTTTAGCCTTTGTCATCAGATACATAGTCCTGATAGGTAAAGTAAAATAAAGTAAAATAGAGTACATAAAATAACCTCTTTTGAAAAGTTAAAGTGCAAGACTACTTCCTGTATCATCAATTCCAAGTGAAAAATGTACTCATTCTAAGTAGCATTTACCAAAAGCTGTTGCTATTTTTGGATTAAACCTGTCTTTCATGGGATGATTTCAGTTATGCTCCTACATTTCTGCCTATAGAAATATATTCTTAAGTTTCTGAAATAATTTGCATATTAAATGTCATACAAACTTTTCTAGGAATATATTTCAAATTTTAATTGTAGTATATTCATTAAAGTAAATTAAATGTCAAAATATTAAATGCAATGTTTTGGTATTGCCGCTGCTTCTTTGACTGTTTCTCAAAACTTCAAAAACTCACAAGCAAAAAAATGTTTCTGCTAAGAAAACCATGTGTGTATATAAGGCCACATGAATATGAAATACAGGTCAGCTAAAGGACATAACTTTGCCTATAAAAGCAACTATGGTACTACATAATTTTCTGACATTATATCAACTCACTCCCCTAAAAAATTAGAAAGCCCAAAGGAGAAAAAAATCCTTCTGAATTTAGACAATAAGAAGTCAATGTTTCCCATTTATATTTTCATTTTCTTTCTAAATCCTTCATGTTCTATACAGTACATTTCAAAAGAGCAATATTTTAGGAAAAGTTTCAAATGCAAACTACACATCCAAATGATCTAATGTGGTCTAGCAATGGATATCATAGTCTCTAAATATACTAGGGAGAGTTTATTTACACAAAGTCACTGTAATGGAATCTATAAGACCTTCTGTATGAATCATCTCTGATTACAGATTCTAAAAATGTCTTCCCGCTGGTTTACTCATTAGATATCAAATATCCCATTTTACCTTATATCAACATTCTATAATTTGCCAAGATCTAAACACAAATGCTATTCTGATAATCTGCCGGCCCAGGTAGCTTTTAGGCATTACGCCCATAACTACAGAAAACTATCAACTCTTCTGTTTATAGCTTCATATTAACTTTCGTGATACAGTCACTACAACAGACTGAATCAGACTGAATATTTATGTCCCCCACCAACACCACCAAATTCATATGTTGAAACCTAATCCTCAATCTGAGGGCATTTGGAGGTGGGACTGTGGGAGGTCATTTGGTCATGAGGATGGAACCCTCTTGAATGGGATTTAGGGCCCTTATAAAAGACACTCCAGAGAGCAACTTGCCCCCTTGCCAAGTGAGAACATAGCAAAAAGATGGTTCTCCAGGAACCAGGAAGCAGGCCTTCACCAGACACTGACTATGGCATTGTGATCTTGAACTTCCCAGCTTCCAGAATTGTGAGAAATGAATTTGTGTTGTTTATAAACCATACCCAGTCTATGGTATTTTTGTTACAGCAGCTCAAACAGACGAAGACAGTCATAGAGAGAGCCAAAATTTTCATGTATTTTATTAAGAAAACAGTATTCCATGCAAGATCAAAAAAGAAGAATTGAAGTTAGAATCTCAAAGCTTCTTGTTTCCACTTTTTCTCTGTCCAGTAGGCTACCGCCACTATTAAAAATATTTCCTAAATGAAGCTAACATTTCACTAGTGCAACAGAGCAAATCTAAGAAATGTTCCTTAAGATCATGTTTCGTTGCCTCAAAAAATTTCTTGGTAGTTGAAAAAAAATGTTATAAATATCTGTTAACAAAAAACACACAATAATGGAATGTATAGCCTATACATTTCTACATAATATCAAGGCCTTTTACTAAACCAGCAGTTGTTAAAATAAATTCATATTATGTTATAGCAATAATTTGGCAAGACTTAATTGTTTTATCAGCATTTCTAGAAACAAACAAACTGAAACAAAAATAATGTACAGATAAAACAAATTTTTATTACTGCTCCAACTCCGTAATACTTTGCAACGGAGATAACGCAATCAAATGTTCAAAGAGTTTCCTGCTTCTTCCATACTACCAAGTTTCCTGGCCTCTGTCTCCTTCAACTAGTTTTATAACTTATATTTTCTTCCACTTTATATCATCTCGCTCCATTAATAAGGATTTAGTCTATATTCAACTATGTGAAAAGGGAGTGTTGGATTTTACATTCTAATGAGATGCAATAATCACAATATTATATCACAACTTAAGAGGTAAAGCAAGAATCCAGAAAGAACAAAAATAGTGGAAAATAGTCCCTTAAAATACTTGTAGAAAACAATGGAATTCTAACACCAAGCCACCAAAGAAAAAAGGTGAGTGATTGTAAACACGAAATAAGCAGAGATAAACACTTCATTCTTTACTTCAGTTTTTTGGGGTTGGTTTTGTTTTGTTTGGTGATTATTTTCAGGGGAGGGGGGCAGAGTACTGCTATTTCTCTGAAATTGGTTTACTAAGTGGCTGCTTTCCTCTGGAAAATGTCGCTCCAGTATTTTAAAAATTGTTTTAGTCCCTTCAGAAATGAAACAGGATATAAGTGGTTAAAATAAACTGACTGGTATAAGGGGATCCCTAAGAGGCAAGTTGAGACACTGTGAGCAACAACATGAACGATATTGTCATTCTCATCAAACTTGCAAAAGCAGATTATGAGATTAGCAAGAGGGGCCCCCACAAGGACACATAGCTGAGCAGAGGGAGCAACACACTACCAAAAGTACCAGGTTCACACCCATCTTTCCTCTAAATTGGAAGTTAAAGGAGAAACATTTTGTCAACCTCACAATCATCCTCATTAACTACTTACTCTTTCATTAAAAGCCACTTCAAAACACAATAGACACTTCCAAGAAGCTTTAATGAGGATATACACATAACAATGGCTTGTCATGTGGGGACCAATAGGTAACTGTTCAGCGCCTGGGTAAAGAAACTGTATTATGGAGGCACCTGGGTGGCTCAGTCAGTTAAGCATCTGACTTCAGCTCAGGTCATGATCTCTTGATCAGTTGAGCTGGAGCCCCACATGGGGCTCTGTGCTGACAGCTCAGAGCCTGGAGCCTGTCTTGGATTCTGTGTCTCCCCCTCTCATTCTGCCCCTCCCCCATTCATGCTCTGTCTCTCCCTGTCTCTCAAAAACAAATCAACATTAAAAAATTTTATTAAAAAAAAAGAAACTGGATTATGGATTTAATACGACCAAGAGCTAAATTTTAAAATATGTATATGGCTTTGAAAGATCTACAGTGGCCAAGTCTGAAACGTACTCATTTCAATTTGAACTATACAAGCCTCCACTTGACAAGCAAATCATATGGGAATCTGATTAGCCATGGGTCAAGATATCTGAAGGGAACACTGTAGGGAAACAAGGGAATTAGGAACAAGTGGAAAGTAGTTGGTTTTTATTATTACTATCGTTGTATCATGTTTGTAACACAGCATACCTATTTTGACAGGGAAGAGTAGCTTCTAGTCACGTGGATTATTGGCAGATAATGTTAAAAAAAAAAACAAAACAACTTCCATCTCCTTAGAGAAAAATCGCTTTTAAATACAAACTAATTATAATAAATTAGAATTTTAAGGAGGCTAGAGAGTCACTCTGTATTTGTCTCCTCAAAACAATCAATAAAGAGGTTTGGTTATTTTATATACAGTTTTAAACCATGAACACTTAAGCAATATTTTTTTACCATAGGAAAAAAAAACAGTCTCTAAAAACAAATGGGATTTAATGACTAGATGGCCTCTTAGGGTCTCTTTAGCAACTATCAAGAATGAACACACCATTTAACACACTCATATTAGATCAAAGCAGTGGGAAGAAATTAAAGAGTCTATAGAGTCAGGATATTATTCACTTTAAAAATAATTATTAATGAATAGACTATCTCTTAAAACTTCTATATTTACTTTTTAAAAGTAACGTATGAGGTCCTGTGTTTGGCTTATGAAAATTGCAAGTTTAAATAAAATTCTGTTGTCTGGGACGCCTGGGTGGCTCAGTCGGTTAAGCAGCCGACTTCGACTTCGGCTCAGCTCATGATCTCGCGGTCCGTGAGTTCGAGCCCCGCGTCAGGCTCTGTGCTGACAGCTCAGAGCCTGGAGCCTGTTTCAGATTCTTTGTCTCCCTCTCTCTGACCCTCCCCTGTTCATGCTCTGTCTCTCCCTGTCTCAAAAATAAATAAACGTTAACATAAATAAATAAATAAATAAATAAATAAATAAATAAATAAAATTCTGTTGCCTGAAGTAAAGTATCCTAATGTCCTAAAATATTCAGTTATAGTGAAAAAAAAATACCATTTGTTGCTGAAAGCTTAAGTTTCAACACTTCTCCCTATTCAGTTTTGGATAAATCATGTTAGCTATGCAGTTTGAGTAATTCAATCTGCAAAATGGGAATGAAACCAGCCAATAGAAAGCCTAAAAATATTAATGAACTCCTCAGAGATCCATAAATAATGTTAAAAGACAAAGCAGTGCATTTTGAGGGGCATTCTAAGAAAATCTCCAAGAAAATTCCAGAAAGCATTTAACAGAAGCTAAGTATTCAGACTATCATAAAGATTTCTACTCTGAATCTAGTCAGAAGAAAAGACCTCCACCCATTCAGCTCATCAACATTGTCATTAAATATTATTTGCCTTTCTATGCTTATACTAGAAGAGAAATTAAATTAGAAGTTCCTAATGAGCAGCAGTAAGAAAACTATACAGTATAAATTAAAAATTGTTAAGGCTACAATTTTGAATTGACAACACGTGATCTGGGGTGTTCGGGAAATCTTATTCATGTAATCAGAGTTTATATCTAAATTTAACTTAATAGATGCTGACGTATTTAATATACAATGTACTTTTGTCCTTACTTTCATCCCAGACGATTGTATAATCCTTTTGACCAAATAAGATAAAAGCCCTGGATAACAATTATGTTCTCACACACTTCCACTCATCCTCACTGAAAATTCATCAATATATCATTACACTTTCAATTTTGGATAATCATACTTTAGCAGATGGAACATGCCACATAATAAAATACTCACAACAAAGTTAGGAGAGGTAAGGAGAGCAGTAAATACACTGGCTGCACCAAAATGCTAGAATGCCAAACAATTCCGTGCTTTTTAGTTTTTCTAACACACGACTCACATACCATACCCATGCAATGCACTCCTTTAAAGTGTAAAATTCAACAGTCTTTACTCTGTTCACAGAGTTGTGCAACCATCACCACAATTAACTGCAAACATTTTCATCACCCCAAAAAGAAACCCCTGTGCCCGTTAGCAGTCAATTTCCTTCCCCTGCCAACCTTCCTCCCCTCACCAGCCCTAGGCAACCACTAATCTACTTTCTGTCTCTATGGATTTGCCTAATCGGGACATTTCATATAAATAGAATCAAACAATATGTGGTGTTTGGTGATTTCCTTCAATTAGCATAATATTTTCAAAGTTCATTCATGTTGTAACCTCCACCAGCCCTTCATTCCTCTTTATCACCACATCATATTCCATTGTATGTATAAACTACATGTTTTTACCCATTCATCAATAGACAAGCATCTGGCAGGGCACCTGGGTGGCCTAGTTGGTTGAAGGTCTGACTTCGGCTCAAGTCATGATCTCACAGTTTGTGAGTTTGAGCCTCACGTCAGGCTCTGTGCAGCTCAGAGCCTGGAGCTTGCTTCACATTCTGTGTCTCCCTCTCTCTCTGCCCCTCCCTCATTTGCTCGCTCTCTCTCTCTCTCTCTCTCAAAAATAAACATTAAAATAAATTTAAAATAAATTTAAAAAACAAGAAAAATGAAATCAAGACAGGATCACTAAATTAAAACTTAGATTTTCGGGGCGCTGGGTGGCTCAGTTGGTTAAGCGTCTGACTTCAGCTCAGGTCATCATCTTGCAGTTTGTGAGTTCAAGCCCCACGTCAGGCTCTGTGCTGACAGCTCAGAGCCTGGAGCCTGCTTCACATTCTGTGTCTCCCTCTTTCTCTGCCCCTCCCCAGCGCTCTCTCTCTCTCTCAAACATAAATAAACATTAAAAAATTAAAAAAAGAAAGAAAGAAAAGCATTTGGCTCTTTCCACTTTTAATCTATTATGTGTAATGTTCCCATGATCATTCTTGTACAAGCTTTTCTGTGGGTATATGTTTTCCTTTGCAATTCATTTGTGAATACTCATTTTAAAAAGATACATAAAAGTATTTTCTTAAATACATAGTGAAAAAAAGAGGTTAGAGTGGGAGAGAGACAAAGCATAAGAGACTCTTAAAAACAGAACAAACTGAGGGTTGATGGGGGGTGGGAGGGAGGGGAGGGTAGGTGATGGGTATTGAAGAGAGCATCTTTTGGGATGAGCACTGGGTGTTGTATGGAAACCAATTTGACAACAAATTTCATTAAAAAATACATAGTTAAAACATTGTGTAATTGCCCCAGTACCTTCTCTTGGTGGGTGTGATTCTCAGTAAAATAATGTTCACCATGCTATGTGCAATTCCGGTTCCCCTTCTAGTTTGCTATTTGACATCAATCAGAATTACTATCCATTAAAATGATCACCAGAGCAAAAGAGCAAAACCAGGAATTTTTTAAAAGCCCTTATCTCATGCTCTCTAAAATAAACCAAAAAGGCATGAACCTATTGAGCAACAGGGAAAACACTACCATTTGTTTTACTCTAAATGTTTTATGCATCTGAATATTTCTTTAGATTGATTTGTTTTTTGCTTCTGGTTCAAGGTTCTATGTTGCATCTAAAAGGTAATGGATTCCGTCTAAGTAATTCTAATGCAAAATATAGTGCATTCACAAAGTAGAACTTCTCAAGTCATGGAAGTTCTTATTTGTTGATATTATTTGCAACTGGAGACAAATTACATCAGTACTGTGGTAAGCAGAATTCTAAGATGGCCCTCATGATTCCCACCCCCTGCTATTCATATCTTTGTGTAAGACCATCCCCTTGAGTGTGGGGAGAACCTGTAACTGCTTCTAGCCAAAAAAAAAAAAAAAAAAGGCAAAAGTGAAGGAATATAAATCCCATGATTATGTAATGTCATGTGACCAAGGTGAACGGATTTTGTACAATTAAAGTCCCTAATTAATAACAAGTTAATCAAAAGCAATTATCCTGGGAAGGCCTGACCTGATCAAGTGAAGCCTTTAAAAGAGGATCTGTAGGGGTGCTTGGGTGGCTCAGTTGGTTAAGCATCCGGCTCTTGATTTCAGCTCAGGTCATGATCTCACGGTTGGTGAGTCTGAGCCCCACATCCAGGCTCTATGCTGACAGTGCAGAGCCTGCTTGGGATTCTCTCTCTCTGTCTCTCTCTCTCTCACTCTCTCTCTCTCTCTCTGCCCCACCCTTGCTCACATGCACACACATACACACTCTCACTCTCTCAAAAATGAATAAATGAGCTTTAAAATAAATAAATAAGAGGATCTAGAGAGTAAAGACTCAAAGCAGTAACACTACAAAAAGGCCCAGGGCCCTACTCTGTCCCTTGAAGACACTGCTTACATGTACACACATGAGGACAAAATCCAAAAGTGGATGTATAAATAAATGTTTGAATTTCTAAATAATCATCCATAATGTATTAAAGATGTTACCCATTCTTTAGCATCAAACTGAAGATACTACCAGGCACAGAAGCTTCATTCAGAACCTAATTGGTGATCCTTCTGATATAGTGAATACTTATTGACAAACTGCCTATGATTTACATATGATGGAGAATATAAGGTTAGCACCCTTCAGCAGCCTAGCATTTATTGGCGGAGTCAGACATAAACAAATAACAACATTTAATGTCATATAAGCTACAAGGAACATAAAAACAACCTACATTACAGTGCAAATGAGGTAGGTATATATAATGAGTACAGAAATGGATCCACACAAATCAACTAAGGTTCGTGGAGCAGACTTCTGATGTCACTATGTAAAGGAAGGGGCTCACATTCATCACCCTCTAAGTGGTCCACTAAATCCTTCACATACAGTGCCATATTTAATTCTCATAATTCAGTCAGGTGGAGTTATTGTTACCTTTATTTTATAAATAAGAGTATTTCTAACCAGAGCCAGTAAATAACTAGACCTAAGTGTAGAGGGGAATGCCAGGATTTACACTTAGATCTCTAAAACTCTATAACATAATGCTTCTCATAAGTAGTTAACAAAATAAAACTTTACATTTGGTATACTTCTCAAAGCACTTTCAAAAATATTTCTGCTTATACTAAAACATCTCATAGGAATATAGCTGTTGTTATTATTATTTCCACTATATACTATGGAAACTACCATTCAGAGGTTCTTATCACGCAGTTAGTGAAGGAGGACTAGAACCTGCCCTTTGGATTGCTGGTCTCTTACCTTTTCCACAATACTCTTCAGCAACACTTTAGAGAGAACAGGAAGGGGGTGGGGTGGTGGTGGGGAGAAAAAGGAAAAGAAAACATAGCTGTGGCTCTGACCTCTAGCTGTTCTTTAACAGTGATTAAACCCCATTTTCTATGATCAAGCATCTATTTACTTCCATCAGTCACTAATTTTTGTCTATTTAAGTCCATGCTGTCCTTTCTTTTTTGGTAATCCTGAAAAAGTAGATGCAATTCACTGATACCATGTCACCTAAACATCTACTAGCATATTCTTTTGCCTTGGTTATTCTTTATTCCTCTCCAGCTTTCTGCAAAAATGACACACAAATCTGCTTGCCCCAATTTCTCTAATCTTCTTGCTCTTTCATACGCTTTTGCTAATTACTGCACTACCCGCAGCTGTTTTTCAACATTCCTCCTTCCTATTTGCCACACATTCTCCTCTCACTCCTCCTTTAAACCTCTTACACCATCACCTTCTCTTTTTTCCCTATAGAGATTCAGATTTCTCCGTTATAGTGCTTGTCTCTGGGAGCCCTCCTCAGTTCCCCAGGAATCCTATTATCTGTAAGACAGCACTAAAATGTTTTTAACGGAGTATTTTTTCTGAGCAAAATAAAAAGGAAAAAGAAACCCAAAAAAGGCAAATGTTTTGTCATTAAAGGGCAAAAGTATTTTAGAATGGTTAAAAAGGTAAATATTTCCTAAATGCCCAAATATTTACCAACTAAGCTTTTATCAAATTAATACCACTTGCTAATCTTTTCTTTGTATGCCCTAGTGGTTTCCTACTCACAGGTCCCCAATGTAAGTATATAATGTACAAAAGTACTCTGAGCAAGGCAATGAGCGGTATTGAAACCCCATCCTGCCTGAAATACTTTTCACTGACTTGCCTCTGCCCTAGGTGATCATCAACAGAATCACTTCTGCTAGTGAAGATAAGTAGCATGGTTGCACAAAACTCTGTTAAAATCTAAATATATAGTAACCATGTGACCCAGGAGAAGGAACAAAGGAGCACAAGCCTTGGCAATAAATGATGAAGTTATTTTAAAGACACTCTCCCTCTAAAGCTAATGTACAGGACTCTCTCAAACACCACGTAAGGAACTATTTCCTTCACTCTTACTGCTCCTATACCTATACAAATTATAAAGTAAATTATAATTTTTTTTACTTCAAAAGCTTAAATGCATCATTTTATGGTAGTTTATCATGACTTTGACATTTTCCCTACAACGCACATGGATGATTGCTGTCAAATGAAAGATGTAAAAGCAAATTTTATACCTTAGACAAAAACTAACCTTTTAAATCCTCTTATTATACATAATAATTACTGTAATGCTATTTTATGACACTTATTATTTCGTCTTTAAAAAAGTTTCAGAGCAAAGGAGGGTTCAAATCTACCTCTAATTTTTAACTATAAGTGTTATAAGTTTTATTTCTATCAGAACAGCATGGCCATCTATATACTCACTAATGCTCTGCCTTAGAAGTTAACTATCAGAAAGATTCTTGTAAAGCTTTAAATTTACATAGAATCATCTACTCAGACATTCTCAGTAAGAATAGATCTTAATTCAACCTAACAAAAATAGCCATGGGGACTTGTTTTTAATTTTCAATACAGAATAAAATTTTATCTGTATATCCATGTTTTCCTGCAAGGAACCACCTAGAAATTATTTTCATTTCAATGTAAACAGACATTGTAAGGGGACTTGCATTTCTTTCCGGTAATGGGGCACTAGGTAATTCAGACCAACCCTCCCACTGATAACTTTAAATTCCTTTATGTGAACTTAAAAACGCTCTGGATGAACTATAACATCTTTCTGAAAGCACAGAAGAACTAATTAAAAAGTAAGGAATTACTGGGCAAAAACAGAATGAAAACCAAACAGGCAAGTGCAGATTTGAGGCCACTCGCAACTCTGAGCTGCTCTGATCTGATTGAGAGACGCAACTGTACTCCTGACTGCCTCTTGGAATTACAGAGCAAGATCTGGAGGACTTGTGGGAGTGACTGAGATGTCAAAAGGCTGGAATCTCCATGTAAGGATAAACTGGAAGTGAAACAGCCTTCACTTCATGGACTTCAGTCAAGCACTGAATTACCTGAATGGCACAGAAAATTTCACATACTGAAATTGGATAAGATAATCCAGAATTGCTGGTACGTTGGACGCCTGGCAATAACAGAGGAAAAAAAAAATCACCTGAAAAGGATGACAACATCATCGTAGACCTTAAATTATTTCTATGAATAATTTTATACACACATTATTTAGCACATGATCAAACCGAACCAGACAAAGAAGAGCTATATAATAACATGAATAATAACCACCATAAATAACAGACAACAGAAATGGACCCACCAGTCCTCTATGGAAAGGAATTATCAGAGAATGTTTTTTAAAAAAACTATAATTACTACTACGATATGTCAATAAAAGTAAAACGTGATATTTTCATCAAGGAACTAGAACTATAAAAAGTAACATAAAGAATCAACTAGATAGAACTAAATATGAAACTAAAACCTATCATGACTGAAACTAGGGATAAATCAAAGAAATTATCTAGAAAACAGGATAAAGAGGCAATCTATAGAAAATGCAGGAGAAAGAGTAAGGAGATAATCAGATCTGGTGAGATAGTATAACTTGAATTGGAATTCCAGAAGGACAAACATTTGTTTGAAAATATAATTATTAAGAATTTCCCAAAACTAATGAAAAACATAAAATCACAGATTCAAAAAGCCCAAACAGGCCCTGAATAAGAAAAAAAGACCAAACAACTGAGAAACTTGTTGTGGAGATGGCAAAGGAATCAGTAAACATATGTTGAGACCAGAAACACAATAGAAAAGATCAACAATACTGAGTAAGATCTGGTTTTTCAAAAACATAAACAAAACTGACAAACCTTTAGCTAGACTAAGAAAAGAGAGAAGACTCCAATAAAATCAGAAATGGAGTAAGAGCGGACATTACAAATGATACTATAAAAATACATAGGATCATAAGAGACTACTATAAACATTGTAGGCCAACAAATTGGAATAACTCAGAAGAAATGTAAATATCTGTTGAGCAGAGTGATTGTCTCCTAAATTAACAAGTCAGCTAACATCTAAAAACAGGCATTGCTTGAAGGGAAAGAAAAAACATATAAGAAATTATGGCACAATCTCACCATAAACGGTGGGGGTGGGGGTGGGGGTGGGGGGAGAAGCCATGTTATTAACAAGTCAGATACTCTCTCATTTATTTCAATTGCCTGAGCATTTCATCTTGGCCCCATGTCTATTATAATTACCTATTTTAGTTTTTTTTAAGATAGCTCTTTAATTTCACAGAAAGATCTTATTTGTTGCCCCATATTAATGCGTTTATTTTTGTCAATAACAATTGTTAGATTGTATTCTAGCAATCTAAGTAGATCAAATAAGGGGAATATATTATAATTAACTTTACTCAACTAATAGCTTAATTCTAGAAAAAACGTGGGTCAAGAGACTATGAAATATTTTTATTTTTATGAATTTTATGGTGTAACAGCAAAGGGAGAAATTAACAATTGTGGATCTATTTTTTTTTTAATTTTTCTTCTTAAGGTTTATTTATTTTTGAGACAATGTGAGAGACAGAGTGCAAGCAGCAGAGGGGCAGACAGAGGGAGAAACATAATCCGAAGCGGGGTCCAGGCTCCAAGCTGTCAGCCCAGAGCCTGAGGCAGGGCTCGAACTCATGAACTGTGATATCATGACCTGGGCCAAAGTCGGACGCTCAACCGACTGAGCCACCCAGGCGCCCTGTGGATCTATTTTTATGTGCCATATAAAATGCCTACAAAAACCATGCAAAATAGGTATTATTAGATCTCTATTTTTCAGATAGATAAACTGAGGTTCAGAGTAACCTAGTTAACAGTTAGAGTCCTTTATCTTTCTACCACATATCCATATAGATTACCTAATAAAAAAGTATTCAGAGGGGATCATTTATTCTACAATGCTTCAAATTTATTGTTTTTGTTATCATAGCTTACTACACTTAGACAACATTTTAATGATAATAGATTAACTGAAGTAGAAAGCAAATCATCAGACATCTCAAATATCATCGGAAATGTTGTATGTTAAAATCCAGCAAGTTATAAATTTTGTAAATTTCACAATGTAACATATATTCCCCATTTTCAGGACATCACTTTTAAGCCCATAACATTCCAAATTTTTATTTTAAATGAGTTTTGGTTTTCATCACGTGAAAATAAAGAAACATCTATATTAACTAAGAATACATATGCGTTTCAAATATAGCTATATATTTATAAAGCAAAGCACATTTTTAAAAAACTCTTACAAAACAATGTTCTATGAGCACCTGGGTGGCTCGGTTGGTTGAGCAGCTGACTCTTGATTTCGCCTCAGGTCATGATCCCAGGGCTGTGGGATCAAGTCCAGGTCAGGCTCTGTGCTGTGTGGAGTCGGCTTGGGGTTCTCTCTCTGTCTCCATCTCTCCCTCACACACTCTCTTTCTCCCTCCCTCTCACTCTGCCCCTCTCCCCCACTCTCACACTCTAAAATAAATTTTAAAAATTAAAATTAAAAAAAGAATGTTCTAATTCTGAGGCCAAACATTTACTGGCTTGAATATTTAGCATCAGGTCAGGGATTTTTGAATGACAGGTGACTCATGCACCAAACAGTATTTCAAGTTATCATTTTAATGCGAAAATGGTATTCAATTTTACATCACTTATATTCTTACACATATTATTAGAATGCAATCTCAAAGGTGAGAGATTTTCAAAAATTCTGACTCAATTATTAGGTAGTGGTCACATTTGTTTTCATAGATTCTACACACCCTCACTTGTTTAAATACAAATAATTAGGGCACCTGGTGGCTCAGTCAGTTCAGCATCCGACTCTTGATTTCAGCTCAGGTCATGATCTCATGGTTTGTGGGATCAGGCCAATATTCTCTCTTTCCTTCTCTCTCTGCCTCTCCCCTGCTCACACTTGTGCATGTACATGCACGTGCCCTCTCTCTCCCTCTCTCTCAAAATAAATAAACTTTAAAAAATAATTTAAAAAGTAAAAACCAATAATTGTATAACTAATAAGTAACATTGTTTTCTATATTTCTTGTTTGTAAATATTTTTATTTCATTTACCAACTTTTATAAATAAATAGTGGACAAGTCATTCAATATTTAATACTCTGCCACTAAAATATAATTAGACAGTAATAAGTTGAAACAACTTTACAAAGGGGCTTGTCAAAATACGAAAGAATCCCGAAGAAATGAAATATCCTATATCACTTATAGCTCTAAGTATTTTTAAAGCAAAATATCAATATGTTAGGAAATAGGTATATTTGTATATGTTATTACCGTTGAGTTAATACATGACATACATATATATCTGTATATATGTATGTATCTTTTCCCTTAATTCAACATGATCCCTCAAAACAACAACAACAAAAAGTTATCGGGAACCAACCTAAAAGTTCCCAGTGGCAAAAGCTAGAACAATTTGAGCAACAAAATAAATAATACAGTATTGTATTATAACCCAATGTACAAAATAAATATGCATGAGTCCATGTTGATATAAATAAATGTTTGGATAAATACATAAATGGGAAAGAGAAGGTAAGTCTCTCTTACAGAATAATTTCATATAATGTATATAATAAATACTTCCCCCATTCCAGGAGTTCTATACAACCTCTTCTCGCAAGTGTAGCCTAATGACTTGCTACCAAAAAACAGAGTATGGAAAGAATAAAATAACAACTTTATAGTGGAGAAACGTGGCAAACCTTACTCTAATCAAGTGATCAAGGTTAACATCACCAGTGATAAGTCATATTGATATCATATACAACCTGATAGGACGTAATAAGAAAAGCATTTCAACTCTGTGATGTTCTTTCCAAAACCACATAACCCGTCTAATCATGAGAAAAACATCAGACAAATCCAAAGCAAGGAACATTCTAAAAAATACCTGACTCATACTTTGCAAAACTACCAAGGTCATAAAAAAGCAAGGAAAGAGAGAAACTAGCACAGATCAGTGGAGACTAAGAAGACATGAATACTAAATGCAATATGGTATCCTGGATGAGATCCCAGGACAGAAAAAGGGCATATGTGGATAAACTGGTAAAACTTGAATAGAGTTTGCGATATAGTTGAAATTAATGTACAAAGTTAGTTTATTAGTTTTGACAAATATACCAGGTATGATGTTAATATTAGAGAAAACTCAGTGAAGGATATATGGAGATGCTGTATCTTTGCATCTTTCCTGTAAATCTCAATTTATTCCAAAACAAGAAGGTTAGTTTTTTTTTTAACTCATTAGGCTTGAATAATAATAAAGACAATTATCTGTCTCGGTACACCTGGGTGGCTCAGTAAGTTAAGTGTCTGACTTAGTTTTGGCTCACGTCACGATCTCAGGGTTCATGAGTTCAAGCCCTGCATCTGAGAGTGCGGAGCTTGCTTGGGATTCTCACTCTCCCTCTCTCTCTCTGTCCCTCCCCCACTCGCTCTGTCTCTCAAAATAAATAAATGAACCTTAAAATACTGGCACAAATTTTGTACATACTACCACATTTGGGGGAAGTCATAGGTTAACAAAAAATTTCATAGAATGTATAAAAATTGGATTAGCCAATCTGAAACATAATTTTCTCAGCATTTATTAAAATTTGTAATGCAAATAGACATCTCAGTACCTACTCCAGAGAACATTCATAAATTTTTTACTGAGGCATTATTTAAAAAGGGAACAGATTTTGAAAACAACCTAAATGCCCATAATATGAAAGAGTTACCATAGACTATGGAATATGCAACAAACAATGAGATAGAGCAATCATCTAACATGCATAGATCTCCAAAACATTGCTTAAATAAAAAAGCAATTTGTAAAGGCAATAGTATGATGTCATTTTCAGAAACACTCACAATGTCATATATTATCCATGGGTATATGCCAGGTCTGGAAGCATACTCACCAAACTGAAAACAAAGGTTACTTCTGTGGAGAATGGAGGAGGCCAGCAGTCAAGATGGTGATCCATTGACACCTTAGAGTCTATGTGTTTTAGAAGTAAGTTACATTAATTATTTTAAAGTTTTAAGTATTTGTTTTTAAGAACATTTTAGTCCTACTAAGCACCAAGCTTATATGCAAAACTGAAGTCCACTGAGCCAAGTCCTTAACACCCAATGGCACATACTATATGTCTTCAATAAATATCTGAATGAGTAACTGAATGAGTGAGCGAAGAGACTACATCAGATACTTGTTTTGGAAAATACAGTTGCAACCTCACCTGAGAAACTTATAAGGTAACTCTGCCATTTCAGAGTATCAGAAGAAATGTTGATCAAATTAAGATGTGAGACATTGGAGTTTAGTTCTGGTTCTGCCATTAACTTATTTCATAATGGTCAAATATCCAACTGAACCTGAATTTGTTGATCATAGTTTCTAAAAAATAATGTTGCCTGTGCTAATGACTGCAGAGAGAGATGGAGGGAGGAAACAGAAAGGTGATTGTAATAGAAATCCCAGAAATTGACCCACAGCTGTATGATCAACTAATCATCAACAAAGCAGGACAGAATATCCAATGGAAAAAAGACAGCCTCTTCGGTAAATGGTGTTGGGAAAACTGGACAGCAACATGCAGAGAAATTAAACTGGACCACTTTCTTATATCATACAAAATGGATGAAAGAAATGTGAGACAGGAAACCATCAAAATCCTAGAGGAGAACACGGGCAGCAACCTCTTTGACATCAGCCATAGCAACTTACTAGACACATCTCAAAAGGCAAGGGAAAGAAAAGCAAAAATGAACTATTGGGATTTCAAGATAAAAAGCTTCTGCACAGTGAAAGAAACAATCAACAAAACTAAAAGGCAACCTATGGAAGATATTTGCAAATGACATATCAGATAAAGAGTTAGTATCCAAAATCTATAAAGATCTTATCAAACTCAACACCCAAAAAACAAATAACCCAGTGAAAAATGAGAAGACATGAATTGACATTTTTCCAAAGAAGACATCCAGACGGCTAACAGACACATGAAAAGATGTTCAACATCACTCAATATCAGGGAAATACAAATCAAAACCACAATGAAATACCACCTCACACCCATCAGAATGGCTAAATTTACACAGGAAACAACAGATGTTGACAAGGATGCAGAGAAAGGGGAATCCTTTACACTGTTGGTGGGAATGCAAACTGGTGCAGCCACTCTGGAGGACAGTACAGAGGTTCCTCAGAAAGTTAAAAATAGAACTACCCTAAGACACAGCAGTTGCACTAGTAGGTATTCACCCAAAGAATACAAAAATACTGATATGGCGGGGTACCTGCACCCCAATGTTTATAGTAGCATTTTCAACAATAGCCAAATTATGGAAAAAGCCCAGTGTCCACTGACTGATGAATGGATAAAGAAGATGTGGGGTATATATACATAATGTAATACTACTCAGCCATCAAAAAGAAAAATCTTGCCATTGGCAATGATGGATAGAGCTAGAGTGTATTATGCTAAGTGAAATAAGTCAGTCAGAGAAAGCCAAATACCATATGATTTCATTCATATGTGGAATTTAAGAAACAAAACAGATGAAGGGGGAAAAAGAGAGGGAGGCAAATAACAAGAGACTCTTATTTAAGTCTAGAGAATAAACTGATGGTTGCTGGAGGGACAGTGGGCAGGGAATGCGCTAAATGGGTGATGGGTATAAAGAAGGGCACTTGTGGTGAATCACTGAATTCTATTCCTGAAACCAATATACATTACATGCTAACTAGAATTTAAATAAAATCTTTTTAAAAAGACATAAGATCATATATGTAATATTTTGAAAAATGCATGGATGCTATTGTAAAAGAACCGAAGAGCTTTTAAAAATAAGTCATAATACTGTTTAACTAGGCTCATATCATCATTGCTCTGCCCCAAGTACCATTAGTGAACTGGTCCATGGCACTAGACCCAATGCTCTAACCCAACTCGTCTAACCTATATGACATCTGGACAATGGAAAGAAGTTTTACAATGTATGAAATCCAGAAATAGAAATTACCTATATTCAAATTTTAAAGAAACTAAATCTAAAAAAAAAATAGTTTAAAAGAGAATTATTATAAAAGTCAGTAATGTCACACTAATACTTTCATTTTTAGCTCAATCAACCTAGGTTTCCCTTTTTTCTCTAACAGGAATACATTAGATAACTAATCATTCCCATAACTATGTTGTTCTTTTCTAGTTCTTTTCTTAGAAAAATTAATTTATACATTTATTCTAAACTGGCTTTGAAATTAATGTTATATTTTGAGGAATACCTATCTAGTTCAAAATACAAATTAGTCTGTGTTAAATGTTCTCAAATACTGATTAAACAACATCCAGAAGTTCCTTTTATTATAATCATGTACATAAAAATGAGACTTGTACACTGATTTAGACATATCATCTTGATTATCAATATTTCAAATTCTTCATGGTTTAATCACCTCTAATTTGCACATGAAAATAAGTATGTTCCTTGACAATAATCCTAACAGATGTTGAAATAACTGAAATTAGTTTGTTTAATTGTTTGAAGAATTATAACACTATTAAACATGATAGGCATGTAAATGTTGCTAACTACTTGGTTACAAGGACATTTAAAGAACTACCTAGTTTCAAAGTTAAATCAGAGTAATTTGATTTCTGGTACAGAATGAAAGAACAAACCATAATAGATTTTGGTAACAGTCTTCAATTAAGAAAATCCTGTATAATCATTCCAGAAAAAGAAAAAGTTGATTTTTAAAAAGCTGTTCTAAAATCTCTGAGCATAAAAGACATGTAAGCCCTAAAAGAATAGTACCTATTTTAGAACTGTGAATAAGTGAGGAAGAAGTTAGAAATTATGCTGTCATAAAACTCGTTACCTAAGATACTGAAAATTCCAAAAACAATACTTATAAAAACCAGGCAAAAGGAAGAATTTCAACAAATGTAAAAAGTTTTTATATCATAGTAGCTAGGCTTTCCGTAAGCTTTTGTCAATATACCAAAGATAAAAATATCCGCTTACTTCTAATTTTGAAGCAACTAATTTACAAAGAAGAAAGCATTTGTTAGATAAAATTTTACAGCATTATCAGCAATGCTGATTATAAAATATATATTTACTTATTTAGACATTTGAAAACATATCTTCCAATCTCTTCTGATTCCCACATAGAACTTCAAAATCAGTTAATGATCCTTAAAAGTATGATTTTGAGCTCCAATAGGTAGCTATAGACTTCCACACAACCTGGAATTATAATGTGAAAACTATTAATTTAGCCTAATTTAGCTTTACAGCAGATATATTTCCCATATATTTTTGATGCAAAATTCAAACTGATAAAAACATGTTGAAGAGAAACGTCTGAATTTTTCATTTTTAGCATCCTAGGAGTCAATTTGGTTTAAAGGAATTATTAAATTTTAACTGCTAAAATGGAAGAACATCACAAAGAAATGCAACTAGTATTTAATGGGATTAAGCCAACCTAAACAGAGAGTACTCCAAATTTTCATTGTAAGCCATACAATTGAAAAACATACATGTTTTTAAACTCAACACACCTTTTTATAGAGTATCTCTACTGTATTCCAGCTCCTGTACCAGGCACTGGGGATATAGACATGATGCAGACACAGTCTAGTTTGGGAGATAGACTCATGTCCAACTAATTATAAAACGCATTGCTGGGAATGCAAGCTGGTGCAGCCACTCTGGAAAACAGCATGGAGGTTCCTCAAAAAACTAAAAATAGAACCACCCTATGACCCAGCCATTGCACTACTAGGTATTTATCCAAGGGATACAGGTGTGCCATTTTGAAGGGACACATGCACCCCAATATTTATAGCAGCACTATCAACAATAGCTAAAGTTTGGAAAGAGCCCAAATGTCCATCGATGGATGACTGGATAAAGAAGATGTGGTGTATATATACACAATGGAGTGTTACTTGGCAATCAAAAAGAATGAAATCTTGCCTTTTGCAACTACGTGGATGGAACTGGAGGGTATTATGCTAAGTGAGATTAGTCAGTCAGAGAAAGACAAATATCATATGACTTCACTCATATGAGAACTTTAAGAGACAAAACAGATGAACATAAGGGAAGGGAAACAAAAATAATATAAAAACAGGGAGGGGGACAAAGCATACAAGACTCATAAATATGGAGAACAAACAGAGGGTTACTGGAGGGGATGTGGGAGGGGGGGATGGGCTAAACAGGTAAGGGACATTAAGGAATCTACTCCTGAAATCATTGGTGCACTATACACTAACTAATTTGGATGTAAATTTAAAAAATAAATTTAAAAAAATAAATTAAAATTAAAAATTAAAATTAAAAAAATGCATTGCTACCCTGATTATGAACCTCTTATGGAAACGTAATCAGTTTATCTGTTTAGCCACCAGCTGTGATTATAAACAGATCACAGAATTACATACACTTTTCAAAAAAGCCACTAGCACTAGAAACTAGTTTATAAAACTATAACTTTTACAAAATATGGGGCAATCTGTAAATTTTACATATAGTTAACTATTACACTCAGTGGAACTTTAAGCTTCTGTTAAACTTTTTAAAACTTTGATTCAATTCACAGAATAGTCAGGTACATTAATAGAAGTTATCTCTATTGAATTATATCATCACCTTTTCCTTAGGCTATTTTCTTTCCCTCTTCCAAAGGTAAATCCTTCCTAATATTAAAGGGAATTTTGCATATAATTCAAGTGAACAAAAATGAGTAAGATTTTAAAAGTTTCCAAACACATTCTCTGCATTTGATAAATGTTCACTGCTCTTTATTTTGACTGGCTCTCAGATTTATGTAAAATTCCCTTACTTGGTTTTCAACTTGAATGTTCAGCCAAAACTAAATTCTTTGGGAATATTACATTTTATAAAAATCTTAACTTCTTGAAAATATAACAAAGTCCAAACAATACTGTGTTTTCTTGTACAGGCTTTATCCAAAATAATCAAAGGTGAACACTTGTATCTTTATTCATATAATATAAAACCACGGCAGTGGCTTATCAGAAAGGATTCTGTAAATGGAAAGTCAGACCAACATACAATAATTTCAAATATACTTGTAAATGGCTGGGGAGAAAAATCAGGGGGAGGCTAATAAGAATTACATGTTTTTGGAGCGCCTGGGTGGCCCAGTCAGTTGAGCATCTGATTTCAGCTCAGGTCATGATCTCACCATTTGTGAGTTGGTGCCCCACATCCACTGTTGTCAGCACAGAGCCCCCTTCAGACCCTCTGTCCCCCTCTCTGCCCCTCCCCCGCTCACACACATGCACTCTCCCTCAAAAATAAAAACTTAAAAAAAAAATTTTTTAATGTTTATTCAATTTTTTGAGAGACACAGAAAGAGTGAGTGTGAGTGGGGCAGAAAGAGTGAGTGTGAGTGGGGCAGAAAGAGTGAGTGTGAGTGGGGCAGAAAGAGTGAGTGTGAGTGGGGCAGAGAGAGTGAGACACACAGAATCTGAAGCAGGCTCCAGGCTCTAAGCTGTCAGCACAGAGCCCAATGGGGGGCTCGAACTCATAAACCGTGAAATCATAACCTGAGGCAAAGTCGGCCACTTAACCAACTGAGCCACCCAGGTGCCCCCAAAATAAATAAAACATTAAAAAAAAGAATTATATGTTGTCTTCCCTATACATATTCTCATTATTATATTTTGTTTAACAGCTATATGTTAGCTATGGGCAAATATTATCACAAGAGGTTGTGTGTTATAAAAAATAGTATAGGTATATCTACAATTTTTAATAAAATTTCCATTAAAGCCCATAGTTTCATGGGAGCATGTAAAACTATGAGAGAAAAAGTTACAGGGAATTGCCAAAATCCTTCCTATACATGGACACAGATAAAGTGGGTGGTCACATCTAGCCCAACAGGGATTCTTTCTCCATTTCCTTTTTAAAGAGAATTTATAGATTGATACAGGATATCCATTTGTTCTATCTTTTTGTAGATTCTACTTTTATCTACTTGGCATCCATTCATCACAGAACCAAGTATAGTAACTATATTTTCCTATTTTCTATATTACTGGTGCTTTGGCATTTGGGGCCTTATAGACCCAGGGAGAGATTGCCCCTTTCAGGACTAGCTAAATCCCAAAGATAATTAACACCTTGCCTACAAACATACTCTTCACATGCAAACTAACCAACCCCAAATCTATACCACCAACTTCCTCCTCATCTAAGTCACCAACCAAACCTAAATCATCTCAGAGCCAGGTACCAGGCGACCAGAGACCGCTTCCAAAAGCCCACAGGAATTATTCAAATTAGACAATTCTAAAGTGTTCACCCTGCCTTGCCTTTCCCAATAAAGGCTCCGGCCTAAACCTGTCCTTGCTCTTCTTCACCTTCCGAAACCTGTCTTCTGCCATCTGACCAAAAGCTATAGCTTCCCCTTGATCCTGCACAGCACTAGCAACTTCCTCTCCAGAGACCTGTCAGTATAATGAGGCTTTCCTGGGCTCCCCTGTGTTATTTTGCGTAACTAAAACTTTTGTACCTTTGAGCCACACCTCCAGACGCCCTCTCCTCCCCACCCTCTAGCAACACTCTCTTACTCTCTGCTTCTTGGTGTTTGACTATTTTATTTATTTATTTTTAAATATTTATTTTTGAAAGAGAGACAGACAGACAGAGCACAAGTGGGAGAGGCGAGGAGAGAGAGACACAGAATCCGAAGCAGGCTCCAGGCTCTGAGCTGTCAGCAAAGAGCACTATGCCAGGCTCAAACCCACAAATCGTGAGATCATGACCTGAGCCGAAGTCAGACACTTAAACAACTGAGCCACCCAGGCGCCCCAGTGTTCAACTATTTTAGATTCCACATACAAGTGAGATCATGCAGTATTTGTCTTCCTGTGTCTGGCTTATTTCACTTAGCATTATGTCCTCCTCAATTGTTTCTGAGTATTCAATTATTACTTCTGAAAATCAAATGGTCTCTAACTCTCTCAGGCCTAAATCACTCACTATGAAACGTTAGATGGATTAAGATCCATCTATTCTGATCTTATTGTAACCTCATTGTTATTTCAAACCGTAGTCCAAAAAGTCCCCAAAATCTTTAATAAATTTTATTTTGTTTAGTTTGTGTCTTTGTTTTTTCTTTGAAGAATGGTCAATACGAATGGACATTTTTGTTTTCCCCAGGCCCTCCTGTGTCTCCTCTTGTGGCCACACCTGACTGACCATCTCCTAAAAGGGCAATACTGAAACTATTGACTTAAAAAGATAATCTGAATTACCTTTGAGTCTTATTTATTTGTACTGATCCCTTTTACATGGACTGTCTGCACAGACATTATTATCAAAACAGTGCAAAATGTTTCCTAAGCCCATGATTGGCACAGTTTACTATACCTTCCCATGTGGATGGAATCTTTGCTGCATTTCTTAAAAGACAGGAAAGCCTTCTTTACCTCCTCCATTCTCATCTAATAGGGAGGTTGCCATTAAGGTAATTAATGTAACTGAATTAATTAAAATTTTAGATTCATTAAAATATGAGCCATTCATATATTAATGTTTGTATTAAAGTTCAATTGCATTTTGTTAAGCACTCTTGCTTCTTGTTTTCTAAAGATGCAGGTTATTTTTTGAGATAAATATAAATATGTGTTTATAAATTATTGAAACACAATCACCAAATTATTGTTTAATGGAACAATCAGAGATTCAATAAACTTTTAAAGTCTTTTCATTCCCTCTTCAAGATACTTTCTGAACCAAGAGAAACACCAGGAAAGTATATTTTTTCCAAGAAAAACTGATTTTAATGTCAAAAGTTTCAATGTAACCGTGAAAGGTGGTAGAATTCATTCTAAAATATTTGACCTACTGGAAATCAAGAGAACTGAGATTACTACATATTTTGCATTGAGATATATCACTAGCCTAAGGAATCAAAGATATAAGCCCTTTTATAACTTATACCAGATCATGCAACCATCTCTAAAGATGGGAGAAATCTGTTTAGATGAGAAAGTTGTATAATTCAGTATTCCTAGTCTGCGAGAGATAATGAAGTTTAAGTATGTTAAAAAGAAATGGTTTTTAAATCATAAAAGGGAACAAGTGAAATTATAAGCTACTTAATGTAATTTCATGAAAGGTTGATCTTTTTAAAGCTGTGTTCAAGATTGAGAATGTTTTAAATGAATACAGTTAGAATTTCCTGAATTATGAGAAAGCTTCATTGATTTTTTAAATGGACAAGGCGATATTAAGTTCACCGTTTCTGCATTTTTGTCCTCACAAAGATTTGGCAAAATATATTACCTTACATCACAGAAATGGTCTGTACTGGAGGTTCCAGCTCCTTTTGTTACACTAGCACTGGTATCTGAAAATTTTCTAATATCGGGCTAAGAGAGTGGATGTTCAGGATTTGTTGTTGTTTAGCTCTTATGATAACCACTTAAATGGATATTTATGTCAAAGACTAAATAGAAAGTACCACTTTACAATACCAAGACAAACATAAAACAATTACTGTTGTATAACTGTTACCAGATTATTTGATTTAAAAGTAGATTAACCTAATCTCCATTCTTAAGAACTAATTATATTTTTCAAGCCACGTAAGGAGAAAAAAAAATATTAAATCAGACTTATGAGCCCAGTTCAAACTACCATGCTTTACGTAAGTGACAACCTATTGGAAGGTCTAGAATTCTACTTTTGTCAAGTTTGTCATCTACCAGGATCTTCAGTTACTTCTTGAACATGACTCTGATGACATGAAAGGTCCTAGATGGTTCAAATAAGAATGACAGTTCTCTTCTTACAGGGTGATAAAGATGAAAGTGCTGTACATAAGAATCATCTTAATACACCAAATGTAACCTGTGCCTATTATAAACTAATAAACAGGAGCACCTGGGTGGCTCAGTCAGCTAGGAATCCAACTTCAGCTCAAGTCATGATCTCACAGTCAGTGAGTTCGAGCCCCACATCGGGCTCTGTGCTGATAGCTCAGAGCCTGGAGCCTGCTTCAGATTCTGTGTCTCCCTCTCTCTCTCTCTCTGCCCCTCCCCTGCTCATGCTCTATTCTCTCTGTCTCTCAAAAATCAATAAATATTAAAAAATTAAAAAAAAACTAATAAACAGAGCTGAGAAGAAGGATAAAAACATTGAAACACCTTGTGAATTGGACCTCTCCAAACTTCATTCTTAAAAAAAAAAAAACGTTTAAAGAATGTCTGTGGTTTTTGAAGAGGAACGATTTCATGCATTCGAAGATGACTGAAAATTTTCACGGCCAAAAAGGTATCTAGTATGGGTCTGTAATGATGGGGCCAGAGGTTCATATCTTCACTGTATAAAGAAGCCATGCATAAATATAAAAAAGATAGGCTAGTAACCACAACCAGCATTTTGGTAATAATTTGATAATTTTCCAAATCATTCGACATTCTTCTGAACTGTGATTTAAAAAAAAAACAAAACACCCCACTTCATAGAGAAACACTACCTATAGCAAAGTTGGAAATGGAATACAAAAGAAAGTGTTAGCAAAATGTTTCCAATTGCCAACATTTTAAAAATACCTGTGAGGCTTCTAGTGAAAATCTAACCTAGTTATACAATCATTCTGGAAAGAATTTTGACAATATTTATAAATAGCCTCAAAAATTAGCCTAGTAGTTCCTTAAAGAAATGACCCATCCCAGGGCTGAGGCAGAGAAAATACAAGATGACCCTGGAAAATCTTGTGGGGTCAGATACTAAGGAAGTGCTCAAAAACAAATGAAAACATGTTGAAAGGACGAGAACCAGTTGAAGGAACTCCTAATATCCAAAGATGAAACCATCTGAACAATAAAACTGGAATTGAGAGTGCTGGGATATGGCCCATAGAGTAAAATAAATATCTCTGAGTCCATACTGAAATAGGCAATTGAATAAATAAATGGAAGAGAAGTGACAGCTCTTCCCTATAGAAAAATCCTAATTTCTGAATGCAGAAAGAATGAAAGAAACAGAAAATCACCATTAGGCAAATACCACAGTAATAAATACATAATAAACAGGAAATAGTAACTGATGAATGCTATAATTTGTGGGCAAACGATTGAGGAAAAATAGGATATTTGCTATAGTTTCGAGTATCTCCTCCAAGATATTCATTACTACAAAAGGGAAATTTTTAATTTTACAGGTAGAAAACCTAGCAGACACCTCCATAATCAAGGTTAACATACCCAGAAATGACATCATCTATCCCCTGATATAACTCACTGAGAAGGAAACATCACTTCAGTGGTATTCTTGACAATAAATGCATAACCTCAATCTCATTGAGAAGCTTGGAAACACAAATGGAGAGATAATCTACAAAAAAAAAAAAAAATGCCCTGTACACTTCAAGAGTGTCAAGGTCATGAAAGATAGGGGAAGACTGAATAACTCACAAAATGGAGATGATTAAAAAGACATTGGGACACCTGAGTAGCTCAATCAGTTAAGCATCAGACTCAATTTCAGCTCAGGTCATGATCTCACAGTTTATGGGTTTGAACCCCACAGCAGGCTCTGCACTGACAGCATGGAGCCTGCTTGGGATTCTTCCTCTCCCTGTCTCTCTGCCCTCCCCTGCTCATGCTCTCTTTCTAAAAATAAATAAACAAACTTAAAAAAATAAATAAAAGAAAAAGAAGTGATATCTAAACACAAAATGGGATCCTGTAACAGAAAAATGACATATGATACCCTAATAAATACGGTGGTTTATTTAATAGAATTGTACTAATGTTCATTTCCTAGTTTTGATTGTTAACTCTAATTATGTAAGATGTTAATATTATGGCAAAGCAAATGAAAGGTATATGGGAACTCTTTGTACTATTTTTGCAATCACTGTGTTAAGTGCAAAATTTATCTCAAAATAAAAAGCCAAAAAATAACAAAATGAATGTTTTCTTTTATATGTCCTTTTCTATGCTTCTAAACTATGCTAAAAAATAAGTATTAATTTTATAATTAGGAAAAATGAACGTATTATATTTACCAGATATATTATTGGCTTGCATCTTATTACTGTCAAATGAATAAATCAAGTTATTACATAAGAGTTATTAAATCAATAATTCATTATCAAATTAATTATGCATATTGGGTATAAAAATCTTTGGTGAAACTATTTTCAATCAAAGAGAAATATTATGCCAATAGTAATAACAATGATAGCTATAATTTTTGAGGAATTACTCCAAACACTATAACTCATATATAAAGGTATGTACATAATTATATACATAATTGATTCTCACAAGCCTGCAAGGTAGATGTTACTATTATTGTCATCATTCTTATTTTATAGATAAGAAGAGTGAGGCTTTGAACAGCTGGGAAACTTGCCAAAGCTGGCATACATACTTAATTGGAACAGTTAGAACTGTCTGACTCTAAAGTTTAAGCTCTTGACAACTGAGGTCGACTAGTGTTGCTGCTTAATGTATTACCCATGATATGTTTAAGAAGGACTTGCATGCACTTAGCTCTGTTAGAAAGCAGTACAAAATTCTGTGAAACAATAGACTCTGCTTTTGAGAATCTAGCACTCTAATCAAGGAAACAAGTCATATCTATGTGTATTTATATATGAGTAAAAATAATTTTATATACACATATAAATTACAAGTGATATGTAATATGTAATCAATGCTAAATGAGTAAAATGAGCACTCAGCAATTTTGTAATCCATTATGATCTATAAAAAATATCCCCATTTTTTTTTTGCAAGATTTGGTCTTCTAGCATTCCCACAGCTAAAATAACTCAGACATACTATAATTTTTCAGTTAATTTTTTAAGGTAAATATTCTCAAACTTTAGTGTACATGAGAATCACCTAGAGAGTTCTTTATATTGCTTGTTTATTGGCTCCATCCCCTTGATATTCTTCATACTTGAGTAGCAAGGCCCAGAACCTGCATTTTTAATGAGCCCTCCTGATGATTCTGATACAGGTGCTTCTTGAGTGTGAAGTTTCAATAATAATCCCTTTATTTGTAAATAATAATAATAATATCTCCTAGAAATGCTGTGTAAAATTATATAATATCAGTTTTTATAGGTATTTATATCACAACATTATTCATTAATAAAACACAAAGTACATTATATACACTTAAATAACAAATTATACATTAGGTCTAGGTCCTGATGTCTGCATGTTTTTCCATTTTATTACCACAGTCTTATTTCTGAACAAATCAGAAGACTTTTGATAGGCTTATTCCAAAAGCAGCTTAAATATCAACAGGAAATCACCTCTGTATTTATGAAAGGAGCAGAGTGAATCTAACAAAAATGAAATGTGCTTCATAAGCAGAGCTATGTTTTGATTCCATCCAGTAGTTATTATATACCTAACTACTTTTTATGGCACCTGTTTTCTGGAATGTGACTAGGTTATCACCTTTGATATCAAAGCCTCATTAGTCAAAAAAAAGTCATTAGGAAGCAATTGTCTTCTCTAAATAATTTTGGTTTCTCAGAATAAGCAAGAATAAGCATTGGTAAAAATAAATGTTGGAGGCACTCCAGCAACCTAACACATTCAATATGCAACGGGAAAATTCTTCTAAAAAATACTTGCTTATTAAATCCTTAGAGCATAATTTTCATGATAAATGATCAAGTATTGATGATACTCTTATGAGGACTTCATCATTAGACCAAAACCATACCAAGTCCTTGGCTGTAATACATTCTCACTCTACCCCCACTAAGTCTGTAGATTAATCTCTATTTCCATTTTCTTGGAAGACTTCTGGAGTCCTAAACTCTTTGAAAATGGCCTAAGTTTAACATAGGAACGCATATATACATGGCATCCAGAAATTTTTGTGTCATTTTGTATACATAGAAGTCCTCACTAAAAAAAAAAAAAAAACAAACTACAAAACATTGCCATAAGAAATTAAAGATCTAAATACGTCGAGAGACAGTCCACGTACATGTTTTGGAAGACTCAGTATTGCCAAGATGGCAATTCTACCCAAATTGATCTGTAAATTTAAAACAATCCTTATCAAAATTTTTTCAGGGTTTTTGTAGAAATCAATAAGTAGATCCTAAAATTCAAAGGACCTAAAATAGCCAAAACAATTTAGAAAAAGAATAAAGTGGAAGGACTTATAATACTTGATACCAAATTTTACTATAAAGTCTCAATAATAAGACAATGTAGTATTAGGGTAAAGAAACACACATAGATTAACAGAACAGAACTTAGAGCCCAGAAAAAGTGACCTTCTACTGATAATCAATTTACTTTCAACAAAGCTGCCAAGAAAATCCACTGGAAAAAAAGGTGGCCTTTTTCACAAATGGTGCTTGAGCAATTAGATATCTATATGCAAAGAATTTAGACTCTTACTCACACCATACACAAAAATTAACTCAAAATAGATCATTGATCTACATGTAAGAACCAAAACTATAAAACTCCTAGGAAAAAACATACGAAGAAAACTCTTCATGAGCTTGGTTTAGGCAGAGTTCTTAGATTCAACACCAAAAGCACAATTGATAAAAGAAAAAATTGATAAATTGCACTTTGTCAAAATTAAAAACTTCTGTATTCCAAAAGTCGTCAAGAAAGTTAAGGCCAGACAGAAAATATTTGCAAATCATATTTATGACAAAAAAGTTATATCCAATATATGTACTATATATATATATATATATATATATATAACTCTTACAAGACAACAAATATCAATTTGAAAATGGACAAAATATTTTAATCAACATTTCGTAAAAGAATATATACAAATGGCTAATAAGCACATAAAAAGATGTCCAACATCATTAGTGCTATAGACCAAATGTGTTTCCCCAAACACATACTCCAAATTAGTAGATTGAAACCTAACCCCCAAAGTGATGGTATTAGAAGATGGGGCCTTTCTGGGGCACCTGGGTGTCTCAGCTGGTTAAGTGGTCGACTCCTGGGATAGGCTCAGGTCATGATCTCACAGTTTGTGAGATCAAGCCCAGCACTGGGCTCCTTACTGACAGTGTGGAGCCCCCTTGGAATTCTCTTTCTCCCTCTCTCTCTGTCCCTCCCTGACTCACACATGCACAAGCTCTCTCTCACTCTCTCTCAAAATAAATAAACAAACTTAAAAAGAAGAAGAAGAAGAAGAAGAAGAAGGAGGAAGAGGAGGAGGAGGAGGAGGAGGAGGAGGAGGGCCTTTGGGAAATGATTGGGGCTTTTATAAAAGAGGGCCCCAGGTAGCTCCCCTTTCCATCTGCCATCTGAGAACATAGCTGAAAGATGGCTATCTATTAACCGGAAATGGGCTCTCATCAGATACCAAACATACCACTCATTGATTTTGTACTTCCCAGCTTCCAAAGATGCACAAAATAAATTTTTGTTGTTAATAAGCCATCCAGTCTATGATATCTTGTTATAGTAACACAAATGGACTAAGAAAATAAGTCATTATGAGATTGCAAATCAAAATCACAACAGCATACCATTTTATACTCATTAAAATGACTATTCAAAAAGACAATATCAAGTGTTGGCAAAAATGTGGAGAAACCTAAACCCTTCTATTATGGTAGAGCTGGTACCTGTGAAATGGCACAGTCTCACTGAAAAAGAGTCCATTTCTTTGAACATTATATATAAACTTACTATATGATCCAATAATTCCACTCATAGGACTCTACCCAAGAGAAGTGTAAATATATGCCCACATGGAAACAATTATAAATGAAAATTTATAATAGCACCATATATAAGAACCAAAAGTTAGAAACTATACAAATGACTAAAGTCTCAATAAACAAAAGAAGGTCTGCTAGCCATATAATGTAATACTTTCCAGCAATAAAAAGGAACAAACTTCTAATAAATGCTACAATATGAATGGATCTCAAAAATGTTTCACTTAAGTGAAAACAGCCAGATGCAAAAGACTGTCTATTGTACAATTCTACTTATATTAAATGTCCAGAAAAGGCAAATTTACAGAGACGAAAAGGAAATCAGCAAAATGTAGATTAATTATTGCCTAGGGTCAAAAGTGGATATTGACTACACGTGGACTGGAGAAAGCTTTTTGGGACAATGAAATGTTCTAAAACTGGATTGCAGTGATGGTTGCTCAGTTCTATAAATTTACTGAAAATCACTGAATTGTACACTTGCAACAGAATTTTATGACATGTAAATTATATATATATATATATATGGTGCATTTATTATGATATGTAAAAAATCTCCTTAAGCATCATAAGATCTTACAAGAAACATACTTTGAAAATCAGTATAATATGATTGATAATTAATCTGTTTCCTTTGGATTTTGACTTACTATACAGTAACATAATACTGTATGAGGCTAAACCAACAATGACCTTTAAAAAATGTTGGTCACACAAAATGAGGTATAATGGAGAAAAAAGTATTTTCCTAGAAATTTAGTTGTTTTGATGTTCCTTATGCTAAAATTTAATGTATAACAAGAGAAAGTTCAGAAAAATGATCTGGAGAAAAAAAATAACGATTTGACCCAAGTGAAATAGTTCTCTTCCTCTCTCGTACATAGGATATGCTATATACTCTCTTAACTCAGCTTTGAGGATATATTCCCAAAGACCTCTAGGTCTGCAAATAGTTCAGTGAAACCCTGACTAGCCTTAGCACTGTCTTCACAAAAAGAATACATTTTGTTGTAGACATGATCTAGGGTGTGTGTGTGTTTGTGTGTGTGTTGTGAATCTTCATGAATTTTTCATTTGCTCTTTTCTTGATTTATATAAATAGGACTGATATAAGAATTGTTTAGATCCTCAATTTTTTCCCTGTTAGTGATAAAGGTTAAATAACTTGCCTATTTTTTTGCAATACTTTTTAGGTAAAATTCACCATTTTGCAGTATACAATTTAGTATAATTCACAATGTTATGTAACCATCACACCACTATGTAACTCCAAAATATTTCCATCACTGAAAACAAACAAACAAAAAAACAATAGATGTTAACAATCACTCCCCCAATTCTGCCCCAGGCCTTGGCAACCACTAATCTACTTTAGTCTCTAAGGATTTTCCTATTCTGAACTTTTCATATAAGTGGAATCATGTAAGATGTGGCCTGCAGTGCCTTACATTTTATAACATCTTATATCATAGTACTTTCATTTTTGAAGAGGTAGATGAAAAAGTCCATATTATAACGGTATTCCTTTTTTTATATTGGCTCTAATTAAAAAGAGTCACTTTTTAATTAGATGTAATATTTTCAAATGCTAGCTCAGTACTTATTAGCTATGGGAACCTGGGTAACTTACTTGACCTTCTCAGCCTTAGTTTCTTTATCTGTAAGGCTGGATAACATTAGCAACCTTTCAGGATTATCATGAAGACTAAAGATGTGTGTGCTTAGAGTGAGCCTGAGACAATACCTATTATTACTTCATAAAACTTGTCTAATTACCATCATCATATTTAACTTAGCACTCAGATGTTGACTCTATGCTAGAAGCGGGACTACACAATGATGGAAAGAATAAAGAGGTTTGGACTCTAGGCCAAGCTCTGCCATTAACTAATGTAAGCAGCATACCCTTAAATACATCTTCTTATCTCTTGGTTGTTCAGTTTCATCATGCATTTAAGTAAATTAATGAGTTAGTCCAAAACCTGCAATTGAGTTCAGTAGTCCTTTTCAGGCCAAAACATTTATGATTCCACAAAACAGATGCATTAAATACTAGTTACTCCCCTTTTCCAAATAAGAGCAACATAACCTCAAAGAGTATCTGAGACAACTCTTTTAAGTGGAACAATATATTAGAACTTTAATTTACACTTATTTTAACTACAATAAATAAAAATTAACTAATATTACTATATAGATGGAGAGTGGTATCCTCACAGAAAGACAAATGATCACGTGTCATGTATCCTATGAGGTAGGAGAAGGGAAGAGTGGAGTTTCTCTACAAAGCAGTGTTAAGAGTGGCACCCACATTTCTCCATTCACTTGAAGTATCTTGCAATGCACTATGGTCTATGCCCAATTTATACTTCTGAATTAATCATCATCCCAAGGTTATTAGGATACATTGGAAGTGTGATTATTTTGGGCCATGTTCACTAACTCTATTTGAGTTCCAGACCTTTACCCAGATATTTTCTAAGCCTCCATCAAAGACTATCTCACTTCCTCATCTGCCTTCAATATTTTTACCATAAACAATACTTGTAGGCTTTAGATTCTACCACTCATTAGCAACCTTGGCATCCCATATATACATTTTATTTTTATAGTCACTCACCATTGTAGAGTAAAAATTCAAGTCATAAAGGGGAAAATGAGGATTTCTTATACTGCATTTTGCTTCCTACATATTACTATGTGAGTATGTTTTTTTAAATTAGTACTATAATCTAAATCACCATTTAAATAAAATATAAATACCAATATTACTTAGCCAACTTACATATTCTTTTCATTACTTTGACATTTTAGTCCCCCTTTCCCTCATTTAATAACATAGAAGATTTTTCATAAGGTTCTTTTCACAAATAAAGCAATAAACTGGGCCATTTGGGAATCTAGAATTACCATTTTAAAAGGAGCTCTATTCCACCAATAAATTACCTTTAAAAAGTGATCTTTACTCTAGTTCCATACCTCAGGGCAGTTTTACAAGCAAGTTCAACTTAAAATTAGCTCCTTTTAGGACATCAGAATTTTATAAGGGATCCAACATGGAACCACTAAAATATCACCCAAGATTAAATGGCATGAGATAGAAATACTTGTTATAAAACTACTCTCCTAGAAGTCTCTTCCGTGGTCTAGTAATTTACTCCTAGAAGCAACTCAACACTCAGTGTCAAGGACAAATTTGAAGTCCTATGCAGTCCTAAATTCCTGGCTTCATGCTTTCAAAAGATTAATTCCATCTTTACTAAAAGGATACCACCCTCATTACTATCACAAATAGTCTTCATATTTACCCATCTCAAACAACTTATGACAATGATTATTTGAGGAGAAAATAGCAGTTTTTCTCTAAAAGCTAGATTGAGCTCTATCTCTAGACTAGCTAGAGACTGTGAGCACCATGTGGACAGGGTTTTTGTCTATCTTGTTCATTGCTATATTCTCAGCCCCACGAACATGTTTGGCCAAAAGTAGGCTTTTAATAAATGAAGGAATCTTCTGAACACGGCTTGATCCATAGCTTCAGATGTATCGGTCAGGTACTATCAAAGCCAGACTATACTCTGAGCCTAGAAGAGCTGAATGTCCTAACCCTTAGAGTGATGAGGGCCAATAAATGCTATGATGCCTTGTTCAGCAAAAGAAAATTATCTGTAAAGCTCCCTAAGGAGGACTGAGAAAAAAAGGAAACATGTCAGGACCTCCTTCACTCACACCCTTAAAATGTACTTTACATACACTAAAATGAAGGTAAACCTTGGAAGCTTAAAAAGAAACTTTTACTCCCTTTCCTCCCTATTAGCAGCTAACTTTTATTGAGCACTTACTAAATGACAGATATTTCACATAAGTTATTTGATTCACTCTTCTCAAAACCCAAGACATACGTACCATTCCCTTCCCGTTTTTCAGTTGAAGAAACTGAGGCTTATCACTTCCCCGGGATCATAAAGCATGTAAATAGCAGTGCTGTGACCTACCAGACTGTGTTTTTAAATATTATGCCATATTTCCATTTACATAATTATTTGCAAAGTCATCTGATTAATTTTCTAAAGCAGAGTCAAAAGCTATTTCTTCCTCCCTCTTCCAAGTATAAAAGCTCCAGTCCAGGATCTGATTATGATAAGCCTGATTAATAATATAATGTAAAAAAAAAAAAAATAGTGCTTTTCTTTCTGAACTAGTTTTAGAAGACCTATATTCCAGTGCTGGCTTCAATACTCTGTGACCCTAGACAAGTTATTCCAAGTCCCTATGCCTCAATTTCTCGTTTATAAAATTAAAATAATAAAATCTGCTTTACTTAAAATGACTGCTTTGAAACTAAAAAACAAGTCATAAAAGCAATTGAAGCTGAAAATACTATAGAAGTATAAAAGTAGGCCAGTAATTCAGCATCCATTCTAGCCTCTCAAGTTTATTTTTCATATAATCAACTGCTAACATGATCTTCTTTTGCCATTAAACTATGTAACTATGTAACTATTCTGTACTGGTCATTATCCACATAAAATGCAACCTTTGACTCCTCAAAAATTTCCATCAGACTGATGATAGACCTTGTTTTCTAGCCAAACTTTTATTTTCTCTGCTCCTTTAAGCCATACACTGATTGCCCATCTAACCCAGTAATGCTATCCTCTTTTAAAGTCTTCCAGTTAATTCTCACTTGGTCCTAAACCCTGTAAGTGTTCCCAGAAGTGACAACTCATATGCCACATCAAACTGACTTCAGCGTGCTTTTCTAGGCCAACTTCCAAACCCCTTCCCCCTAAAAAAAGGGGTTTTTCCATATAACTTAACCTTTCCTAAATCTCCATCCTTCAATTCCTATGTATAGTCCCTTCCTTTCATCCAAGGAATGATAGCTCTCTCTGACATTCTTGACATCCTTTATTCTGAGTACCCACAGAATCCTAATTTATATATCTATTCAAGTTAGGGAAGAGAGACAAATATTTTATTCTCATTTTTATAAAATAACTCCACTTTGATCCACAGAGAAATGTTTCTACTTTTAAGCAGGCAGGCTAATTGATATGCTTCCTTTTTTCCCCTCACAGCCCCCGCCCTTTATTTAGGCTCCATTCTTGGTAGTGACGCCTGCGTTCTTCCCATCCTCCTGCTCCCTCCCAGCCCAAATCTAGCGTCCTGAGGAGAACTGAGCATGCTCAGTAGCCACAGCCAATTCCGGGATGCAAACTGGCATCTTTTGCAGATTTTGAGCCCAGCAGGAGAGGTAAGGCCCTAAAAATACAGTGGCCCAGAATTTGCCCACTCCCCGAGGTATCATTTGATTTAAAGATGTGTTCACAGCCTAGAAATGGACGTGGAAGTGGACAGCTTGCTCTCAGTCCCTATTCTGCAAGGTGGGTCACCAACCTGAGTAACAGAGAGCTGAGAGCAGCCCCTCTTCCTGGTTTGGAGCAGGGAGGAGATTTCTGCTGTTCTGAGCTGTGATAGTGCTGATAGACAGCTGGAAGCTTGCATTTGGCATCTCTGTTGCATCAAGAAAATACTGTTGTTGTTGTTGTTGTTGTTGTTATTGTTATTGTTATTTTTCTTTTTTTCCTTGAACACAGCAACATCAGCTGCTCCAGGCTGAGAAAGATGTTGCCTGAAGAGCTACAAAGTCTGTAAGCCACCCAGAGACTGTGGAGAGGATAGGGAAACCAACTACTTACCCAAGATTTAGATCTGGCTTAAGACCCAGAAATAAGCAGGACATTTCTAAATGACAACTCATGAACCTTTCAGATATTCAAAGCTGAATTGTCAGCCTGTCCCCCCAAAATGCATACCTTCTTTGTATGTGAACCATGACATATTTCCTTTTAAGAGAGATTGACAAAATACACACACACACACACACACACACACACACACACACACACACACACAATCCTCCTGTTCTCCTTTCCCCTGGTTTCTGCAGATACTAAATCTCTAGAGCTGCAACAGCAGCAGATCCCCTTACCTCACTGCCAGGGGGATGAGGCATAGGGAGGAAATTTATCATGAATGGAATATGATAAAAAGGGAGGGGGGCTTCTCTGCAGGGTCTTCAGCCACCACTGCACAGCCTAAGAAACAGAGATAGGCAGAAACGGGCTGGAAGAGAGACACACAGCTGTCCCTGCTGCTAAAACCTAGCCATCTCTTCAAACAGCAGCAAACATGAGACATTTCATCACCGTAGTGCATCCATATTGAGAAGGGGGAAAAAAAATCATGTGCTTTGCGTTATGCATTTCAGTCACCCGAGATGGGAGGAGACCCCTGTCCATATGTCGTGGGAGCTATCCACCACCCCAAAAGTACGTTCACTGCATCTAGCCAGCCGACCGCTTGCCTGACAGGATTTGCAGCAAACGCGGTTAATCTGTGACAGCAGGTTGTCTCTTACCGTAGGCAGCAGCGGCTCCATTTGAGCTCCCTGGTCTTTAATCTCCATGTTTTGTAACGCCTCTGGAATAAGCACCTTTCTCTGCAGTGTCTTCAATGTCCTACACTCAGCCCGGCACTCGCTCTGCTTAGTATTCGGATCAGGTAGCTCTGAAGCAGGAGGCAATTGCACACTCCAACTCACCAGAGTCACATGGCTCCTACTCGCTCGGGCTGCTGGCCAGGTTTTGCACTGAATGCCTTGGATCCCTGGGCCGGTAAGAGAGATCTCCCCAGCCCTGTGTCACTGCCCACACCTGGCTGCTGATATAAAATACAGCCTGCAGTGCTGCAAGTCTAATGGACATTAAGAATCTCACCTAAGATGCTAACTTCTTATCAGACTAGTCCAAGGTGGACTCCAACCAACTCAGCCAGATTTTAACACTTCGAGGCAATTCACTTCATTCCCAGATCCCCATGGGAGACATAAGTCAAACAAGAAGATGTTAATAAGGTGTCCTAGATGTCCTGCTGTGAGTACATGGGGTCTTTAAAAACAGGTAACATGACATTGAAACTGATATGCCTTAGTGAGATTGAACTACGCATTAACAAAATCAGACATTAAAGTCATTGTTGACTCACTAAGAATTGGTCATACAGATACATTCAATATTTTAATTCTGAGAAACTTAGGCAAAGCACACGCTATCACAAATTAAAATATATTTTTCTCTGATTTCCCAACAAATAATAGGGAAAGAAAGTATTTTGATAGTAGCAATTATTAAAATACTAAAGCATTCTGAAGAGACAATGAATCTGACAAAAAGCATATACCCTTTTGCCTTAAAAGTATCAACAAAAAAGGGGTAGAAAATTCTCTAACTAATCCATGGGAGAAGATGTGTCAGTGAGAGGAGCTCTTTTGTAGGGAAAAGAAGTTGATAATGGTTGTTGAGTGACTACATATTTCCTAGAATTGATTATAAATCTAGAACATTTTAAGTAATGAAGCCCACGTATCACTGAATCCCAGACTGAGTACAAAGGTTACAAATGCAGAGGGGTTAGTAGAGTATGAGTGACAATTACTGAGATAGCTTATCTGAGATAAAAAATTTTTCACCGGATTTAAAAAGCATTCATCAGCAGGAGTGAATATTAAATTATTTTCAGCAACACACCAAAATTTTCCACAACATTCCTGATAGGTGGAATTATTATTACCTTTTATCTGTTTACCATCTCAATACAAATCTTTATAATAAACTCTTACCTTGATAAGAAAATATTTTGTTTTATAAACTAGAATGATTAATATATTTGAGTGGCAGTTTTGTGCACACGTAGAGATGATTCTAAGGACTTAAATAACAAGACATTGACTGGCAAGTTGCTAATTTGGGGCCCAACTTGACTTTCTACCATGGACTGATAAATAAAAGCTCCCTTTCCACTCACATAACCATAATAAAGCATCAAAACAACTTATTAGGATAAAAGTGGTGACCTCTCTAGACAGATAATTTCTATCTCATTAGGAAATTCTAAGTCATCCAGTTCATATTTGTTCAAAAAGAATTCAAATATAACTAGGAAAACATCTGACTCTTTATTCCAAGAGCCAAAATAAAAATAAGATAGTATGTATTTTAAATGACTTTTAAGCAATACTTTCCTATAATGTATATTGATAAACCATATAGCTACTTTGCTGGAACAACTATTCCTGAGTGTTCACTATATGCTAGAACTACTATTCCTATCGGTGTAACAGGACTTAGCCAGAGTTTCAACAGACTACGTTCTACTTCTAGAGTGCAAGGAAGCCCATATCTCTGAAGTTCTCTGATCCAAGATAATGAAATGAATGCTAGCTTAGTAAAAAGGAAAGTGGGGAAAGAAAGGGATCCTCAGTTAATCCACACTACTTCTATTTTACAATTCTAAAGACTTCAGAATTAAGGCCCATATCATAGGAAAATACAGCCACATCCCTAAGTGTTAATGAAGAAGTACTGATAACTTCTAGGGAAAAAAATCATCACTAGGGAGTAGACTTTTCACTAACAAAACCATAGAATTTTACAGATAGGCCCATGGAGACCAACTTCTCCATTCATCTTCAAACTCAGAAAGTGAAAAGAACAGAAGTTAGGGAACAGAAAATCCAACCTGTATGAGCAGCTTGTTTTTCCAACTACGTATTGTCCACCTTGGAGATCCTGATATGTCCTTGGTGGAGGCTAGGAGAGGAAGTAGCTGGTATATACATTTTGAAAAACACCCCAGGTAACTTTTCTCTTTCTCCAAGTCCAGAGCCCTTCCACTACAGTCAAGTTTCCTTGGATCCTAGATGATTAAAAATGAGTTCCTCCTCAGCCTGTTTTTATTTAGAAATCCGGTGAGATTTCATTAGCACAATTTGACAGCCATAATTTCAAACATAACATTAAGTATTGCAAAGGCTATATTTGTCCAAGGAACTGAATGTTTCAGACATCTAACTGGAATGAGACAATAGTCCAGTTTTCATTCAGTCAGTCCTACTATGTGTGCGGCACTGTGTTACTGATGCTGTTTCCCGTCAAACTGAGCAATATCAATGTGGAATTTTCCTCTCTGAAGAATGAAATAAAAGGAGCAATCGGCCACAAGCCAACCATACAAAGGGGAATTACAGAAAGCACTAAACAGAAGAGCCACCTTCCTTTCCAGCTGCCCATGTAGCGGCCAATAGAAAAGGAACACAGCCACCATGGTGTGCTTCCTTCCTTGATCTGTCCTGCATCCTGGGACTCTTGCTGACCTCAAATTTTACTAATCCCCCAAGTATGCAAGTCAGCATGGAGCCAATGTCCTTTCAGTTCCTACCTCCTTTTGCTATTTTAAGCCCTGGGGGTTAAGATATGCACATTAATGCAATGTTTATCTTAGAGAAGAGGCCATCTAATATTATATTTGATACATCTAATTGTACCTGAAGAAGGCACTGGACTCTAAAGGTTATTGCCAACACTATTATTTCAAGAAAACACTTTTTCATCCTGGTAATATTGGGTTCTGGCTTAGATCTGAAAGTCTTTTGCACTGACTCTTTTCAGTATAAAAGCGCTGAATTTTCGTTAGGCAACAAGATCAGAAATATATTCTGAACATTAATACTATGTTGTTGATAATATTAACTCAAGATTAATATTTTCAAACCGTCATTTTTCACATATGTAAATGTGTCAGTACTGTTCATATCATTTACTTAAATGTTATCTCCTTTTACTTCTATCCTTTGGGATCTATACAAATGTTCTAAACAATTTAAAGTACCTTATGTATATTTAATAAATTTGTCAAATCTAAAAGTGTTTAGTTGAATTTGACAAATTCAAGAAATATCAAAACTGTTATTTCTTGACAACTTAAAAAATGATGACATCTGACCATTTAGGAAAGGGAGAAAAACACCCACTCCCAAATGTGGCCTATCAGAAGGAAACTCATTGTAGAATAGATTTGAAAGGTGGCAAATCTTACTCCTTTTTATAGATGCTTTTGGCTACCAACCTGATAGGCATGATTCTGGTCATCAACTATCAAAAAAAGTCCCATTTCTCTTAGTTCATGATTGTTTCAATTTTCAGGATTAGAAAAACCGAAGACTTGATCTTCACTCTTTGCTCCAATTTACCCATACAGGGATACCCAAAAAAGGCCTACTCTGTAGATTGAGAACTAGAATACAGCATCTTAACCCAATCCAACTCAATTCAATAAACACTGGGGGGAGAGGGGAGTGAAACTGGTGAAGGGGATCAAGAAGTGTACATTTCCAGTTATAAAATACATAAGCCATGGGGATGTAATCTGTACAGCATGGTGACTATAGTCAATAATACTGTATTGCAAATTTGTAAGATGTTAAGCAAGGAAGTCTTAAAAGTTCCCATCACAAGAAAAAAAAATTATAGCTTTGTATAGTGACAGTTGGTAACTAGACTTATTGTAATGATCATATACAAATGTTAAATCATTATACTGTATGCCTGAAACATGGGACACTGCAAATAATGATTATTTTGTTGCAATTCTTCATGAGATGGTGTAGAAAAAGGACAAATTAAGGATTATTTAGCTACAAGATTAACTCTGTAATAAGTGTGACATTGATTATTTTCAGGTTAGGAATAGAGATGATACATTCAAGACCATTTAACAAAGACAGTGATTACTAGTCTTAAATGCTGATAATTGAAGACGCAGTAAATTGAAGCATGCATATACTTCCAGCTTACATAACAAGTAAAGGAAAATTTGCTTTTCTTCCACAAAAATAAATAACCTAAAGATTCTAGATCTCTAGATCTCTATCGTAAGGGGGAGAGAAGTGCTATTAGAAATTAATCATTTGGGGGTGCCTGGGTGGCTCAGTCAGTTAAGCTTCTGACTTCAGCTCAGGTCATGACCTCGTAGTCCATGAGTTTGAGCCCCATGTTGGGCCATGTGCTGGCAGCTCGGAGCCTGGAGCCTGCTTCAGATTCTGTGTCTTCCTCTCTTTGCCCCTCCCCTGCTCATGTTCTGTCTCTCTCACTCTCAAAAATGAATAAATGTTAAAAAAGAAAAATGTTTAAAAAAATGAAAAAGAAATTAATCATTTCGAGGGGGTGCCTAGTTGGCTCATTTGGTTGAGTGGCCGACTTCGGCTCAGGACATGATCTCCTGGTTCACGAGTTCAAGCCCCTCATCTGGCTCTGTTCTAACAGCTCAGAGCCTGAGCCTGCTTCAGATTCTGTGTCTCCTTCTCTCTTTGCCTCTCCCTGCTTGCATTCTGTCTCTGTCAAAAATAAAAGCACGTTAAAAGAAATTAATCATTTTGTCTTCTGGTCTACCTCTGTTTTTTGGACATATTTTTACTTAAGCACTTATCATACGATTACTATATTTCTTCTCTTCTAAACTATGGTCTCTTTAAGTGTAGGGTTCATGTCTTATTTGTTCCTGTATAACTTCTAGTACATGGTCAATTCTTTATATGTTTAGTTAATTAATTTTTATTAAGGTATAATTGACATATAACATTAAATATAATTATCTGAATTATTTATCATTTTTCTCTCTCCCTCAACCTCAAACTAGACCACAATTAATGGAGAAAGAACACACAGCCCTTTCTCAAGGGTGCACACTGGCAACTAAAGCCTTGTTCCTTCCCCCATCTTCCCCTCCTCCATTCCAGAGAATCTTTTGCTAAGGACAGACTAGTTTTTCATCTTTCCTTACAATGCTATTATTTAGATACTGTATACACCATGGGGTTAGACTTCTGAAACTTAAAACTGGCTTTTCTATTGCATCATCCATTCCTGAGACATTAAATCCCAATGACTACATTAAGAAATATACGGCAGTTAAGTAAATATAGGTGGGAAAACTTGATTAAGATAAAAAAAATTATCTTACTTCAACATTAATAAAATAGGGCAAAACTGAACAACTGAACATTGTTCTTCTATTTCTGGTATGAAAATTAATTTTTATTTAGGTGTTTGAATTCAATGCCTCCTCTCAAGAACAGAATTATCTCATAAATCAAGAAAGATACATAAAATTCATTCATTTAATAGACACTTACTAAATACCTCCTGTGGGCCCAATATTGTGCTAGACACTGGAAACCCAAAGTCTCTACCCCAAGGAGCTCAAAGTTTGGAAGACAGACAAATAATCAGACATTCCAAATCAGATACATGAAAGAAATAGAAAGAACACCAAATTCTTTCAGCAGCCCACGTGTCCATCGATAGATGAATGGATAAAGAAGATGTGGCGCATATATATATATATATATATATATATATATATATATATATATACACATACATACATATACACAGTGGAATATTATTCAGCCATAAAGAGGAATGAAATCTTGCCATTTGCAACAACATGGATGGAGCTAGAGAGTATAACACTAAGCAAAATAAGTCAGAGAAAGACAAATACTATATGATTTCATTCATATGTAGCATTTAAGAAACAAATGAGCAAAGGAAAAAAAAGAGGCAAACCAAGACACAGACTCTTAACTATAAAGAACAAACTGATGGGGACATGGCGGGGGGTGGGGGCAGGCAATGAGTAAAATAAGTGACTTGGATTAAGGAGTGCACTTGTGATGAACACCTAGTGTTGTATGGAAGTGTTGAATCACTATATTGTATACGTGAAATTAATATAGCACTGTATGTTAACTACAATGGAATGAAAATAAAGTAAAAAAAAAAAAAGAATGACTTTCCTATGATCTTCAAATACTACCTAGAAAATACAGATCCTATAACTTCAGGTACTTACAAACAAAGTAAGAAATTTTCCGTTTACTGCATCATCAGTGTTGGTTTAAATGAAATATTTAAATCGGTTAACAATTCTCAAGAAAACACATACCTTGTAAATAAATATTTCTTAAAGTTTATCTATGGGCAATTTACATCAAAATAGCCTTCCTGGGGTGCTTCTGAAAGTATTTGATGCCTAGGTCCCATCTCCAAAGATTCTTAACCGCAAATTCAGTTGAGAACATGGCACCTGTATTTTTAACAAGAAATTCTGATACAGATGCCTGTACACCACCTATTCCAAATTTTATTTCCATACTTTGTTACTCTAACTATAGCCCTTTTTTAAAAAAAATGATTTAAATGTCTGTAATTATTTAGCAAACAACACATAGCACTATAGAGTATTAGGATAGGTCTTAAATGAGCTAATGTGATATCCACCATTAAAAAATAAACATCTACCATTGTATGGAAGTGTTGAATCACTACATTGTACATCTGAATCTAATATTACACTGTATTTTAACTAACAGGAATTAAAATAAAAACTTTAAAAAAACACCTACCATTCATTAATGTTTACTGCATGTCGGGTACTATGCCAAGTATTTTGTACAATTATTTAATTTACTCCTCATATTAACACCAAGATGCATGCGTTAAACTCTTTACATATGGGAAGACTGAAGCTGAGTGAAGTTAAATAACTTGCTGAAATTCACACAGTGATTAAGCATCTGTATTAGAAATGCAACCCAGGCTATTTGTCCCCAGAGCACTTACTTTTGGTATCATGCTGTAACTGATCTCTAATTTGTCCACCTGGCCAGATAAAATATTTGCTCCCAAACAAAAAGAAGACCACCAGTTCCAAACTCAAAGTTGGTACTATAGTCAGCAAATTTTAAAAGAATGAACCTGGTCAAGCCAAAAATGAAATATTTCTATGCATACTTCGCATACAAGTGATGCTTTATAGTTAGGCTTCGCCATGGTTATTCGGGAAAGCATGTGATCCTAGGTCTTGACAAAAAATAACTGAGGTGGTAACTATTGCATCAGGATGAGAAGACCTACAGTGGGGATGCCCCTAACCAGGTAGTTTAAGTATTTCTTTGGCCAAAGAACATATACTTTCTCCATGTTTTCCACTATCTTTTCTATAGACAGGACAATTCAAAATTTTTCAATGAATTCCAGTTTAGAGGGAGATGCAAGCATGAGACAATACAGCATGATAGATTCTACTATGTAAACTCAGTGGGAACACAGGGGAGGGGAAAGCATTGTTGCCCTTTTTATCAAAAAATGATGAGTCTCTCTACAGAAGACTTATGTGGCAGCTACTATCTAAGGGCTTTACTATATTATTTAACCTTCACATTAACTCCATGATGTGGATACTTTCCCCCATATTACAGATAAGATAACTGAATTTTCCCAAACCAAGCTGGCAAATGGCAGGACTGAGATTTAAGTCCAGGCAGGCTGGTTTTACTGAGCTTCTTGACCTCCACACCACACTGCTTCTTACAGTGGGGAAAGCACGGGATTAGAAATCTCTGGCCCTAAGTAGCTCTGCAACCATGGACAGATTACTGCCCTAGTACTTTCCTTACTGGTTAAATAAGAGGGTTGGACTAAATGTAGTATATATTCTGCACCTACAGATACTAAAATAGGTAAAATTGAAGACTCTGACTCAAATGCAAGCCTGGCAACTAACTGGTTGTAAAACCTTAAGCAAATCAATCAACACTCCAAGCCTCAGGATCCAAACCATTTAGCATGTTATTACTAAAAATAATTTCTAGGGTTTCTAAATATGCCATACACTCATAAATCTTCAAACATCAAAAAGGAAACTTATGGGGTGCCTGGGTGTCTCAGTTGGTTAAGTGTCCCACTTTGGCTCAGGTCATGATCTCACAGTTCGTGAGCTCAAGCCTTACCTCAGAATCTGTGCTGACAGCTCAGAGCTTGGATCCTGCTTCGGATTCTGTGTCTCCCTCTCTCTCTGCCCCTCTCCTGCTTGCACTCTGTCTCTCTCCCTCTCAAAAATAAACATTAAAAAAAAATTTTAATACAAAAAAAGGAAGCTCTTCCAACTCCATGCTGCTATGTTAACCAATCCAATCAGACAGCCATCTCTCCTACTTTCCTCAACTACTCAGTCTTTAAAGAGTGTTCCCTCACTTGAGAAACAAAACATAAATGGTGTTTATTTGTGTATCCAACCATCCATCCATTTGTTGTATGATTCAGGGCTTAAAATCAATAAGTACATTATGTACCATAAATTATAAAATACATTATGTGCTAAGTAAATAAGACTATATAAAGATAACTGAAATATAAATCAAACTCTCAGAAAGCTTATGGTGTACTTGGAAATGGGGAAAGATAAACATTTGTTTAGCATCCCATATGATAACCTCTACAATAAACGTATGAAATGGGCTCTAGGGGAGAGGAGAGTAAAAGTATTCCACATAGGAGGAATAGTATGTGTTCAAGACTCTAACAAGTCCTATATGGCTAAAACATGGAATGTATAAAAGGAAGGGGCAGGAAAAAAGGACATAAGTGAAGACAAAGACCAAATTATGAAAGGTCTTGTTTGTCATACACAAGAGATTGGACTTTATATCACATGTGATAGAAAGATATCTAAGGATCCTGAGCAGAAGAGTGATATGATAATACAACCAGTTAGAAAAATCACTTAAGGGGCACCTGGGTGGTTCAGCTGGTTGGACCTCGAACTCTTGATCTCGGCTCAGGTCATGATCTCCTGGTTCGTTGTGTCAGGCCCGGGGTCAGGGTCTGTGCTGATAGCACAGAGTCTGCTTGGGATTCTCTCACTCCCTCTCTCTCTGCACCTCCCCCACTCACACACACATGTACACGCTTTCTCTCTCTCAAAATAAATAAACATTAAAAAAAAAAATCACTTAAGCTATAACATGGAAGATGTCGGGGCAAGACTAGTGGCAAAGAGACCAGTTAGTAAGCTGATAAGAGAGGATAAGAACCCAAACTATGATACCTCCAGTAATGATGAATAAAAGGAAAGAGTTCCAAGAGATGTGCAAAAGGAAAAATAGATATGACTTACAACATATTCAGATGCAGGAAATGAAGAATAGAAACATGCCTAGCATTCTGGCTGGCTGGATAGTGATAATATTCCACAATATATAGAAAACAGTAAAAGATGTAGTTTGCAGGAATGACTAAGGAATTCTATTTGGAAAGTAATGGGGTGCCTGGGGTGGCTCAGTCAATTAAGCATCTGACTTCGGCTTAGGTCATGATCTTGTGAATTCGAGCCCTGTGTTGGGCTCTGCACTGACAGTGCAGAACCTACTTCAGATTCTGTCTCCCTCTCTCTGCCCCCTCCCCCATGTTCTCTCAAGCACTCGCTCTTTCTCTCAAAACTAAATAAACATTAAAAAAAAATTTTTTTAAGTTTGTAAGTAATAACAGTGGTTAAGAACATAGGCTTTCTGGGGCGCCTGGGTGGCTCAGTGGGTTAAGCGTCCAACTTCGGCTCAGGTCATGATCTCACCGTCTGTGGGTTCGAGCCCCGTGTCACTCTGTGCTGACTGCTCAGAGCCTGGAGTCTGCTTTGGATTCTGTGTCTCTGCCCTTCCCCAGCTTGGGCTCTGTCTATCTCTTGCTGTATCCAAAATAAATAAACATTAAAAAAAATTAAAAAAAAAAAAAAGAACATAGGCTTTCTACTCAGGAGTGTCATTTAATATCTGTGTGACCTTGGGCAAGTTTCTTAAACTCCTAAAGTCTCAGTTTCCTCATCTATAAAACTAAGGTAATAAAAGAACGAGCTCAGAATTGTTCTGAAGATTAAATCAGCTAACACATATGAAGCACTTAGAATATTAGCAAGCAAATGGTCGTTTCTCAAACAAATAGTAGCTATTACCATTATTCCATTGACTTTGAGGTGGTTAGACATTGTGTAAAGGCAAATGATAAGAAAAGAGTTGGAAATATGGGTTTGGGACCATGAAAAAGTCTGAGTATGGATTATGTTTATTTTTTTTAATATAATTTATTGTCAAGTTGGCTAACATACAGTGTGTAAAGCGTGCTCTTGGTTTTTGGGGTAGATTCCCGTGGTTCATCGCTTACATACAACACCCAGTGCTCATCCCAACAAGTGCCCTCCTCAATGCCCATCACCCATTTCCCCCTCCCCTAACCAGATTAGGTTTCTTTAAAAGGTTATGTGGACTTAGGAAAACTCAGTGAATGGATGGCTGAGTAAACACCAATATTTAAAAGCCTTCCAGATGTTTCACTGATCCATTCATTATCCTAAATATTTATTTCAAAACTACTACTGAGTCCCAGTGTATAACTCTAGAAACTTTTCCAATAAATCAAACCATTTCCCGACCCTTCAGAAGTATTTTTGTACTCAATCTATTCTTCAAATTATTGTTTTTATTTGTATAAATCTGTGTTGATGTTCTATTTGCCCATTTCAGTTCCCCTAGAAAACTGTAATATCCTAGAAGACCCTCTGGAGCTATATATATATACTAAAGCATTTCTTCACTGACACACAAATAGCACCCACATATGATGGAAAAAATCATATTAATGATTTGTATGTTCATGTACAATTTTGACTCCTGTTTAAGAGCTAGTGGGACCCATGAGCAGTGTTAGTGTCAGGAAAAAAAAAAAAAAAGTGACCAAAAGTGGGTTTTAAAGGTCCTTGTCCATTAGCGTCAGTCTGGTGGCACTGCCACAATCTCAGAGTTCTACATGCTAATCTAGTAGCCTGCGTTTCAATTTTAATGTCTTAAATTACTTAAATTCTCAAGAAGTCTTTATTTTATTAATATTTCCTTTCTTCTTTATACAGAATAAGAGAGGATTCCAGAGCTTCCTGAGGAAATATAATGATGTTTTCTAGACCTGAGGAAATGGCAATCACAAAGATGGGGATGCTTACTCTCAAAATAATAATAATAATAATAACAACAATAATAATGATGCTGTAATATTCAACAAATGAGACAATGAAAATAATGAGAAAAGGCCAGGGAACCGTTGGGTTAAAAAGTGATTAGTTATCATACCCCAAGAGGTCAATGTTCTACTTACTTAGATGCCTGCCAAAATGTTTATGAGATCAGGAGCTTATTTGCACTGTGCCATTCTAGAACAATTCTCACATTAGTAAAAAGAAAGATCTGTAAGGTGACACATGGTAGCTGCACTTGTGGTGGAGGTACATTTGTCAAATCCCTAATGTGTACAGCTGAAACTAACGTCACATTGTATGCCAACTATGCTTGAATAAAAAAATGATCTAAAAACCAACCTGGAGGGGCTCCTGGGTGACTCAGTCAGTTAAGCAGCTCACTCTTGATTTCGGCTCAGGTCATGATCTCATGATTTGTGGGTTCATACCCCTCATCAGGCTCTGTGCTGACAGTGAAGAACCTGCTTGGGATTCTCACTCTCTCCTTCTCTCTCTGCCCCTTCCCCATTCACACGCACCCACTCTCTTGCTCTCTCTTGCTCTCAAAATAAACAAATATACCTTTAAAAAAAGTAAAAATAAAAATGAACCTTGAACTATGCAAAGCCAAGTTAAAATCACACAAACCAATGAAGAGTGCTTATACAATACTTCACTGTTTTAATGAATATTTTTTATTTTAAAAATTAGATTTAATATAAAAGCTTAATATTCTCCCTTTCAGTAAACTGTGTCTATAGAAAACAAGGCTTTTCAGACTATCACTGACCCAGTGGAAAGTTATCCTAGTTATAACGAAATTTATCCCTATTCAACAAATAATTGAGTACTTTTATGTGCAGATTCTTAATACTCACTGTCCTAAGAACTGGGGATATGGCAGGGAAATAAAACATTCAAAAATACGGGTTGATGGAAAGGGAAAGAATAAGGCAAAGAATAACTAGATATACAAGGAAAACATATAATTTGCGAGATGATGATGAGCACAATTCAGAAATGGAAAGAAAGTAAGGAGAATGAGGGTCTGGATCTCCAATGTTAATTAATGGTAACCACAGAAGACCTGACTGAGAATGTGACATTTGAATAGAGACCTGAATGAAGTGAGGTACTGGACCATGAAGCTGTTTGGGTGAATCCGTTTTCTAGAGAAAGAGAACAAGTGCAAAGAATAGATAGGAAATGAGCAGGGAAGGAAGCAGAGAAACCAGATAAGAAGTTTTTGCAGTGAGTCAAGCGAAAGAGGATAATAGCTTGAACCAGACGAAACATGGTGGATTTCTGAAGGCAGAGCCAACAGTATTTGCTGAAGAATGAAATGTGGATGAAAGAGAAAAAGAGAAGTCGAGGATGCCACCAAGGTTTTCAACCTGAACAAGTAGGACCAGCATTTTCTTTACCTATGACAGATGAGGACTGAGAATTTCACTTGTATTTAGTAACGAGGAAGTTATTGGAGACTTTCACAAGAGCCATTCATGAAGTGGTAGGAGGCAACTTAATAAACAAAAGGGGAAGAAAAATTGGAGTAGAGACAATAAACAATAACTCCAGAAGATTCGAAAAGAAAGGCAAAGGACAAAGGCAAGAGCTGGAGGGAGAAGTAAGCTCAACAGAGGAAATCAGTTATTATTTACCTTGCAAACCAGACCAGCAAAGTGAAAGTAAACACCACGTCTTTTCAAAGCATTTCACCATATCCCATTCGTGGCTTTTTTGTTTTTTGGTTTTTGTTTTGCCTCCTTCCTTGTGAGCAGCAAGTTAGTAAAACAGTGAAGTAATTGGACTTATTCTAGTCAAATTACAACAGTATAACAATGTCTGAAACAAGTTGACTGCAAAAACACGTACAAAATAGGTAGGCAACAAATCTTTTTTATCAGAAAGGGAGGTGGAACATTCAGTGGGAAGAGAGCTTGGCAGTTTGATCAGCAATAAATAAGGGCTATTTCCTTTCTTAAAATCCCTGATTACATAAGAAGAGCACAAATATTTTTAAAGTGTATCATAGTATCAGTTCTCTCACCATGAAATTTTAATTCCTGTTGTCTGGTAGACATAGATCTGCTGGAGACAGGAAGCAAAGAATGCCATTCAGCTGAATGAATGAATGAATCATTGAGGTAAACTATAATTTCCAGAGTCAGGTCAGGACATCAGGGATAACAACAATGTGGCTCTCTTCATAAGGGCATGGACGTTTTTTGTTTTTGTTTTTTTGAAATGAGTGAAAAAAGATACTGATTTAGGGCTTCATTCAAAAGATTCCACCAGAGTCTACACTCCATAACAGTATGGACTAAGTCTGTCTTGTTCCCTGTTGTTTTCTCGAGGTCTGTTTTGGTGCTGGATGCATAATAAGAATTCAATAAATATTTCTGAGTGAACAAGTGAATGAATGAAATCATGAAAGAATTAATTAAATGAATAAATGAATGAACAGCACCCAAACCGTACGTTAGACAATGTATTACAATTAGGGTCTTATCTAATAAAACCCACCACACCTAACTCTAACCACACATATAGAACATTTTAAAGACTACACATGTTATCTTTATTGATTAACCAAACAAAATACTATTCCTAACTTCACAGGGGTGTCAGTTAAAAAAACTTAATTTGGCTTTGTTTGTTTTAGAAGCACTAGAAGTTTCTAACAGGTAATATTCCTAAAAGTAAGACTACCTTTATTTTGAGAGAAACGCCAAAAAAAAAAAAAAAAATCTGTGAAGTCACCATAAATATGAATGCTGGTGTGGAGAATTCAGAAGCATGCTGTTTAAACAATATGAGTTGGAATAATCCTTAGCCTGACTGTGGCCTTCTAGAACAAAAGAAAGATTTCTTATATCTTAAGATTTCCTATATATTAATGTCTCCCACTTAGCATATTGATATCATTTATGACTAAATTACACTTTTAGAAATATACTGTTCAATATTTTTATTTTCTTGTCTGAGTAATAGAGACTAGACCATACCTGTGGGTGGGGGTAAGCATTCGCCTAAAAGAAACATGATTCTTTCTGTCAGTCACCCTGGGGCATATCTTAGACTGGGCATGAAAAAGGCTCTGAGTCCGGGATTCCTACAGACTTCTCTTTGGTGGGGATCAAGCCTGCTGCACAACATGATGCCATTTGGGAGCAAATTGATATGGGGAAAAATAGCTTAGAGAACTACAATACTGTCTTTATTCATCAGTACATCCCTAGAATAAAATCATTCAGAGTATGAACAACTGGTGGAGGGCATAAAGTGCCACCAAGACAGACTAGCAAAACAGAAAACTTCCTTTGGTAGTCCCAGACATTAATTGGGTAAAAGAAACTAGTAAGGAAAAAATTTCAACTACCCTATGTATGCAATGGATGTTTATAGTCGTGTTTTTCAATATTGTGTTGGGAATTTTTTGTTTTGCCTATCATGAAAGGTACCCTTCCCCTTCATCTGGAAAATGTCCTATTTAAGCTTTTGGCTAGAATTGATTGGTCCTATTGATATTGGTCCAATAGGAGCCAATCAGTATCAGTATGCTTTCCCTGGATTCTTAAACTTAATATGAGACAGACCTGGCCTGCATGCATGTCTGGTGGAGGAAATGTGAGGCTATAGGGCTGACAGAGACCATGCTTCTCACCATAAGAAAAAACCTGGGGGAGAATGACTCCAAATCATAAAAATTTATCAAGGAGATATGTAATGAGTGACAATAATTATCCTTTACCCTAGATGTAGTCCAACCCTTCCTGTGGTTTGATTACTAAAGCAAATAACCCTTTTTTTCCAAAGCTAGTTTAAACTAGGTTTCTGTCTCTTACAATTCTAAAACCAGTGTCCCTTCACTAAACACTATGCTGAAATCACTATATCATGGACATCTTGACATTTACTGTAATATTTATGAAATATACTCAAAACACTTGATAACTGATGGGTTAAGAGTTTGCAGAACTACTTTACCTAGCAAATGGACTAATCTTACCTAACATTCAGTGTCTATTTAACATAATTTGTTAATAATGGACTGGCAGCACACTTCATACTTGACCTGGAAGCTTTTAATTCACTCAAGAAGTACTTAAGTGTGACAACTGTTGGGGGGTTGGAGGGGGAACAAAAAAACACTAAGCCAGTGCTCTGTGCCAATGAATCACTTGGGGATCTTGTTAAAATACAGATTCGGGTCCAGTAGGTCTGAAGTGCCATCCAAGATTCTGCACTTCTCCAAGATCCCAGGTGACATCAATGTTGCTGATCTACAAACCATATTTTGAGTACCAAAGTGCTAAATTCTCTGGGAGATGAAACAATTAATGCATATTAACCATGCTTGAGAAGCTTTTAAAGTAAAATGAAATAAATGTTGTCAAACGAAATTTTAGTTTAAAACAAGATTTTATAACAACCAAGGAATGTGTGCAAAAGATATTTTTTACCCCATTGCTAAGCCTAGCAAAGCATAATTTTGAAATAATGTTTAGTAGCAAGGTGAAGGATTGGTTAGGGGTCAGGAATTGGATGGAAGAAAACCACAGGTAAGATTCAGGGATGGATAAAAGTCAGTCTCATTGCAGAATTAATTCTAAAAAGTATTTTTACAATATACATATACCAAAATAGTTACCTCAGATTGACTATATCCAAATGTGCTGATTCGGAGAAAAACATACACACAAGTATAACATACCATTCACCCAACAAACATTTATTAATTTTTTACTCTATACCAGTAGCTTTTCTAGGCTCTGACAATACAGGAGAAAACAAAATACAAAAAAAAAAAAAAAAAAGAAGACTATAATAAGTACCAATTTTCATACTTATTTAAGATTTAGGGCCCTGGGCACCCCAAAAAAGTGTGGTATAGAAATGCAGAGGAAAAAAATATCATTTCTGACTAAGATTATCAGAGAAGATTCAGTAAAGAAGATTGCAATTGGGGGCACCTGGGTGGCTCAGTCAGTGAAGCGTCTGACTCTTGGTTTCAGCTCAGGTCATGATCTCTTGGTTTGTGAAACCAAGCCCCACGTCAGACTCTGCACTGGCAACACAGATCTGCTTTGGATTCTCCCCGTTCCCCTCCACCCTGTCTCTCTCAAAATAAATACATAAACTTAAAAAAAAAAAAAAAAAAAGGTTGAATTGGCCTCAACTAGCAAGAGAATAAGATTTCCAGAGGTAGAAATAGAAGAACACAGAATTTTAAGTTGAAGAGATGGCATGAGAAGGAAAATCATCCGTGTGATAGGGGATTGAAAAGAGCTCAGACTGGCTGAATAAGAGAGTAATTGGGCACTTGCAAGTGATAAGGTTTAAAAAGGTAGGTTTTGTTTTTTGGTGTTTTTTTTTTTAAGTTTATTTACTTTTTAAGAATGAACGGGAGGGGCAGAGAGAGAGGCAGACAGAATACCTGAAGCAGGCTCCAGGCTCTGAACTGTCAGCACAGACCCTGAGGTAGGTCTTGAACTCAAGCACCAGGAGATCATGACCTAAGCCAAAGTGCCCCTCAGGCGTCCCCTAAAAGGCAGGGTTAAGTAAAATCATTTGTTCCAGTTTCAGAGCATTTTCACTAGCCAGATATTTACCCTAAGCCAGAATTCTTTTCCCCCAGATCTTTGTGGGTTTTTTTTTAATGTTTGTTTATTTTTGAGAGAGAGAGAGGGAGGGAGGGAGGGGCAGAGAGAGGGAGATAGAATCTGAAGTAGGCTCTAGGCTCTGAGCTGTTAGCACAGAGCCCGAGGTGGGGGGACTGGTAACGTGAGATCATGACCTGAGGCAAAGTCAGACACTTAACTGACTGAGCCACCCTGGCGCCCATTCCCCCAGGTCTTTGAGTGGCTTGCTCCTTCTCAAAACTCAGGTCGCAAGCTAAAATCCACCCTCAGAGGTGTTTTCCCTGAACAGTCCTTCTAAAGAGCTTAAATCTGAATTTCCCATAATCATCTTCTTGTTAACTTATTAGCTGTTTTCCCTACTGAAATAGAAGCTCCACTTTCCCTTCTAACCTTTATAGAATACGAGTGATCAGATTTACTCTTCTGCATGGAAATACATAAAACCTGGACAAAATATGTGAAACCATAGTTCTCAGACACTTGACATCAGGCAATGCAGGACAGGGATCCCAGAGAGATAGAAACAAAATGAGCCCCCTGAATACCCCAGCTTACCGTTTCGAGAACGGCTGTACCACAGGAAGGGGAGAACCCAGGCAGAGCTTGATGGTCTCCTTACGTTGAAGAGATGAGGCTGGAAGTCAAGACAGGTCAAGGTGGTCAGAGTGGGCAAGGCAGATACCTCAGAGGAAAGAGCTACACAGAGAGGGAGACCCAAAGAAGGCCTCCTCAAGTCTTCAGCTGGATAATGATTTAGCACGTGTGTGAAGAAACTACCTGAGGCACGTGGGAAAGGGAACCAACAGCAACACCTGAAAGGAGTAGAGGGATAATCCTCCGAAGTCAAACAGAGCCAGGGATACTACATTTTCCCATCAGAGTGGGAAACATCAAAACTCACAGGGCATTGGATAGAGTATTCAGAAATGTATTGCTTCAGGTGTGAGGCAAAATTAGCCCTAGTTAAAAGGCTAGTCTGTTCCTTAACAGCAAAGCTTGGAAGGATCAAAGTGTTTCCAAATAACTTAATTGTGTCCTGGAAAAGAAAAGCTCTAGAACATTTACAGGAATAAAAGCATATCCAGAAGTCCACAAGGTAAAATGCACAATATTTAGCAACTAGTAAAAAATTGTCAGGCATGCATAAAGAAGGAAAACACAGCCCTAAAGAGGATTAAAAAGTCAACCAAGAAAAAACAGACCTAGAAATAGGCAGATAAATAGAACTAGTAGACAAAGCAAAACAATTACTATAATTATATTCCATTATTCAAAAGGGTAGAGAAACAAGTAATCATTTTAGTTAGAGATATGGACCTCATGACTGACTTCCCAAAAATTTTAAGAATTATAAAGGGTTATTATGAATATTATGTCTGAATAATATGCCAACATATTAGATACTTTACATTAAATGGATATATTTCAAGAAAGACAAACTACTAAAACTGAAATCAGAAGAAATAGAAAATCTGAACAGATCTAAAACAAATAAAATATGAAATTAGTAATTTAAAACTTTTCCACAAAGAAAAACCCAGACCCAGAAAGCTTCACTGGTGAATTCTACCAAACATTTACAAAGGCATTTAAGGGGCACCTGGGTGGCTCAGTCGGTTGAGCGTCCGACTTCGGCTGAGGTCACGATTTTACAGTTTGTGGGCTCGAGCCCAGTGTCAGGCTCTGTGCTGACAGCTCAGGGCCTGGAGCCTGCTTCAGATTCTGTCTCCTTCTCTCTCTGCCCCTCCCCCACTTGCTCTGTCTCTCAAAAATAAATAAATGTAAAAAAAAATTTTTTTTTAAATAAAAAGGCATTTAAAAGAATTAATATGATAACATCACAAGCTCTTCCAGAAAACAGAAGAGAACTCTTTGCTGCCATTATGGGTAAAATAAACAAACAAAAACCCTATGGAGTTTCCCCAAAAATTATAAATAGAATTACCAGGGGTACCTGGATGGCTTAGTCAGTTGAGCACCCTCAGTGGCTTGTGGGTGTGGACCCTGCTTAGAGGATTCTCTCTCTCTCCTTCTGCCCCTCTCCTCAGCTTGCTGTAAAAATTAAAAAAAAAAAAAAAGAATTACCAGATGATCCAGCAGTCCCACTTCTAGGTATACATCTTAACCTGGGTATACATCTTCTGGATATATAGCTTATCTTAGTGAAATCATGAACTCAAAGAGATACCTGCACCCCCACATTCACTGCAGCATTATTCACCATAACCAAGACACAGAAACAACCTAATTATCAATGAATGAGTGGATAAAGAAAATGTGGGATATATAGACAACGGACTATTATTCAGCTATTAAAAAAAGAAGAAGGAAATGCTGCTATTTGCAATAACACAGATGGAGCTCAAGGGAATGACGCTAAGTAATAAGTCAGACAAAGACAAATACTATATGATCTCACTTACAAATGAAATCTAAAAAAGCCGAACTTACAGAAAGAGAGTAGAATGGCATTTACCAGGGACTGCAGGAAGGGGATAATGGGGTGATATTGATTAAAGGGTACAACCTTCCAGTTATAAGGTTAATAAATTCTGAAGATGTAATGTACACCATGGTAACTATACTGCACTATATACTTGAAAGTTGCTAGTAAACTTTCAAGAAAGTAAATCTGTTTTTATTTTTTTTAACGTTTTTATTTACTATTGAGAGACAGACACAGAGCGTGAGCAGGAGAGGGGTAGAGAGAGGGGGAGACACAGAATCCGAAGTAGGCTCCAGGCTCTGAGCTGTCAGCACAGAGCCGATGCGGGCTCGACCTCACCAACCGTGAGATCATGACCTGAGCCAAAGTCGGACGCTTAACCAACTGAGCCACCCAGGTGCCCCGAAAGTAAATCTGTTTTTAATTTTAGTTCCAGTATGGTTAACATACAGTGTTATATTAGTTTCAAGTATACAACATGGTGATTCAACAATTCTATACGTTCAAGAGAATAAATCTTAAATGTTTTTACTACAAAAAAAAAGAAATTATGCCAGGTGATGGTGATGGAAGTGTTAACTAACCTTACTGTGGTGACCATTTTGCAATATATACATACATGTATCACATTATCACATTATAAAATTTAAATTTACACAATCTTATATGTCAATTATATCTCAGTAAAGCTGGAAAACATTAAAATGTTTAAAACATAAAGAGGTTTCGTGGCGCCTGGACGGCTCGGTCGTTTGGTGTCAGACTTCGGCTCAGGTCATGATCGCGCCGGTCAATTTGAGCCCCATGTCAGGCTCTATTCTAACAGCTCAGAGTCTGAAGCCTATTTCAGATTCTCTCTTTCTCTCTCTTTTTCTCTCTCTCTCTCTCTCTGCCTCTCCCCTCCCTCTCTCTCAAAAGTAAACATTAAAAAAAATTTTTTTAAAGAAGTTTCAAAAAAGAAAATGTCTAGCCAGTTGTCTCACTAGCCAGATTTTTACTTTACACCAGAATTCTCTTCCCCCAGATCTTTGAATGGCTTGCCCCTTCTCATTATTCACGTTCTCGAAATGTGATCCCTGTACCCACATCATTACTATCACCTGGGAACACATTAGAAAAGGTGGTGCCCTACAATTTATAGCTCATTAAGACTTCCAGGTGATTCCGATGCACATTTTCAAACAAAAGTATGAGAACTGCTGCTTATTCTAATTATGGAATAGTTAGCATGGTGATTAAAACAGCTCAGGCTTGGATTTCAGTGTTGACTTCAACCAGTTACTGCCTTAGGCAAATCTGTAATTCTCTTTGAACGTCTGTTTCTTCACTTTAAATGGGGATACAAATTGTACCTACCTCATTTAACAGTTGAGAATTAAATAATAAAGCTCTTAGAGTATTGCTTGGAAAATAGTTTCACAGCCATTTATTATTGTTATCACTTGTGAGCTTACTAGAAATACAAATTCTTTTTCTTGTTAAGTTTATTTATTTATTTTGAGAGAGCACAGGGGAGGGGCGGAGAAAGAGAGAGAGAGAGAGAGAGAGAGAGAGAGAGAATCTCAAGCAAGGTCCACGCTGTCCGTGCAGAGCCCTAGGTGGGGCTCAAACTCACCAACCACAAGATCATGACCTGAGCTGAAATCAAGAGTCTTAACCAACTGAACCACCAAAGTGCCCCTTGAAATGCAAATTCTTAAAATGCAAATTATAAGACCTGAGATCTTTCAGTGTATATTAAGGCTTAGGGAACCTGACACAGGTTGTTCCTATTGTTAAGTCTCAGGTGAGAATCCTTTAAGGGTGTTATCTCAGCAATAGCCCTCAGCTGCACCTACATGGGGTTATGGTTGCTCTGCTCTGATTTTCCCCTTTCCTGATCCCATTAGCTTTTGACCTCCAAACCTCAAATGTTCTCACCCAGTCATGGCTCCTTTCCAGTTTTCTAGCAAGGTTATGGGTCTTTTTTTTTCTTACCAAAAATTAATGAGATGTAGCAAAAGCAGTTCTAAAAGGAAAGTTTATAGTGATAAATACCAACATAAAAAAAAGAAGATCTCAAATAAATTAATTTTATACCTGAAGGAAGTAGGAAAAAAAATAAGTCCAAGGTTAGCTGAGGAAGATGATAACAAGGATCTGAGCAGAAATAAATGAAATAGAGACCAGAAAAGCAATAGAAAAAAATCAACCAGGTTTTTTAAAAATATAAAATTTGCAAACCTGATAGCTTCACTGGTGAATTCTACCAAACACTTAAAGAAGAACAAATAGCAATCCTTCTCAAATTTTTCAAAAAATTAAAAGAGGAGGGGAAATTTCCTACCTCATTCCATAAGGCCATAACTATGGCCATAGTTATAAGGGTATAACTATGAGACCAAACTCAGACAAAGACATTATAAGAAAACTACAGACCAGTGTCCCTTATGAATATTGAAGCAAAAATCCCCACATTCCTTATGAATATAGATGGAAAAATCCCCAATAAAATACTAGCAAACAGAATTAGCAAGGTAGCAGGGCAATAGGCAAGAAAAAGAAATAAAAGCCATCCAAATTGGAAAGGAAGAAATAAAATTATCTGTTTGCAGACAATATAATCTTATAGGTAAAACAAAACAAAAAAACCCTCTAGAGTGTCCACAAAAAAAAATGTTAGATTTAATAAATGTATTCATCAAAGTAGCAGGCTACAAAGTCAATGTGTCAAATATATATACAAAGTCAATGTGTCAAAAAATTCCATTTCTATACAGCGAATGATCTGAAAACGAAATTATAAAAACAATTCCAGTACTGATGCATAGGGGCACTTGTACCCCAATGTTTATAGCAGCACTCTTAACAATAGCCAAATTATGGAAAGAGCCTAAATGTCCATCAACTGAATGGATAAAGAAATTGTGGTTTATATACACAATGGAGTACTACGTGGCAATGAGAAAGAATGAAATATGGCCATTTGTAGCAACATGGATGGAACTGGAGAGTGTGATGCTAAGTGAAATAAGCCATATAGAGAAAGACAGATACCATATGGTTTCACTCTTATGTGGATCCTGATAAACTTAACAGAAACCCATGGGGGAGGGGAAGGGGAAAAAAAAAAAAGAGGTTAGAGTGGAAGAGAGCCAAAGCATAAGAGACTCTTAAAAACTGAGAACAAACTGAGGGTTGATGAGGGGTGGTGGGAGGGAGGGGAGGGTGGGTGATGGGTATTGAGGAGGGCACCTGTTGGGATGAGCACTGAGTATTGTATGGAAACCAATTTGACAATAAATTTCATATATTGAAAACAAAACAAAACAATTCCATTTACAATAACATTAAAAAGAATAAAATACTTAGGAAATAACCAAAGAGATTAAAGACTTGTACAATAAAACTACAAAACATTGCTACAAGAAATTATTAAAGACATAAATAACTGGAAACACATCCCATGTTTATTAATCAGAAGATTTAATATTGTTAAAATGTCAATATTACCCAAAACAATCTAAAGATTCAATGCAATCCCTTTTAAAATACCAATGATTTCTTTTGCAGAAATATAAAAACCCATTCTAAAATGTATATAGAGTATCAAGGGAGCCTGAATAACAAAAACAATCCTGAAAAAGAACAAAACTAGAGGTCTCACACTTCCTGATTTCAAAAAACTTACTACAAAGCTGTAGTAATCACAACAGTGTGGTATCAGCATAAAGACAGACATATAGACCACTGGAATAGAGAGCCCAAAATAAATCCTCATGTGTAAAGTCAAATGATTTTTGTCATTGGTGCCAAGATACGTTCAATGGGGGAAAGAATAGTCTTTTCAACAAATGGTGCTGGGAAAACTAGATATCTATGCACAAAAGAATGGAGTTGGACACTAACCTTAATACTATACACAAAACTCAACTCAAAATGAATCAAAGATCTACATTTAAGATCTACAGCAATAAAACTTTTAGAAGTAAATGCAGGGCAAAAGCTTCATTACATTCGATTTAGCAGTGATTTCCTGCATAGGGCACTAAAGGCACAGGTAACAAAAGAAAAAATGGACAAATTGAACTACATAAAAATTTTTAAAAATTGTATATCAAAAGACTATTCACAGAATAAAAAGGTAGCTGACACAATGGGAGAAAATATTTGAAAATCATGTATCTGATAAGAGATCAACATTCAGATTATATACAGAACTCCTAAAATTCAACAACAACAGCAACAAAAACCCAATTCAAAAATGGGTGAAGGACTTATTTAAGATACAAAACAGATAAACATAAGGGAAGGGAAGCAAAAATAATATAAAAACAAGGAGGGGGCAAAACATAAGAGACTCAAATACAGAGAACAAATTGAGGGTTGCTGGAGGGGTTGTGGGTGAGGGGATGGGCTAAATGGGTAAGGGACATCAAGGAAGACACTTGTTGGGATGAGCACTGGGTGTTCATAGGGGATGAATCACTGGAATCTACCCCTTAAATCATTACTGCACTATATGCTAACTAACTTCGATGTAAATACATGCATACATACATACATACATACATAAATGTGGGTGAAGGACTTGAATAGGCATTTCTCCAAAGAAGATCTACAAATAGCCAATAAGCACTTTGCAAACAATATAGAGGTTCCTCAAAAAGTTAAAAATAGAACTACTCTGGGGTGCCTGTGTGGCTCATTTGGTTAAGTGTCCAACTCTTGGTCTCGACTCAGGTCATGATCTTTTAGTTTATGAAACTGAGATTGCACCCTGTCTAAGGCTTTGTGTTGACAGCATGGAGCCTGCTTGGGATTCTCTCTCTCCCTCTCTCTCTGCAACCTTCTCCATTCATGCTCTCTCTGTCTCTCAAAATAAAAAAAAATACTTAAAAACAAATAGAACTACCCTACAATCCAGCAATTTAACTATTAGGTATTTACCCAAAGAATACAAAAACACTAATTCAAAGGGATACATTCACCCCAATGCTTATAGTGGCACTAGCTACCATAGCCAAATTATGGAAACAGCCCAAATGTCCACTGTTGATGAATGGATAAAGAAGAAATGGTGTATATATATATAATAGAATATTACTCAGCCATAAAAAATAATGAAATCTTGCCACTTACAACAAAGTGGATGGTGTTAAGCAGTAGTATGCTAAGCAAAATAAGTCAGTCAGAGAAAGACAAATACCGTATTTCACTCATATGTGGAACTTAAGAAACAAAACAAATGGGCATAAGGAAAGAAATAGAGAGGCAAACCAAGAAACAGACTTGATTATAGAGAGCAATCTGATAGTTACCAGATGGGAGTTGGGTGGGCAGATGAGTTAACTTGGTGATAGAGATTAAGGAGTTCACTTGCTGGGATGAGCATCGGGTGTTGTATGTAAGTGTTAAATCACTATATTGTACACCTGAAACTAATATTACACTGTATGTTAACTACCTGGAATTTAAATAAAAATGGGAAAAAAAAACTTGAAAGATGCTCAACATCACTAATCATTTAGGAAATGCAAATCAAAACTACAATGAGACACCACCTCACACCCAATGGGATGGCCTGTCAAAACAAAAACAAAAACAAACAGAAAACAAGTGTTGGTAAAGATGTGAAGAAATTGGAACCCTCATACACAGTTGGTGGGAATATAAAATGGTACAACCACTGTGGAAAACAGGATGCAGGTTTCTCAAAAAATTAAAAGTAGAATTACCATATGAACCAGCAATTCCACTGCTGGGTACATGCTCAAAAGATTTGAAAGCAAAGTCTCAAAAAGATATTTGTATGCCCACGTTCATGGTAGCATTATTCACAATGCCAAGCTGTGGAAGCAATCCAAATGTCCATCAAGGGATGTATAGATAAGCAAAATATGGTACACACATACAGTGGAATATGACTCAGCCTTAATAAGGAAGGAAAGTCTGCAATATACCACAACATGGATGAACCTTGACAACGTTACACTAAAGGAAATAAGCTAGTCACAAAAAGACAAATATTGTATGATTCCATTTATAAGAGGTGTTTAGTCAAAACTATATAAATAGAAAGCATAATGGTGATCTCCAGAGGATGGGAGGAAAGGGGTGAAGAGGAAATTATAAGTATAAAGTTTCAGTTTTACAAGATGAAAAGAGTTATGGGAATGGATGGTAGTGATGACTGCACAGCAATGTGAATATATTTAATACCTCTGAAGGGTACACCTAAAAAATGGTTAAGATGGTGTATTTTATGTCATGTGTATTTTAACACAACAAAAAATGTAAAAAGAACATAAATAAATAGCTGAAAAAACTCAATGTCATTAAGTTATAGAAAATATTAAAAAGAATATTATCTATGTACTTAGAGATTAATATATATGAACATTTTTATACTTGTTTTTTACCAAGGTATTGTTTTGCTATAGTACAATTAGTAGAACTCTAAGTCAGAACACACAGAACACTAATTAAAATATAATTAGAATATATATACAAGGAAATTTCACTAGTTTTCTTAATTCAAAATTATTTATTATGCTACATCCCATATCTGCTAAAACTTCAAATTAGACAATTCTTGGTTAAAGTAGCACAAAATCAAGCTGGACAGATGGATATATACAATTAACTAGCTCTATAAATATTACAATGCACAAATTATAATAGAAGCACAGAAGAGAGAAAAATACTTCTACTACAGAGTAAATGATATGTTAACTGGTCCTTGAAGACTAGGTAAGAACTTGATGACCAGATAGAAAGGTATATTAACATCCTTATAGCATTGGAAGCTGTAAGAAAAAGACAGGGAACTGGAAAAAAAAAAAAGCATGTTGAGGTGACAATAAGAAATTTTTTTGTTGTAGCTAATTCATAGAATAGGTAAATGGATGTGACACTAGGGAGAGAAGGCAGAATTATGTGGGTGAAAAAACAGTTATACTAAGAAAATCCAACAATGCCAGGATAAGGAGGTAGGACTTTTTCTTCTGGAGTTAACAGAGTTCAACTGGTGATTTCTGAGTCAAGAGTGATATGAAACTTCTGATTCCAGCATGGCAAATAAACTCAGACTAGGATGGCCCTCACACAGAGAACAACAATAACTTCTGGAAAATTTACAAACCAAAACCAAAAACAATCTTGAAGCACTGGAGAATAAACAAAAGAATACAGTTTATGGAAGGAAATCAAAACCTGGAGAAGGTGAATAGCGCAGAATGAATTTCTTCATTTGTGTGGCCTTTAGCCCATAACCTTTCTGAAGGTCTTAAGAGTCAGAGGACAAAGATCAGGACCATCACTTCTACTAGGCAATGCAGTGGAAATCTCCAAAAATAGAGATGGAAAGGCCCAGCTTCTGTGTGTAAAATCTGCCCAGATCTCTGAGGGCTCACCGCATCTCGCATGCATGAGCAGACACAAAGCAGCCCATCAAAGATTTTAACAACTAACCTGAGACTGGAGCTGCCACTCAGGAAACACAGTACTTTGAATTCAACCAGGAAAATTGCCTCCTAAAGCCAAAAAAAAAAAAAAAAACAGCACTCCGTGTAGTAAAAGAAATGATCTACAATGTAATATTCACAATTTCCAGAAATTAATTCAAAATTATTCAACATGTGAAGAATCAGGAAAAAAAAATAACCCATTCTCAAGTGAATAAATAATCTATGAAGCCCAATTCCAATATGACAAAGATGTTAGAACTGGCACACAAAGAATTTGATGCAGTCATTACAAATGTACTCAATGAAATAATTGGAAATATGCTCTCAGTGAATGAAAAGATAAGAAATCTCTATTAACAAATGGAAAGTATAAAAAAATCTAAATTGCAGAAACAAAAACTATAAATCCTGAAGCAGAAGTTAATTGTATGGTCTTAACAGCAGAGTGGTGTTAATGGAGGAAAGAGTCAATGAAATTGCAGGTAAACAATGGAAGTTATCCAATCTTATGAATAGGCAGATTTTAAAAAAAGATTAAAACAATGAACAGAGCCTCAGACATCCATAGAAAAATATAAAAAAGACTAACATGTGTAACTGGAATCCAGGAATCAGAGAAGAGAAAGAATATGCGGGGGGGGGGGGGGGGGGAATGGAAGAAATAATGGTGAAAGATGTAAATGTATAATTTCAATTATTTGGCAAAATCCAAGCAATATAAATCTAAGCACATCATCGTCCAAATTCTGAAAGCCAAATATAAAGAGAAGAGTCTTAAAAACAACCCCTGCCCCCAAGTAACATAAACAAAAACAAAAAAAAACTTACAAAGTACTTACAGGGAAATAAGGATTCACAGGGATACTGCCTTTTCATCAGAAATGATAGTGATAAGAAGATAGTAGAACAATACAGAAAAGTTCTAAAAGGGAAAAAAAAAGGCAACCCAAAATTCTATACCCAGTGAAAATATTCTTCAAGAATGAATTCAAAGAGAAGACATTTTCAGATGAAAGAAAACTAAGCAAGTTTGTTGTCAAGATGCCTGGACTATAAGAAATGATAAAGGAAAGTCTTCAGGCTGAAAAAAAAAGGATGCCAGAGTAAAAGTCAGACATTTGGAAAGAAATTGACAGCATTAGAAATAGTAAATGTCTGAATAAATGCAAAGATTACCCTTTCTTTTTAATTCTATAAAAGATGACAACTATAGTAATAATTATAGAAGGCAGGTAAATGGAATATTATGGTTGCAAATGCTTATGTTTTAAATGAAGTAGTATAATATTAACTCTAAATAGATTGTAAAGTTGAGGATGTGTGCTACAACCCTAGAGAAAATAATTTAAGAGAAAAATAATTTTAAAATAATCCAAAGAAGAATAGCTAAAACTCCAATAGATGTTAGAAGAAAGTAAGCTATAAGAATATGCCTTTTCTCAAATATAAGAATATACCAATGGAATACTCGCAGAAGAAAATAAAGAATTTAAAGTTTAGAGAAGGAAGAGAAGTAAGAATCACTTTCTTCCTCCACCAAAATAACCAAATTCTAATTTTTTTTCAAACTGGAATGACACTGATATTTTCTAAATTCGGTCAAATGTATGAACAAACACACATTTACAGGTATAAATAAATAGTCTCTACAGATGCTTGAGTTCAGAAGTAGTGTTTCCTATGGGTCTTGCAACCTGTGTGGGCACAGGAGCTTAACAACATATGAGTGCACTCTGTCTGCGAACGTTCTTCTAAGTATGAATTCCTCCTTCTCTGCAAAGAAAAGGGGAAAGATTTCAAGAATAGGTTGCAGTGAGGTTAGGCATCTTTGGTATTTTAACAGCAGTTTATTTCTTGTTTTCAAATAATTTACAAATAACAGCAACAGAGTTTGGTTAAACTTCCAGCTCCCAATATAACTTATTGTCAAACTAACTTTCCTTTCTTTTCTTAAGCTCAGAGTATCTTTTACCAATCCTTTTTGCACTTTCTCAAAGACATACCCATCAATAGACCCCTGAATCTTAGAATTTGAATCAGCAATATTTTGTCTGTGACCTAGGCTTTAGTGCCACTCAGTGTTCAAATCACAGAATTGCAGCAAATCAAACCACCAAGTCTATCCTAGCAACCTCAAAACATTTACTCTGGATTTAAAGACATCAATTCAAGGTCTCAAATCCCTGCCTGCTTCACACTGCCCGATACATATGAGCAAGATGAAAATTCCAGCATATAAAAGATACCCGTTGGAACTTTGACGAGGAGAAAGTGGAAAATGAGTGCCAGAGATCTTAGCTTCTCCTTTCTCTGCTTGAATCATCTAGTACTGTGCCATGTTTCCAAATATAAATGGACTTACTGAAAGCATAGAAGAGAGAGATCACTTGCTCAGAAGGAAAAAAAGCATCCAGCCATTCAGGAATAAGACCTAACTAACAGCCCCACATTAACAGAAAATAGAAACACTGACGGAAGTTTATAAACAAATGCTGAAATTAAACCACCGATTATTGGGAACTAGGTTATATAATCTAAATTCTGTTAAGTAACATGAGATAAAATAAGCAAGCAGGCAATCTTCCACTTCTCACAACAAATTCCACACCAATTTTTCAAAATTTTCACTGTGTGGGAAAAAGATTTGAAGAATGAAGACTGAAATTGTGTTACAAAAGAAGAAATATCAAAATAAGAAAAGCATTATTAAGTAGAAAATAATTAGAAAAATAAGGAATAGGAAAGCAAATATAAATGTGGAGAGGTTAAAGAAAATAAAATAAAAATTTGGCCAGCAAGTGAGGCTAAGAAAAATTCACCTGGAAATTATGCATAAAATTACCTCATTAGAGTTCAGCTGGGAATAACATTACTGACAACTATCCATTTTAAAATCAAAATAATGATCCACATGTATTCCTTGGAAATTTTAAAAGGATGGAGAGATCAAAATTTCCTTTCTGCAAACCTGTGACTAGCCTTTCAAATATCTTACATGCAACAAGAGGTAATTTAAAGGAAATTTCATAGTAACCTTTTCTTCTTAAACAATTAAAATGTCTATTTATTGTAGAAAATTTTTTTTAATTAAAAGAACACAAATTATAGTCACACTATTGGGACTACTAAAATGATCCCTGTTAATATTATGGTGTAAACTTTTCCAGTCTTTCATCAATACAAAAATTTACAAGTTCTAAATGAAATCATAGTGATTTAATGACCTGATTTATTCTTTTAATATACAGTGTATATATTAAAATGTCATTAGTCTTTTAAAATATCATATTAAACATCTATCGTCTTCTATTTTATAGATGTACACTAATTTTTTTAACCAATGTTGGCTGTTTCCTGATTTTAGCTATCATAAACAGACACTGAGTTCTGAAACTAACTTGTAACTAAATCCCATATATATACATATATACATATGTATACGTATACACATATGTATACATATACATATATACATATATGTATATATATGGGATTTTTATATATATGCATATTTATATATATAAATCCCATATATATCCCATTTATATATATATATATAAATGACTATTTTCTCAGAAAAAAAAGCTGAAAATTGAATTACAGTGTGAAAACCATACAAAGTTTAGGGACTTCAAAGATGATTTTCTAAAAGAAAGGATTTATCAATTGTCTGGTTTTCTGTATCTTGCCAATTATGAACATGACCACTCTTTTTACATCTCTATCAGTTTGATAAACAAAAATGTTTTCTCATTATTTTCATTTGGATTTATTTGATTTCTGAAAAGAGTAAGTAAGTTGGTATATGTCTATCGTCTATTGTACAGCTTTCTTTGTGAATTGCCTGTTCCTATCTGTGGAATGGAGGGTAGTGTCTCACAGTGGTTAAGAGGAAAGAAAGAAAGAAAGAAAGAAAGAAAGAAAGAAAGAAAGAAAGAAAGAAAGAAAGAAAGAAAGAAAGAAAGGAAGAAAGAGAAAAAAGAAAGAAAGAAAGCATGGGCTCTGAGGTCAGACCATCTCAGTTTGAATTCCTAATCCATCACTAACACTAAGACCTCTCCAAGTCCTAATTTCTGCATCTGTAAAATAAAGATAACAGTACCTAGCTCACCAGATGAAATGATGGCCACTCTTTTATTTTTCAAGAGCTCTTTATAAGAAGGATTTTCACCCTTTGTTCACCATATGTGTTGCAGCCATTGTTCCCAGTTGTCACTTGCCTTTCAATCTTGTTTATAGTAGATTTTGGCAGACGGAAGCTTTAAATTTTCTGTAGTAAAATCTATCACTCTTTCCTTCAGGATATTTGCCTTTGGTATCATGCTTAGAAAGGCAACAGATTTAGAGAAGGAGTAAAGATAGTACAACTTTTTCAGGAAAGCAAAATATATCTGGCATGTGTATTGTGAATCAGATCAAAATCCAGCATTCTTCTCATGCACCTCTACTAAGCATGTACAATTTTTAAATAACTTCACTCTGAAAAAGAAATGCACAAAATTCACAATGTCAGTCACCATACACAAAACTTCCAATAATCACGGCCTGTCTAGTTCCCTGGTTTGGCTGAATCTTGGTTTTCAGCCTCAAAAAAAAAAAGGTACATAGAGACATACTGTAGTAATTAAATTAAGTTCCTCTTTTTAATCCATTTCCCAGATGATTGAAAAATTTGTAATAAAATTATTTCAAAAATCAAACAACTTCCCCAAATCACTCATATCTGAGGGTTTCGGCTTGTAAGTTTCTTCATCCTAGCCTCAGCAAATGTAACACAAAGACTTTCAAAGTTTAAGCAAAATAAATCCGTAGTAAGACAGCAAGGTGCTGTGCCTTTGAACTAGGATGACGTTTTCTATCCAGCAGAGGACAGTACACACAAGCTGAAATACCAAACTATAAATTGGTTCTTAGACATCTCTAACACAATAGCGTGATTTATCATGGTCTCATTACAGAGATAGTGTTTTATCAGTTAGTATCTCTGAAATAAAAGGGTAACCAGTAAAACATAATTGAAATTTAATAACAATTTTTCAAATTTAGATTAATACTAATTCAGTTCTAATATCTAAAAGACTTGAAAATCTAAAGAATTTCTGTAACAAGTAGAAGTACAATTCACTATTTATATTTTCATTTATAATTCACATAGAAGTTCAAACGAAAAAGTTATCACTAGCCTTACAAAAGGCTTGTCTTTAGCCATTGAAGAAACCGCATTTAAGTCAGCCACTTTGAAACCATTAACAGTAGCAAAGCATTATGCCAGGTTTAAAAAAAAAAACAAAAAACAGACTTGTGTTTAAAATCTCAGTCTTCCTATTTTGCAGATATTTTGGGCAATTTTTGCCTTTTTTACAATATAAAATTGTGGTTAATAAATCAGACCCATAGGAAAAGCTACTGGTTTCTCCCAGATTGCAAATAAGTAAACAATTGCATATCAGTGATAAATTTTTCTTAGTCTGCTACTCTATCCACCACAGTATGTAATTTTTTCTATAAACATCTTAAAATATGTAAGAAGTCATAAGAATTGCTAATACTACTTTTCAGCACTGTCATATTTTGTCCGCTGAGCCAAACGTACCAGATGTCTTTAAATAAAAGATTTAGACAGCATAAAAATAAAGTGTTATTGTATATGGGATTTTTAAAAATATACCAATACATTAGAAATACCATAAGGTTTGAATATATGTTATTACGGAAGAGGAAAAGAGTTTATAGATACTAACAGAATATACCTAAAGACATGAAGAGATAGTGACTGTAAATGTAGATAGTTAAGAAGAAAACAATAAAAAAATCAATGTAACACTCTGCATGATAAAGAATATTTTATCTATTTTAACATAATGAGCTAGAATCATACATTCTCATTTCTTGAAGAAAATGTGGATTTTTCATTTCCTAAAAGTAAGATAGCCCCATCAGTGTACAATTCTACTAGATCCTGTGAAGAAACCACTGTTGTCAAGTAGGTTGAAATGACTATGAGGGGGGTGAGGGGCTGTGAGGTGACCACTGGGATTAACTGGTGCTACTATATTTAAACCCATGCACTCACACTCACAACTAGTGAAAATGGAACTATCTGGGAGAACAGATTTGAAACAATAGCTTCATCCTGAGCTGCTCTTGTGCATCTGTTACATTTACACATTTCTATCTAGTAACTCTAGATGTTTAAGTGAACATTTCTATCCCCCCACCCCCATTTCTGTCCACAGATGATTATATAGGGAAAGGTAGACGCAGAAAGAAAGGAAGATGAAGACAGAATGGCAAATCTTATATCCAGACATGTAAAAAGATATAAAAGGATACATATGGACATAGTTATAAACATAACAAAAATAATGTTTAAATGCTCAAATAGTTTAAAGATTACCCTCCTTTGCCTGCAGAAAGTGTCAAACTTCTTTAGCATTACATAACATATTAAAGCCCTCCACAATCTGACCCAACCTGTATTTTCAGCCTAATCTCCCACCACGCACTGATATGAGCCCCTTACTCCTCACGTCAATGCTTGCCATTCTCCTAGGACCACAAAATGTTGTGCTTTTGAGCCTTTAAACAAGCCATGTCTTCTGCCTAGATCATCATCTTCCAGTTCATCTAAAGAACTTCTACTCATCTCTCAGGAGTCAGTTCACTTACCATGAGATAGTATTACTTTTTATTTGGATGTCAAGCTCCAATAGACTAGATTTTGAGCTCCTAATAGGCAAAAATAATCTTACTTATTTTTGTATTCCTAGCACCAATCACACTGCCAGGCATCAGTGTTGATTTATAAATGTTTGCAGAATGATGAATAAATGAATGAATGAACACATTCAATCAGGACTCATAGATCTTTTTTAGGAATGACAGAATCTGTTTTCCCTTCCTCTCCTGAAACACTCAACAACACTATAAATTAACTAAAATGGAATTTTCTTCCTTTGCCCAAAACCGCCCCATTCTTGTTCATAGCAACTACTAACCTCAGCAGCAAATAAAAGATTTTCTCTATTTTGAGACATTAAAAGACACATTATTCAGAAAGATAAAGTAGATAAATTTTTCCATATTCCCCCCACTAGGTACAACTAAATATCCTAGACATTATATATAAAATAAGTTCCTAGACTCTGGAAGGTGGAGAGAAGAAGGCAGACTGATTAGGGACATCAAAACCCAAGGAACAACATGGTGGTGTGCCCTTGCGTTTTCTTGCCTCATACAACCCAGACTTACTGCTGAAGAAGCCGATAACCTGGAAACACCAACAGGCATAAAAATAGCCCCAACAAAGGCTTGATCTATCTAACCAAAGGACCAAGGAAAAGTCAACCTAGTGAGACAGAAAACTTTTAGACAATAGTTGTTCAACTCTAGTCAAACACCACAAGAAAAACTGTGGCTCCACTCCCAACCATACCAGCAAAGGCCAAGTGAGGAGTCTAGACATCCACCCTCACAAGACAGTAATGAGGTGTTCCAACACCCTCACCAGAATGGTTGCAAAGGCATCCAAATAGGAAACTGGGACTTCTATCCCTGCTGGCCAGTAATATGATCTCCCCCTCCCTGCAGCGTCAGTGGAGGACACAAAGGAGCCAGGACTTCTTCCCTACCCAGCAACAAGGCACCCTTCCCATGAGGGGAGTGTCAGAGGAAGCCTAATGCAGAATAGGACTCTCACTATCACCCAGTGGTATTTAAGGTCATACCTACCACAGGGTCAATAGAGACAGTCCCCACTGCCACCCAGCAGCAATAAGGAGTCCCTTCCACTCAAGTGCCAACAATGTACTTAATATTCTTACTCCACTTAATATTAACATGGTGATACCTCTTCCCCTCCTTCCACTGCCAGAGTGGTGTCAGATAAACTCAATCAAAAAGGAAAGTTTAAGTAAAATGCAAAATCTCATAATATAGTAAGAACATGTCCACATTGCTAATAAAATATCACTCGCCACACTGACAACCAGAAAAGTCTCAAACTGAATGAAAAAGACAATCAATGGATGCCAAGAAGAGATGACAAAAGAGCTAGAATTAAGTGACAGAGATTTTTGTAAAACCCATTATAAAAATGCTTCAGTAAGCAATTACAAACACACTTGAAACAAATAAAAATTAGAAAGCCTCAGCAAAGAAAGAGAAGATATAGAGAAGAACCAAATGGAAATCTTGGAACTGAACTGAAAAAGACAATAATCAAAATTTAAAAGGCTTAGTGGACGGGCTCAATAGCAGAATGGAGAAGATAGAGGAAAGGAAAGGTGAACTGGAAGAGAACACAATAGAAATTACCGAATCTAAATGTACGTAATAGAGATTGAAAAAAAGAAGAATAAAAAGAATAGTGCTTCAGGGACCTGTGGGACTATAACAAAAGATCTAATATTTGTGTCCTTGGAATCCTAGAAAGAGAGGAGAAACAGGGCAGAGATGAAAAACATTTAAAGAAATAGTGGTGAAAACTTTCCAAATTCAGTAAAAGATATAAACCTACAGAATCACAAAGTTGAACACGACCCAAACAAAATAAACCCAAAGAAATCTACACCAAGACATACTATAATTAAAATCCTGAAAAGTAAAGCCAAAGAAAAAGTCTTGAGGGCAGCTATGACATCTTACCTATAGAGGGGAAAGTATTTGAATGACATGAATATCTCATGAGAATTCTTGGAGGCCAGACAAGAAGTGGCACAATATATCTCAAGTCCTGAAATAAAAGAAATGTCAACCAAGAACCCAGGACCCTACATCCAGTGAAAGTATTTGTCAGAAATTAAGAAGAAATAAAGACATTCTCAGATGAAGAGAAACTGAGAGAATTTAATACTAGTAAGCCAAAGGAAGCTCCCTAAACAGAAAAGGAATGATAAGAGAAAGAACGCCTGGGACATCAGAAATACAAAAAGAACAAGTAAGCAAAAAGTATTGCTAAGGACAATAGGCTGTCCTTCTGGAGTTTCCCAACTTCCATTACACAATTCAAGCAAATTTACAATACTGTCCTGTGTGGTACTAAATGTATGTAGAGGAAATATTTATGACAATTATATTATAAACAGAGGAAGGTAAATGGACATCAAAGGAAGTAAGGTTTCTAAACTTCGTACAAACTGCTAAAATGATAACACCAATTATTGTGATAAGATATATATTGAAATCTCTTGCAATAAAACAAAAAGGGAAACAAAAGACATACAGATTGAAAAAAAGAAGAAATAAAATGGTCCAGTTTGCAAACAGCATGACTATCTACATAGAGAATTCCAAAGAATACACACACACACACACAAAACCAACCTCCTAGAACTAATTGACTTCAGCAAGGTCATAAGATACAAGATGAACATACAAAAATTAATTGCATTTCTGTACAGTAGCAATGAAAACATAAACACTGAAATTTAAAATATAATGTCATTTATAATCACTCAAAATGAAATACAGTACTTAATGTAATTCTAGCAAAACATATTCATGATTTGCATGCTGAAACCTATACAAAGCTGATGAAAGAAATCAACAGAAATATAAATAAATGGAAATATATACCCTGTTCATTGGTTGGTAGGCACAATATATTAAAGATGCCAATTCTCTCCAAATTGGTATACACTTTTAATGCAATTCCTATCAAAATCCCAGAAAGATTAGATAAATAGATAGATAGATAGATAGATAGATAGATAGATAGATAGATGATAATAGGAAGGAAGGAAGGAAGGAAGGAAGGAAGGAAGGAAGGAAGGAAGGAAGGAAGGAAGGAAGGAAAACTCTAAAACCACATATCCAAGAAAGGACTATTGTCTAGAATATATAAAGGACTCTCAAAACTTAACAGTTTTTGAACAAGTCAATTAGAAAATAGACAAAAGGCATGAATAGAAATTCGCAAAGAAGATACACAGATGGCAAATCAGCACATGAAAAGGTGTTCAACATCATTAGTCATTAGTGAAATACAAATTAAAAGTACAATGAAATGCCGCTATACACCTAACAGAATGGCTAAAATTATTAAAAAGTGACAAAACCATATGCTGGTGAGGATGCACAGAAACTGGATCACTCATATATCACTGGTAGGAATGTAAAATGGCGCATCCACTCTGGAAAACAATTTGTCAGTTTCTTTAAAAATCTTAACATGCAACTACCATATGACACAACAATTGCACTCCGGAGCATTTGTCTCAAAGACATAGTCACAAAAAAAAAACCTGAATACAAATGTTTATGACACAAAAGTTTATTCATAATAGCCAAAAACTGGAAACAATCCAGATGCCCTTTCATAGGTGAATAATTAGATAAACTGTGGTACATCCATACCACAGACTACTACCCAGCAATAAAAAAGAATGAATTCCTGATACATGCAATAACCTGGATAAATCTCCAGAGAATGATATTTTAAAAAGTCAATCCCAAAAGATTACATACTACATGATTCAATGGAAAAGGGGAACATGTTAGGGTTATCAGGGCAGAAGGAAACGGGGGCAGAAGGAAACTGATATGGGTATAAAAGGGCAACATGAGGACCTTTGTGGTGATGGAAATGTACTGTCTCTTGACTATATCAATGTCAATATCCTGATTGTAATATTATACTATAATTTTACAAAATGTTACCATTGGGTAAAGGGCACATGGGATCTCTCTGTACTATTTCTTACAACTGTAAGCAAATCTATAATGATACCAAAATTAAAAGTTTTTTTTTCAGAAAGCTTTTTATTTGTTTAAAGAACTAAAAGAAGGAAATAGAATTATCTCCCTGCTCAACAAAATACATATGTTGAACATCTGTATTAAATCAAAGAATGAATGAGTAACTAGGCAATCCCTATTGGCCTATGCTTCATCTAGTGAACAGCTCTGTCTTGACCTCTAGGTAATTAAAATTAAACTCAACATGTTTGTTTTGTGTCCTGATGAGTTATGCAAGCTTAGTATAAAAGGTCAGAAGGAGTCTTAGAGGTCACCCAATCCAACCCTCCCATTTTGTAAAAGAAGAAATTGAGGACCAGAAAGATTAAATTGCAAGGTCAAGGTTAAATACAGAGTTAGTAGTGAACAAGGCCTAAGTTCCCATTCACCAGTCCAAAAGTCTTTCCATCACAGACTTTAATTTACACATCTCCAAGAGTGAAGACAGTCTCCTTGACAGGTATATATGGAGAATTATTAAAGGAATCTGCTATACACCATCTGAAACTGAACTCCCACTGCATACTCTCTGGAACAGAATGGCATCTTTTATACAAGATGGCTGATCACCAAACCCTTCCCTGCAAACTATCAGGAAAGAGAAAGCACAGCAAAGAAAAACATCCATAGCCTAGAAGCTCATCATCCCTCCTGGACAAGCACAGAAGAGATCCTCACCAATAAGGAGTTCCCTTGACCCCTAGAGACCAGGGAAGAACTTTACTTTGCATCTTCCTTCTAGCTGTATTCCAGCATTCTGGAACCTAAAAACATTAAATATTGATTGAGTAACTATTAAATGCCAGGTATTATGCTAGATGCTAGAGGCAGTGAACAAGAGGCACAATCCGAATCCTCAAGGAGTTTGCCATCTGTGAGAAACAATCACAAGTAATTACAATACAGTATGTTAAAGGTTAAGAGTACATCCGTAATACCCTGAGAGCACAAGAGGGAGATTGCCTCCTACTGGGAAGGGAGAGAAGGTAGGAAGGTGGTGGGGAGTGGGGGGTAGTAAGCATTCAAAATAACCAGACTGGGGCACCTGGGGAGCTCAGTTGGTTGAGCTTCAGACTCTTGATTTCGGCTCAGCTCATGATCCCAGTGTCAAGGGATTAAGCCTGGTGTCAGGCTCCTCGATGAGCATGGAACCTACTTGGGATTCTCTCTCCCTCTCTCTCTCTCTCTCTCTCCTTCTGTCTCTCTCTCTCTCTCCCTCTGCCCCTCTCCCCTGCTCATGCTTTCTCTCTAAAATAAAAAAATAAATGGAATAATCAGATAGTGAAGAATTGAGTTTTTTATGCAATTTACTCAACTGAGAAAGTATTTTAAGTTTATTTAGAGAGAGAGAGACAGAAAGAGCGCGCGTGCATGTGCCTGTAAGTGGGAGAGGGGCAGAAAGGGAGGGAGAAAGAGAGAGAATCCCAAGCAGGCCCTGCGCTGTCAGTGTGCAGCCCAACCCAGGGATCAAACTCACCAACTGCGAAATCGTGACCTGAGCGGAAATCAAGAGTCGGACACAACCCACAGGGCTACCCAGGTGCCCCAAGAAAGTAACTAAATAAAACAATTATTTTGGCCCTCCCATGGTTTACATTGAAGCTTTGGTAAATGCTTCTATAAATTTCATAATTACATTCTAATTTATCTGTTTTGTAAAATCAGCTTTTTATATAGATTTACTTTTAAAAGACTTTTCACTATTTGTAAAAGACTACTGTATCACCTCCCCCTACTCCCACTCCCTAAATCAGTTCTGTCAAAAGAATTTTTTATTGTATTTGTTTTGATACTTAAAAACCCAATATGTAACTCAAGCGACATGGTTTACATTTTTTTCCACGACTGGCATGCCATATTTTGTCACACCCACTAATCAGATATTTTCCACTCATCTCTCTGTTGTATATGAAGCTGGCAGAAGACAATATTCTAAATTGCTTTCCAATCACAGCACCTCAAGAGACTTAAAAACACATTAACCTCAGGCAAGATAGCATGCTTTCATTTTGCAGAAAAATAAAACACTAATTATTGTCCCCAAACCTTCCTTAAAGGTCAAAAATAAATCCATAAATGCAATAAAACTGAGAGAAAACTTAACCTAGACCTTAAGGGGATAAACTCTTGATCTTGGAGTAAACTTTTGAAAAACTCACTCTCGTTTAACTTCTTCCATGCCACAGTACCAAAACAAAGGGGGTTAATTAAGGACACAGTAATCTTTTGTCTGGTTTGCTTTTTTCTCATTCTCACAGGTAGAAGTGTAAATTACTTGTCTAGCTTAAGATACTTGTTCACGTTTCAGGTCAATGGATATCTGCTTAGAAGAAGGCAAGCACTGTGAACGGTGTTCTTAATTAATAATATCTTCACTGCATTGTTACATATTCTGGTAAATTGAAATCAACAGCAAAAATGCCTCATTTATTTCAGTAGGACTAAAGAAAATTTTAAAATTTATGTAGTACAAACAATATGTGTGAGCCACCTGTTTGCTTTTTAACTAAATGGATTGGTATGGAATGACAGCTGCTGCAAAACCAACAACACTTCAAATACTATATATTACTTTGCCAAGAAGATGAAATTTTGGTATCATTTACTTTATTACCATGGGACGTGTTAATGGAGATTCCTACAGAAGAGCACTGTAATGAATATTTCTAGCCACTAAGTGTCACTGTTCAGTTAAATATTTTAACTCTGCACTGACAGGGGCATGATGACTGTAGAGTCTTTTGAATGGGGTCAATCAGAAACAAACGAAATAGATTATATTATATAATACACTCAAAGTAACGCACAGGCGTTATACCAGTGCAAATTGCAGAAAGAGGAATTCCTAGAGATAGAGGTGTTGCTCTCAGTGGAATGCCAAGTGATCAAATCAGACATTTTGCAAGCTTAAATAAGGTTTGAGCTGCACTAAGCCTTGTAATCTGTTTTTACCAATATAAATGCCAAAACTGAATTGCCACTATAAAGTCTGCCAAGTTTCTTTGTATTGTATGTCAGTATGCTGTTTTCCTTGATAGTGCCATCAATAAACATGTCTGGGGATCAACCGTTTGTGATCAGATATGCTACTTTCATTGTTTCAAGCTGAGCTGATACTGTATAAAAAGCTAATGCCAGAGAAGTTCCATTCAGGCTTGAGCATTTGAGAGAAAGGATAGGGCAAATTCCCTGCACCCTGCATAGAAGGGTCTAGGTTAATGTTGGAAATCTCCCAATGCTCACAAGTCATAGACCTCATTTCTGAGACATGCATACATTGTAGACAACAGCATAATGCTCTGCCCCTTCTAGGTATTTTCCAAATAATTCAACAGATAAATATTCCAAGTTTCAAAGAACAGGATTTTCAGCCATACCACTCATCATTATGTAAGAGTCTTGTTATCTCAAGATAGCAATATTATTGTATATTTTTCTGGTTATGTCACCATACAGGATAAAAATATATGTTGTTGCTGGAGTTTCTTTGCAATTAAAGGATCCCTTCAAATGTTTTTCCTCAAAATAAAAAATCTATACACAGAGTTACTCAAATCTCTATCTTTTCTTGCAAGGCAGACTGCTTCCATTTTGAAACCACAGTTTCCTAGGTTCTCCTAAGTTTTGGGGGGCTTGCTTGTTTCATTTGGATTGTTTTTTGTTTGTTCAATCTTCGGCATTTCATGCTGGACAATCTTTCATAGTTATAATACAAGTCAGAAAAATTAATGATGGTAAAAAAATAACACAAAGAAATAAGCATGTTAAAAATTCAGAGCTGAGAAAAGTAAATGTGTAAGGGTAGGAGTGAGCAAGTAAAACTGTATAAAAATAGTATGTTCCATTACTATATGGATAGAATCTCCTTAGACCTAAAAGTGGAGACAGGACATTCATATAGCTAGAATGGTGTGAGCAAAGATGTTGAAGCAGTGTATTTTGGAGACAGTGAGTACAGCAATTTGGATTGAGTAAAGATTTCACATAAGAAAGTGGTAATTGACTAGGATTAAAAGAATTTTTGGAACCAGACTGGAATGGAAAACAAAGTCAAAAAGTTTTAGCTCATATACAGTAAGAGACAATGGGAACCATTAAAACTTGATATGAAAAAAAATGTATCCATAAGATTAATCAGACAGAGAGGCACAGAAAGTTTAAAGGTGGCAGATGACAATTTTAAAATATTTTTTTAAGAAGGTATACTGCAGGGGCACCTGGGTGGCTGAGTCAATTGAGCGTCCAACTTTGGCTCAGGTCATGATCTCGTGGTTCATGGGTTCGAGCTCTGCATCAGGCGCCATGCCCAGTGCAAAGCCTGTTTGGGATTCTCTCTCTCTCTCCCTCTCTGCCCTCCCACTTGTGCTCCCTCTCAAAATAAGCTTTTTTAAAAAAGGATGTGTATTGCAGATATAGTTCAAGATTCTTAAAAATGTCTAAACATTTACACCAATAAATTCTTCTGCTGAATAAACCCACAAAAAAATTATTTTTTTTAATTTTTATTTATTTTTGAAAGAAAGAGACAGAGCCCGAGTGGGGAAGAGGCAGAGAGAGAGAGAGAGAGAGAGAGTATCCAAAACAGGCTCCAGCCTCTGAGCTGTCTCACAGTTCGTGAGTTTGAGCCCCGCGTCTGGCTCTGGGCTGACGGCTCAGAGCCTGGAGGCTGCTTCAGATTCTGTGTCTCCCTCTGTCTGCTCTGCCCCTCCGCTGTTTGCACTCTGTCTCTCGCATTGTCTCAAAAATAAATAAACATTAAAAAAATTTTTTTAATAAGAAAACTATAAAACCTCTTCTTCTTTGTATACCCAAAGGTCCCCAAGATTTTCATGAAAAGAGTCTAGGGGGTCCATCCCAAACCAGTACACTGGCTGTAACAGAGGGGTGTTACTACTGGGGAAAAGCTGGCCGTGGCAGGTGGGGACCAAAGCCAGAATCTAAAGCAAGGGCTCTTGCTTCTAGCAACCATTCGTGCTGAGGCAGCACCTTGAACTGGTAGTAGCAATTATTCTAGAATCTCAGTTCCATTGTTCTAGTCAAGAAGAGAACTCCCAATCAAGTTGAACAGGGCCCACTCTGGATTATAGTGCTTTTCATTCCCTCTCTCAACCACTTTCACACAGTGCTTCAGGTCAAGACAGAAAAGGTTCTGGTGACAGTCAACTCACAGGCTTGAATCAAGAGGGGTTTTGGCTTTTATGTAACAGTGACTTTCATGGAGCACATAGGGCTAGGCAGCTCCAGAATGGAGAACAGTCTGACCCACATAGAATATAGGCCTTAAAGGGTTTTATATTTCTCCGATCACCACCTTCAGCTGTACTGGCTCAAGTCTCCCTCTCTTATCCCTTACAAACGTTTCAGAAAAAGTACAGAACTTTCTAGATCACTTTTAAGGTATAAAATAGCCCAATCTGAAATGAAACTTCCAACTTAGAGATCATTGCATCCTTTCCTCTGCAGTGCTGTCCAGGCCTTAAAGACAGAGTGACAAAGAAAACGGTGTGATCTTTCACTCCTCCTCCCCAGCCAGCCTTATTTTGGAGCTCCTTTCCCCCGGCTTGTGGCAAGAAGGGAAGAGTTTTCAATGAGACAAGTGGCTCTTTCTTATCTAATCCCTGTTGTTATCCTTTCTTGGCCAAAGCTGGTATTGATGAGGTCTGTGTGGCAGGTATCCAAATGTTGGCTCTTTCGTTAAGCAATGTGGTTCCATGGGATAGAAAATCTGCCTCCAGCTTGTCCTCTTCCAATGCCCCTCAGTTTGCACTCTTGGAGGTCCCTTCACTTCACATCTTCTTTCTGCCAGGACATACTTGCCTGGAGGCAAGTTGTCTTGAGTAGGCTTCTGTCAAGATGGCTGAGGCCCAGCTACCTTCCCAGCTGACTCTCCAAAAACTCACACATCCCTGATAGGCCTAACATGGGAGTGCAAGCTGTCCACATGGCCCCTCCTCCATCACACACTCTCCATTCTCTATTTTCCTGGTGAACAGGCACTGGACAGATTGGCAAGTCTATAGCATAAGCGGACATCAAACCAGAACTCAAATATCTTACAAGTAAATCCCCATCTCTTGGCTTGGGGGTGTTGAGCACCCCCTCTTCTTCCCCTCAATAAAAGAAGAAAAACCACAGCCCTCTCCCCTTAGGCTAACGATGACCTTCCCAGTGCTTTTTCTTCCTTTCACCCGAGTCTTCTGGTCTTTTGCTTATATAGCTGGGAGCAGGGAGAGGGGGGAGAGTGATATGGGTGGTGCTAGGGTGGGGATTAGGAGTAGCAGAGCCTGTTTACCTCTTAAGAAATCCTAATCAGGTGCAGGGTCTAGTCCCTAACTGTTTCATGCTTTCTTAGCTACTTGATGCCTCTTTGTCTCCAGCTTTGCGTTCTAGACAACAGGAAAAGTTCAACTCAATATCCTGTTACAAGAAAGGCTGTAGGAAGTCTCTGAACTGAGAAACACAGATTTCAAGGAAGCAAAATGCTGCCTAAATTAAGAAATTTTTTCCTGAAGTTGAAAACCTATCCCTGAAGGACAAGCCTGAAACACAGAAATGGAGCCCAAGTCCTCTTTCGGAATGCTAGAATGGTGCCCCTCCAGTTGTGCTCTGTAGAGGGAAAGTCATCTCTTAATAAGCCTAACTGCCAAACATTTTCTTTCTTTGGGCCCAGCTCTGGATTCATACATACAATCTCTTCTTAAAACTGGTTTCAAAAGGGGCACCTGGGTGGCTCAGTCAGTTGAGCATCCAACTCTTGATTTCAGCTCAGGTCATGATCCCAGGGTCGTGGGATCAAGCTCTGCACTGAGTGTTCAGGATTCCCTCTCTCTCTCTCTCTCTCTCTCTCTCTCTCTCTCTGTGTGCTCCTCTTTCCTGCTCTCTTCTCTCTCATGCACGCATGTGCACACATTCTCTCTCTAAAATAAAAAAAAAGTATTAAAACTAGTCCCCAAAGAATTGGAATCAGGTGCAGAACCGACTTCCTCAAAGATTCAGAACTACTGTTGGGATAAGCACTGGGGGTTGTATGGAAACCAGTTTGACAATAAATTTAGATAGATAGATTCAGAAATACTACTACCACTTGCACTGTCTACCCACTTCCCGTCTCACTCTGTCCACCTGTCCCATTTCCCTCTCTAACCTGCCCCATCAGAGTCCTTGCCCAGCCCCGAAAGATTTCCCAGAGTTCAAACCACAGGGAATAAGGTTAGAAGCTTTTTGTTCCTCATCTCCTTCTTGACATCACCACTGGTCTTCAGATGCATAACAAATGTGATCCAAGTATAGTACAGTTTTCTTAAACAAAACAGACTTTCTTTGGTCACCTTCCACCCCAAACTCAGAAATGGCTACTGTTTAAAACGGCACTTCATTGGGGTTTTTTTTTTTTGGTGTTGTTTTATCTTAATACATAACCATAAGATCTTTTTCTAGTCAAAATAAAAATGATTGGTAAGTCTCTCCAGTTTCTTTATAGAAGAAGCAGTAAGTCCCTAAGCCATATATGTGAATCCATATATGTGAATCTACTCCAATGATAGCAACTTCACACACAAAATTATTTTCCTTTTGAAAAAGTTGTCACCACAATCAGTTATAACTCTTGTGATTTGCCCCATAAACCATATAGAGACCACAGAATTAAAGTAAATTTAAAACCTGCCATTTTCCCTTTCCTCCCATCCCCAATTTCAATTAAATGAAAGACCAGAAAGCTGTATTTATGAAATGCTTAGAGCTCCTCAACCAGAAATGACTGCAGAAGACCACGTGTTGCTGCAAAGCTTCTAGTATCACTGACTATGAAACCGTGGTGATGGGGTGAGCTTCTGTCTTCCAGGGTTGAGTAGAATAGAATTTGAGAAATGTGGAGGCCAATAGGAAGAAAAATCTTAGGAACACACCCTCAAACAAAATAGGAAAAAGAAACCAAAACACATTTTTCATAAGCATGGCAGCACTATTTGGATACAATCCTGAGCCCAATTCAGCTTCCATAAGACCACTACCACAGACTAATAGCACATATCATTAGATTCTAACTTTAACAGCACAGCCTCATGGAACATATGTGCTGTCTGCATGGGAGGTCTGAGGGCTAAAGCTAGATCATGCAGCAAAAAAAAATGTGAGAAAAGCAGTGCACTTCTGAAAGATTTTACCGAATATTAACATCCATTAAAAACTTTCTTTGTGTTGCACACAACTCATAACCTTTACCCATCTTTCCCCTGCCTCACTCTGTAGTATCTGTATATAAACAATTGAGATAACTAAATAATTCTCAGGTTACTCACTAAAAATAAACCTAACTACAATTCCTTAGCAAGATGCAGTCTAAGTACTTATGAGCCACTAAGGCTTCTCACAGGAATCTAAAAAATTAGAGAAATGAAGATCCTCCTGTGAATGTCAAACTCTGAAAGCCTAATACACAAGAGTAAAGATGCAAAGTCACCTTAAAAGACAAAAGGAAAACCTTGCCTGTAAGACTTGGCTGCTATTTGATTAATTATATGATGATGCTTTATTAAATATGTCAATCAAAAGGGGAACTGACCAATCAAATACATACAGATAAAGAAGCCTCAGAAAGCTACATGTTGGCAGCATTCACCCAAGCACTTGTACATGAGAAAATCAGTGTGGGCCAAAATAAAGCCCACTGAAAAGACCATTAAATTAATCTAATTCTCTTTGTCTTAATTAATGCTCAAAAAAAAGAGTATTATGATTTTACTTCCCAGGTACATACACCTACAAGGAAAAGGTGGGCCAGCCTACATAAATTTGAGTATACTGGTTCTAATGGCAATTATATTTATTTTTATAAATCAATAATATTGGCTTCCCAAGTAACCTAACTACAAGTATCCTGAGCTCATCAGGATGACTAGAGTTTCTCACTACCTGTTCCAGTTAAAGTTCTCAGCATAAATTAACAAATCTACTTTATGAGCTTGATTGTTATGAGTCACCCACGACATATGGATTGAATTTACCATCAAAATTAACTTTCTAAATCTGCTGAGCTCAGGGCTTGATCCCAAGATAATAAATGTCAATTTGTGAACTCTGAGTAATAGCTTTCCATCATTTCCATTTAACAGAGATCAGCTACACTATCCTCCATAGGAATCACTTACTGGAACACATCCCATATACCTAAAGTTTTGAAATATAGATAAGATATTTCAAATAGGCCTTTAGGCCACTATTTCTCCACCCCTACCCTTGGCAGACTTCACAACACTCTTTCCTTGAAACCCAGATGCAACCTCAGAACCATTCTTAACATAATCTTCTAAACAGCCAGTCCATTAAAACTGGCATGAGATGAGACCTATTTGCCATCTCCGATATAGACTTTATGTGGTTTGGAATTGATATTTCACATTCTTCCATGTGTCAAAAGTTTAATTGTGTCAAATATATATGGCCATATTGTATTGTGATAAACCTTCACGGTAAAAAAATATTTTCTTTGGAAAAATCGCTAAAGAATAAAAACAGTTATGCTATTCCCATTAGGCTTAAGGTTAAACATTTAAAAGAGAAAATTAAATTTCGATCTTAAATTATTTGAGTTTCCCAATAGTAAAAGTCATTTTTCCATTTTTCTTCAAACTTCGTAGGACTGGGGCACCTGGGTGGCTTAGTCAGTTAAGTGTCTGACTTCGGTTCAAGCCATGATCTCACAGTTCACAAGTTCAAACCCAGCGTCAGGTTCTGTACTGACAGCTTAGAGCCGAAAGCCTGCTTCAGATTCTGTGTCCCCCTGTCTCTACACCTCCCTACTCCCGCTCTCTCTCCCTCAAAAATAAACATAAAAAAAACTTCATAGGATTTGTCCCATAGCTTTGCATATTGTTCAATCTTCTATATAGTAAAGAAGTTAATACCAATAAGACAGAGTGGCTACTTCAGAGATTAAAGGCACATACCAGCTGGCATAAAGCTTGGGACAAAACAGAAGACAGTGAGAAAAGATTAGCCAAAAGCCATCAGAGATAGCAATCATGATTTGTTAATTTTATCATAACTGCGCACAGAAAACATACATCATCTTACTCTATATGCTAGGACAGAGTGATAGTCTAACAGCAATATTAAAACGTGAGAAAAATTTTCATACTTAGTAGGACTATTCCTTTGTCCACTTCTACTAAAAAACTAACAGTAGGAATTAGGTTTAAGCTGTCTGATGAAGGACTAAAATTGAACACAAGGGAATTTTCCTCATTACGAAATTGTGAATGAGAAGGGAAAACAGGGCCCTCATTAAGTGTGCCAAAGGAAAGCATACTTTGATTGGGATAAATGCTAAGAAGTTGGGTGAGAAAGACCTTGTTGAAGCAAAGAGGATATCTAGACCTGGTGGGATACAGGAGTCTTAGGGAAGCTGAAAAAGAACGGTAATTATATTCTAACTAAAGTCACAAATAAAGCTTTGCTACTACATAAGCTGTATGGGAAATTTTTGCCAACTTAAATAAAAAATAACAAAATAAAATTAGAAAGGAAGAGGGAAATTATTTCCAGGTGACATAGTGATGTAAGTGGAAAAACCCAGAAAAATCAATGGAAAAACTACAATAAGATAATTCAGTGAAGTAGCAGAATAGAAAATTAAATAAATCAATAGTTTCATGTACAAATTATTACCAATTGGAAAATAATAGAAAACCCCTAAATTGGAAAAGAAATGTGCAAACCTACATGCCAAAAGCTATAAAACTCTCATTAAATACATAAAAGTAGATGTGAACAACAGAAAAATCATGCTGTTGATATAATCAATTCTCCTAAAATTTATTTTAACACATCTCAAAAAGGGGAAAAAAGTAGCAAGAAGTTCTTGGATCTAGATATGTAGATTCTAAAGTTTATATATAAAGGGGTGTCTGGGTGGCTCAGTCAGTTAAGCATCTGACTCTAGATTTTGGCTCAGGTAATGATCTCATGGTTCACAGGACTATGGGGTTCTGTGCTGACAGCATGGAGCCTGTTTGGGATTCTTTCTCTCTCCCTCTCTGGCCCTGCCCCACCTCAAAATAAATAAATTAACATTTAAAAGTAAGTAAATAAATAAGGTTTACATATAAAGAAGAGTAATGGGGGTGGGGGTGGCTAGGCCTATCAGATCTTAAAAACCCTACAAAGCCTCTATCACTTATTTTTAAAAGGTATTTTTTTAAGTTTATTTATTTATTTTGAGAGAGAGAACACAAGCAGGGAAGGAACAGAGAGAGGGGGCAGGGTGAGAGAGAATCCAAGCAGGCTGTGGCACAGCCTGATGCAGGCCTCAAACTCACAAACTGTGAGATCATGACCTGAGCCAAAACCGAGTTGGACGCTTAACCAACTGAGTCACCCAGGCACCCCGTCTCCATAATTTATTGACACATAAATGGACCAATGGAACTGACTATAAAGTCTAGATATAGAGCCAGTACATATCAAATGTTAGTTTATCATTAAAATGACATCTTAAATGATTGGGGGAAAATAATTTTTTACCAAATAATGCTGGGACAATTGGATAACCATCTGGAAGAAGACAGAATTGGAGCAGTACAGAATAAATAAACTCCAAATGGTTCAGAGGTCTAATATAAAAATATTACACAGCCATAAAAAAGGATGAGAGATCTTGCCATTTGAAACAACATGGATGGGCCTAGAGGGTATTACACTAAGTGAACTAAGTCAGACTGAGAATGACAAATACAATATGATTCCACTCATAAATGGAATCTTCAAAAAAATGACTAACCAAATGAAAAGCAGAATCAGAATTATTAATACAGTGAACAAATTAATGGTTGCCAGAAGGGAGAGTAGTGGGAGGATAGGCAAAACAGGTGAAGGGAAGAGGGAGATACAGGCCTCCAGCTATGGAATGACTAAGTCATGCGAATAAAAAACAGAGCATAATGAATACAGTCAATGATACTGTAATAATGATGTAATGGGACAGATGGTAGCTATACTTGTAGTGAACACAGCATAATGTATAAAACTTGTCAAATCACTAATTATACACCTGAGACTAATATAACATTGTTTGTCAACTATACTCAAAAAACAATTGATGCGGACCTGTCTGTCTCAATCTGTAGAGCATGCAACCCTTGATATCAGGGTTGTGAGTTCAAGCCCCAAGTTGGGGGTGGAGTTTACTTAAATGAAAAAAATTGAAACTTTATAAATACTAGAAGAATTTATACCTTTATTACACGGAATGAGGAAGCCTTTTTCATGACTTAAAATCCAGAATCTATAAAATAAAGATTGACAAATTTGACTTTATAAACATAAATAGATTTGCACGACAAAAATATACACATACAGAGATGTGTGCATACAGGTATAGATATATATAAAGAACCTAGAACAAATGATGAAAATGACCAAAAATCTAACAGAAATATAGGAAAGTAACAGTTCACGCAAATAGAAATACTAATAACCCTGAAACAAATTAAAATGTGTTCTACCTGCAGCACCTGGGTGGTTCAGTTGGTCAAGGGGCCTTGACTCTTGATTTCCTCTCAGGTTATGATCTTATGGTTCGTAAGATCCAGCCCTGCATCAGGCTCTGCACGGACAGCACAGAGCCTGCTTGGGATGCTCTCTCTTCCTCACTCTCTGTCCCTTCCCTGCTTGTGCGTGCACACACTTGCTCTCTCTCAAAATAAATAAATAAACATTTTTCTAATGTGGTCTATTTATCTCATAAGAGAAATGCATATTGCACTACACTGAGATCCATTTTTTACCTATCAGACTGGCAAAACTCCAAAAGTTTAAAAACATACTCTGTTGTTCAAGGCTGTAGAGAAACAGGCACTCTCAAACATTTGTGGTTGGAATACAAAATGATGTGATCCCTATTCAGAAGGAAGTCGATATCATAAAAAAAAAAATACAAATGTGTTTACTCTTTACCCCAAAATCCCACTTCCAGCAATCTTCTCTGAAGATATACTTCAAGAAATACAAAACTGCATGTATACAAGGTTGTCCAATGTAGCATTATTAGTCATACCAAACAATTGAAAACAACTCAAATGTCAGGTTAACTGAACAGGTCAACAGGTTACATCCACAAAATTGATAAATACCATCCAACCATAGAAAAGAATAAGAAAAATCTCTCTGTACTATGATGGTGTGATCTCCAGAATATACTATGTGAAGAAAGCAAGACATAAAACATGCTACCCTTTTTGTAAGAAAGGAGACACAAGAGTGTGTGTGTGTGTGTGTGTGTGCATTTATGTATTTGACTAATTTGCAAAGAAACATTGGAAGAATTAACCATAAACTAACACAAATTGTAAACAAACTTTAAAGACAGATTAGGGGTGAGAAAAATGGAATAATCATGTAACACTCAAGACAAATATGCCTACTCTACAATTTTGCCTAGAGCCAGCACACCTGTGTGCAGGCATACACACACAGAGAATTTCTCTATCCTTTTTTTATTTTGGATAATCTAATATTACGCAGTACCCTGACACAATTAGAAATTGAGAGCCACCACAAAATCTAAACTATCTTTTTGGCTCATATTTTGTGGTAATGCATAATTCACATCTAGTCATAAATGAAAGAATGAGTACCATATAAAAATTTGGTGGCTGCTTCTCTGAGCTGTGTTTTATATTAAATCAACGGAATTTACACAGTTTTTATATAAGGGGTAGGTCAGTTTTGAACATTTTTATAATAATTCTAGGTCTGTATATTATAGAAGGAAAAAAACTTCTTCATCGTATCTTGGGATTTTATTCACATAACTTATAAAATAACACACTTCTAAAATATAAGTCAAATGTAAAAACCTTTTATGAAACAGTAATAAAGGACTAAAAAAAAATACTCTCACTATTACCTCCTACATAAATTTTATCCTAAGGTATTATATAATGAATTTTAAGGTACTATATAAAATGAAACAAAATTTATACCAAGGTTCACTTCAATGACCATTAAGACATTTAAATCAGATGTGGAATCTCAGAGGCAATGCTATTTTAGAATGGCTTGGGGAAAAAATTAGGAAATGCTCATTAGGCTATCCAGATGGAGAAACAGAACTAACACCTTTTCTTTTCCCCAATGAAAGACCTATTAAAAATTGTGCCATATCAACAATTTAACAATTAAACTACTTTCAACATCAAAGAAAAGCAATTTAAAGGTAAGAATATTATTTTTCATTCTTATCAGTGAATAAACATTCATACAAAAGAATGCAGTCTAGTATTCACTAGAAATATTTTATAATTGAATTTACTGTAAAATATTTGATACATGATACATATAAAACAATATGAGTCCACCATTTATCTTAATGAGAACATTACCAATAGCATTAAAACTATCTCTGTGTTCCACTCTGATTCTATTTCATTCAGAGTAATCACTATCCTGAATGTTATCATTCCCACATGTATATAAATCCCTAAACTACATATTCTTTAGTTTTTCCTTTTTGAAAGTATTATTTTAAAATGGTATCATACTGTATGTAGTCATCTATGACTTGATTTCTTCACTAACTCTCTGTTTCCAAGATCCATCCATATTACTGTGTGAAAGTGTATTACATTCACTCTTACGTCCCTATGACAATTTCTTAATCCATTCTCCTGTCAAATAACAAGTGGCTAATTTTAGGTCTTTTGCTAATACAAACAATGTTATGTAAATATTTTTGTTCACATATGCTAATATATTTGTGCAAGAGTATATCTAAAACATATACCTAGATGGAATAGGTGGGAGGTAGGATATGCATATGCTCAATTTTGAATCTAAAATTTGTTTCAAAAGGGAATATATCGATGTATACTCCCATCAGCCGAATATAAAATTTCTTATTCTTCCATACACTTACCAACATTTTGGGCTGCAAGACTTGATTGCACCAAACTAATTGGTATAAAATAGTATCTCATTGTAATCAATAACATATTGTTATGATATTTACATAATATTATAATAAATGGACATAATCTAATCAGTTTTAGCATCTTTTCCATAGGTTTACTTGCCTCTGAAATGTTCACCATCTATTTTTTTAAGTTTATCTTTTCTTATTAAATTATAAAAAGTATTTGCATACTCTAGATACTAACACTATGCCAATTTTATGTCTTGTCAATTTCTACTCCCAGGATATTTTTTGTTTTTTCAGTTTCTTTTTATGCTCTTAATCTTTTATTTTATATATAGTTCACATTTTTTAGTTATGTTTAAGAAATTCTTCCTTATACAAAAGTCATAAAGGCACTCTTTTACATTCTATTTTAAAGTTTCAAAGTTATGCCTTTCACATTTGTTTTTTATGCACCTGTTATTGATTTCTATATATTATATGACATACAGACCCAATTTCATTTTACTGTATGATTGATCAATTGTTTTGAACCATTCAGTGGATAGGTCATTTTTTCCTAATGATCTGCAATGCCATATTAGTTCTATATCAAGTTTCCACATATGATTCAGTATGTTTCTGGATTCTCTAATCTAGTCTATCAGTCAACCTGTCTATCTTTGTGCACGCTATCTTAATATAGACTTTTCTATATAGCCAAGATAACATTTTCACAATATAACAGAAATTCTTTAGTATCATCTAATATTCAGTTCATAAACCATCACCCCTAACTTGCTCTCAAAATGTCTTATAGTTGGTTTTTTTCAAACAGGATCCAACCCAGGACCTCACATTACATCTAGTTGTTCAGCCAGTAAGGCTTTTTTACATACCATTTTTCATGACACCAACTGGTTGAAGTAATTGGGACACCAGTCCCACACAATATCTCATCTTCTAGATTTACCTGATTGCTCCCTTGTGGTATTATTTAGTTTATTACCTATAGCCTGAATTTCCTGAAAAAAATCAACTGGAAGTTATATCTAAAGATTTGTCGGTGGGGGCACCTGGGTTGCTCAATCAGTTAAGCTTCTAACTTCAGCTTAGGTCATGATCTCGTGGTCCATGAGTTCGGGCCCAGCATTGGGCTGCGGGTCTGACAGTTCACAGCCTGGAGACTGCTTTGGATTCTGTGTCTCCCTCTCTCTCTCTGCCTGTCCCCTATTCACACTCCATCTCTCAACAATAAATCAACATTAAAAATTTTTTTTTATTTAAAAAAACAAAGATTTGTCTGGATTAAAATTAAACATTTTTTGGCATAAAAAAAAGTATAAATGAGACCCGGTGGTTCATACTGCATCACAATGGAGATATATAATATCTGATTTCCCACCAATTACCACTGCATTCAGGTGATAACAATGCCATCCCTCCATTGCATATTTCCCCTTCCTATTTTTCAAAGGGGAAATCTATGTAGTATTATTTTAGCACCATTCAAGTGTTCAGCTCAGTTTCAACCATTCATCCAATAGTTTTAACACCAATTAATTGTCTAAAACAATAATGTCATTAAGGATTGTGAAATAGTAATTTTCTGATTCTAACGATTTTTCTAAATTCATGTCATTATTTTGTAACGATAGAGATTTCTCTTTTGTTTACCCTGAATTATAGTTCCTACTGGAAAGACAGTACAGATGCTTAAAGTCTTTCCCTCCATTAACAATTTTCAAAACAAATTTCTTTGGTTTAGTAATAATCTATGTCCTTTTTTAAAATAAACTTCTTTAGACCAGGTTTAGTTTTATAGAAGAAGTGTCATTCCAGGATTCTTTACTCGGTTAGAATATCCTTGAAGAATAAAGGAAAATAAAGACATTCTCAAAGAAAAGAAAGCAAGAGAAGGTGTCACCAGCAGACATACTCAATAAGAATGGCTAAAAAAAGCTTTTCAAACAAAGGAAATTAAGAAAGATGAAAATTTTGAATATCAGGAATTAAGAAAGAATGACAAACATTAAAAAAGAAAGAAGAACAAAAACATGGGTACACATAATAGCATATCCTCCTGAGTTTTCTAAATTATGTTAGACAATTGAGGTAAAAATTATAACATCATTTGATGTAGTTCTCAATGTATACAAAGGAAAATATTTAAGACAACTATATTATAAAGGAGGAGTATAAAAGGACGTAAATGAGAGCAAATGTTAGCACCAGTAAAGACTGGATTAAGTTATGTATATATAGCATAATGCCTAGAACAACCACAAAAAATATATACAAAGAAAAACATTTTAAATTCTAAAGATAAGTCAAAATGGAATTCTAAATAATTTCAAATAACAAACATGAAAGCAATGAGCGTGAAACAGAAGAATGAAAACAGGAAGTAAAAGCAATAAAATAGCAGATCATATCAATAATTATCTTAAATATAAATGAACTATATATACTAATTAAGAGAAAATTAGCATAATGGATTTAAAAAACATGGCCCAGGGTGATGTGACAGAAGATGGATGAGTAGGAAGCTCCAGGAATCAGCACCTCCATGGAGACAACTATTAAGTTGGCAAAAGAAGTCAAACCAACTATTTGGGAACTCCAGAATGTAGTCAAATACTTGAAATATTCAAGGAAATACTTCATGAAGAAGAGGCTGGTAAGTTTTTTATAAATTTCAATGTTTTGCATAGCAGCTGCTATTACCTATCCCTCTATCATATGTCAAGCAACCATGGGGATAATAGCCCATGTTCTTGATGCAGCTGGATGTTGCCAAGGTGATCAACAGGGACCCTCTACTTCAAAACTCATAACACGTATTTTTATCTGCCTGGCAGTACACTACCAAAGGACTGGCACAGAAGCTAGCTACTGTTTCAACCCCATCAACCTACAGTAGCTTCCCAAGAAATCTCTGTCAAAAAAAGTTAAGGTGAGAACGCATTTGTTGTTGTTCTTGTTCTTTTTGTTGTAGCACATTGGTAAGAAAAAAGAGAAGACACAAATAACCAAAATCAGAAATGAAACTGTACACTAACTGCAAAATTATAAAAGTTAAAATGATAGTAAGAGAATTCTATGAACAACTGTGTATCAATAAATCAAATAATCTAGAGAAAATGGATAAATTTCTATAAACACACAAACTACCAAAACTGTCTCAAGAAAAAACAGAAAATCTGAACAAACCTATAACAAGTAACCAGATTGAATCAACAATAAAAATTTTCCAAACAAGAAAAGCTCTGGATCAGATGGCTTCTCTGATGAATTCTACCAAACACTTGAAGAAGAATTAACACCAATACTATTCAAATTCTTTCAAGAAAAAGAAAGCAATTCTTCCTAACACATTCCTTGTGGCCAGTATTACCAAAGCCAGACAAAGATACCATGAGAAAACTACAGGACAATATCTTTTATGAGTATGGATGCAAAAATCTTCAATAAAAACTAGCAAACCAAATCCAGCAGCACATTAAAGGATTATATACCATAACTAACTAGGATTTATTCCAAGAATACAATAGTAGTTTCACATAAGAAAATTAACCAATATAATTTATCATAGTCAATAACAATGGAAGAAAAATGTTCATGATCATCTCATTCAACAAAAGTCATTTGACAAATTTCAACACATTTTCAACGTAAAAAATGTTCAGAAAACTAGGAATAGGAGGGACCTTATTCAACACAATAAAAGAAATTTATTTTAAAAAACACATAGCTAACATCACACTCAATGGTGAAGGACTGAAAGCTTTCTCCCTAAGATTGGGAACAAGACAAGGACGCACATTTTCACCACTTGTTATTTAACATTGTACTGGAATTCTAGCCAGAGCAATAAGGTAAGATTAAAGACATCCAAATAGGAAAAAAAAATAAGTAAAACAATCCCTATTTGCAAATGATATGATCTTGTATATAGAAAACCCTAAAGCACCCACAAAATGAACTAATAAACTAATTTAGCAAAATTGCGGGATACAAGATCAACACTCAAAAATCAGTTGTATTTCCATACACTAGCAATAAACAATCCAAACAGAAAACTAAAAAACAATTCCATTTACAACAGCAACAAAAAGTATAAAACACATAGGAATAAATGTAACTAGGCAGGTGCAAGACTTGCACACTTAAAACTGAAAGATTAAGAATCATTGAAAGATATTAGAGAATACCTAATAAATGGAAAAAATATACGACTGAAAGACTTAATATGGTTAAAATGGCAATACTCTCCCAAGATGATCTACAGATTCAATGTGATCCCTATCAAAATCCCCAAAACCATTTTTGCAGAAGTAAAAGAGCTTAGCCTAAAATTCATATGGAATTGTAAGGACTTCAAGTAGGCAAAACAGTGTGGTACAGGAATACAGATAAACATACATCAACACAACTGAACTGATGTCGCTAAATATAAATCAATCTGTCTGCAGTCAACTGATTATCAACAATGGTGACTGGACCACTCAATGGGAAAAAAATACTCTCTTCAAAAAATCATGGTATGGGGCACCTGGGTGACTCAGTCAGTTAAGCATCCAACTTCAGCTCAGGTCATGATCTTGTGGTCCGTGGGTTCAAGCCCAGCATCAGGCTCTGTGCTGAGAGCTCAAAGCCTGGAGCCTGCTTCAGATTCTGTGTCTCCTTCTCTATCTGCCCCTCCCCCACTCGTGCGCTGTCTCTCTCCTCTCTCAAAAAATGAATAAACATTAAAAAAAAATTTTAAACAAAAAATGATGCTACGAACATTGGGTATGCACAAGCAAAAGAATGAAGCTAGACCCTAACCTTACACTATACACAAAAATTAATTCCAAATGGATCAAAGACCTAAAACTATAAAACTCTTAGAAGAAAACAAAGGGGTAAATCTTCATGGCCTTTGATTAGCAATGGGTTCTTATAGCTGACGACAAAAGCACAAGCAATAAAAAAATAGGTATAATTAACTTTAGCAAAATTAAAAATTATTTGCACATTAAAGGATATTATCAACAGAATTAAAAAGCGACCCACAGAATGGGGGGAAATATATGTAGATCATATAGCGAAAAACGGTCTAGTACCCAGAAGATCTTTAAATGGGCAAAAGACTTGGATAGACATTTCTCCAAAGAAGATATACAAATGGCCAAAAGCACATGAAAGGATGCTCAACTAGTAATCACAGAAATGTCAACCAAAATCACAATGAGATACCACTTCAAATACACTGGGATGGCTAAAACAAAAAACAAAACCTAAGACAGATTAGAAAATAAGTATTGACAAGGACGTAGAGAAGTGAAACACTCATATTGCTGGTGAGAATGTCAAATGGTACACCTGCTGTAGAAAACAGTTTGGCAGTTCCTCAAATATTTAAACATAAAATTATCATCTGAACCTGTAATTCCACTCCTAGGTATATATCCAGAAAAACTGAAAACAGACATTCCAATAAATCTTGTAATGAATGCCCTTAGGAACATTATCCACAATAGCCAAAAGGAAGAAACAACCCAAATTGCCATCAAAGATGAATGGATAAACAAAATATGACAGGGTCATACAAAACAATATTATTCAGCTGTAAGAAAGAATGAAGTACTAATACATACTCCATGAATGAACCTTGAAAATATTGTGCTAAGTGAAAAAAGTCAGACACAAAAGCCACATATTGTATGGTTTCGTTTATATGAAATATCCAGAATAGGCAAATCCATAGAGACAGCAAATTTGTGGCTGCAGAATTTACGGGGAGAAGAGAAAGGGGAGTGACTATTTAAAGGGTACACAGTTTCCTTTTGATGATAAAATGTCCTGGAACTACAGTGATGGCGGTTGTACAACATTGTCAATGTACTAATACATGTAACTAAATTAGACACTAAAATGGTTTCAATCCTGAATTTTATGTTATATGTATTTTGCCATAATAAAATATATAAGGAGAAAAAAGTTCAATGACCATGTTCAAGTGGTAATAACATCTACTTTGCTTATAAATATTTGCTTATAAAAATATTTCCAGAAATAAGTCAGTTGATACAAAAGATTTCAAAATTAGGACAAAGTACTAAACTTACTACCAAGACTCAGAGAGAGGGCAAAGTATAAGATAATCTGGATCTTTTCTTTCATGGTAACGAAGATTTTTTAAAAGAACAATTTACAGTAATAAGACGTAGCAAAATACACAGAATTTATTACACCCCGAAGAAGTGCAAACCGATAAATAACCTCAAAATGATTTAAAGTAAAATACGATAGTCATAATGACTTAAGGAAATATGCAATGTTTTAAGCCTAGCCTTCTGAAACTAATAAAAAGAAGGGAAAGCCTTCCTTCCTACAACATATCCCTTGGTTCTACTAGTGGAAACTAAATTTGGGGCAGGAAAAATAGTGGCCCAACTCCATACAGCAGTTTTTATATTCGTAACTCAATACACTTTTACAAGTTCAGTCTGAGTCTTCACAACCTACTTTCTCCTAAACCTGTCTACAAAACATTTCATTGACAGATGTGGCTGGTGGTAGGTTTCCATTTTTAACAAAAGTTGGTTTCTTGTCTTGAGGATGGAGTTTGCTTAAAAATCTTTCTGTATTTTTTTTCTAATTATGTTGGTGCATCCACTAAAATTCTGTTTTCATAACAACTACTATTCACGGATGTCTATTTTTATTTTATATGAAAGGAAAACTGTAATTTGGAAACACAATGGCACATTTTTTAAATATTCATTTATAAATGGGCTACCTTTGGACCAATGAGCTAGCTTTGGGAAAAAATGTTTACATTTTTGTTTCTTTTTAAAATTATACTAAAATTATTCAAAACCATTTATTTACTGTTAGATTCAGAAAGCTTGCATCTGGTGGTGATACAGGTATCATGCCAATGATTAAGCTCTTAGATTAGCAGTGCTAATAATAATTTGTACACAGATGTTATAAAAAAAAACTCCTCTTATTCTAGTTATGCTTATTTTTATGTAACACAATATTTGAGGGTGTTTTTTTTTTTGTCAAGTAAACAAATGACATCGACATTTTAAATCCAAATAAGTTTCTGGCTCAACTCCTACAAGTTGAAATCTACCCTCTATAGTTATATCTCCTTTTTAAAAATATTACTACAATTCGGGATAGAAGGGACATACTTAAAGATCATAAAAGCCATTTATGAAAAGCCCACAGCTAACATCATCCTCAATGGGGAAAAACTGAGAGCTTTTTCCCTGAGATCAGGAACACGACAGGGATGTCCACTCTCACTGCTGTTGTTTAACATAGTGTTGGAAGTTCTAGCATCAGCAATCAGACAACAAAAGGAAATCAAAGGCATCAAAATTGGCAAAGATGAAGTTAAACTTTCACTTTTTGCAGATGACATGATATTATACATGGAAAATATGATAGACTCCACCAGAAGTCTGCTAGAACTGATACATGAATTTAGCAAAGTTGCAGGATACAAAATCAATGTACAGAAATCAGTTGCATTCTTATACACTAATAATGAAGCAACAGAAAGACAAATAAAGAAACTGATCCCATTCACAATTGCACCAAGAAGCATAAAATACCGAGGAATAAATCTAACCAAAGATGTAAAAGATCTGTATGCTGAAAACTATAGAAAGCTTATGAAGGAAATTGAAGAAGATATAAATAAATGGAAAAAAATTCCGTGCTCATGGATTGGAAGAATAAATATTGTCAAAATGTCAATACTACCCAAAGCTATCTACACATTCAATGCAATCCCAATCAAAATTGCACCAGCATTCTTCTTGAAACTAGAACAAACAATCCTAAAATTCATATGGAACCACAAAAGGCCCCGAATAGTCAAAGTAACTTTGAAGAAAAAGACCAAAGCAGGAGGCATCACAATCCCAGACTTTAGCTTCTACTACAAAGCTGTAATCATCAAGACAGCATGGTATTGGCACAAAAACAGACACGTAGGCCAATGGAATAGAATAGAAACCCCAGAACTAGACCCACAAACGTATGGCCAACTCATCTTTGACAAAGCAGGAAAGAACATCCAATGGAAAAAAGACAGCCTCTTGAACAAATGGTGCTGGGAGAACTGGACAGCAACATGCAGAAGATTGAAAGTAGACCACTTTCTCACACCATTCACAAAAATAAACTCAAAATGGATAAAGGACCTGAATGTGAGACAGGAAACCATCAAAACCCTAGAGGAGAAAGCAGGAAAAGACCTCTCTGACCTCAGCCGTAGCAATTTCTTACTTGACACATCCCCAAAGGCAAGGGAATTAAAAGCAAAAATGAACTACTGGGACCTTATGAAGATAAAAAGCTTCCGCACAGCAAAGGAAACAACCAACAAAACTAAAAGGGAACCAACGGAATGGGAAAAGATATTTGCAAATGACATATTGGACAAAGGGCTAGTATCCAAAATCTATAAAGAGCTCACCAAACTCCACACCCGAGAAACAAATAATCCAGTGAAGAAATGGGCAGAAAACATGAATAGACACTTCTCTAAAGAAGACATCCAGATGGCCAACAGGCACATGAAAAGATGCTCAACATCACTCCTCATCAGGGAAATACAAATCAAAACCACACTCGGATATCACCTCATGCCAGTCAGAGTGACCAAAATGAACAAATCAGGAGACTATAGATGCTGGAGAGGATGTGGAGAAACGGGAACCCTCTTGCACTGTTGGTGGGAATGCAAATTGGTGCAGCCACTCTGGAAAACAGTGTGGAGGTTCCTCAAAAAATTAAAAATAGACCTACCCTATGACCCAGCAATAGCACTGCTAGGAATTGACCCAAGGGATACAGGAGTACTGATGCATAGGGGCCCTTGTACCCCAATGTTTATAGCAGCACTCTCAACAATAGCCAAATTATGGAAAGAGCCTAAATGTCCATCAACTGATGAATGGATAAAGAAATTGTGGTTTATATACACAATGGAGTACTACGTGGCAATGAGAAAGAATGAAATATGGCCATTTGTAGCAACGTGGATGGAACTGGAGAGTGTGATGTTAAGTGAAATAAGCCATACAGAGAAAGACAGATACCATATGTTTTCACTCTTATGTGGATCCTGAGAAACTTGGTGGAAACCCATGGGGGACGGGAAGGAAAAAAAAAAAAAGAGATTAGAGTGGGAGAGAGCCAAAGCATAGGAGACTCTTAAAAACTGAGAACAAAGTGAGGGTTGACGGGGGGTGGGAGGGAGGGGAGAGTGGGTGATGGGTATTGAGGAGGGCACCTTTTGGGATGAGCACTGGGTGTTGTATGGAAACCAATTTGACAATAAATTTCATATATTAAAAAAAAATTAAAAAATAAAAATAAATGAAAATAAAAATATTACTACATTAATTGTAAAGAAGTTTTGTGCCAAAATTATCAGAATACCAAAGGGGAAAAAAGGTCATAGTCTCTCTACACAAATTAAACAGCACAAATGAAGTATTGATATACAACAACTCACTCATGTTTTTTAATGTAAGAGATGCTGCACTTCCTGTTTGTCAGGCACCAAGCAAGTTACTAGTAATACAGCAGAGAATAAATACAGATCCTGTTCATAACGAGGTTACCCTGTTGTCAGAGTATTGAATATACAGTAAAACCTTGGTCTGAGAGCATAATTCGTTCCAGAAACATGCTTGTAATCCAAAGCACTTGTATATCAAAGAGAATCTCCCCATAAGGAATAATGGAAACTCAGATGATTCGTGCCACAAGCCAAAAATATTCATATAAAATGATATAAAATGATATGATATAATGATATAACGATGTAAAAATAGTAAAGGAAACACAAAATATAAGGGAAAATAAACAAATTAACCTGCACTTACCTTTGAAAACCTTCGTGGCTGGTGTGAGGGAGATGAGATAGGAGCATTATTGTGTAGGACAACTTTCACTATCACTAATGGCATCACTGCTATCTATTGGCTCGATGGAATATTTTTCTGCATGGGGGCCATCATATACGCTCACATGTTGACTACAGTACAGTATTAATAAACTCTTGTCATATGCTATATTTAATGTAACTGACAATAAGACAACAAAGGAAAGGGCCTATATTTGCAGGCAGCCTAACCTAGAATGAAACAGAACATTCCTAAGCTTATTCTTATATGGAAAAGCAAAGGACTGTCCACAGGTGCTTTGAAGTAACAAAAAATACACTAATGCCAGTTGTGGGCATTCCAACGTTCTGAAAAATCACCGATTACTGCCAAGCACTGTGACCTGAAACCAAGCATCTGAGCATGGGAGACGATCACCCACAATCCCACAGCAAGAGAGAGAGACAGAAGAACCATTGGCTTAGTTGTGATCATGTGATAGTTGGCATCACCTACTACTCATATTACAAGGCATCATTCATTTATCAAGTTAAAATTTATTAGAAATGTTTGCTCGTCTTGCAGAATACTCGCAAAATAAGTTACTCACAATCCCATGTTTTACTGTACAACTATTCAAATAACGAAATATTTTTTTAAAGGTCATGGCATCCCTCTTTTCAAGTGCTTTTTTTTTAAATTTCAAACATTTTAAATTTTTCTTTGTAAAACCACTATTAAGACATGAAAAATTAGGATTAAACTGAGCTACCAGAGTTTTTTTTAAGGTTAAGCTTAATTTTTGATAAATGCTGCTAAGACTTTGGATTAAGCATTATAAATATCAGTAATATTTATGTGAACCTGGGGAGTGCTCAGCAAAACTTTATTAGGGCCTTTCATGTTGTAAGGAATATAGACAGACCAAGGTGATGCCAATTTACTGGAAGAACACATGGAGAAGAAATTATCTGCAGAAACTGACTCAGCTGCTACACAACCAGACAACACTGAGAAATATAAAGATAGTTTCTTGTTGGTGAGGATACAACGGTTTTAAAACACAAATAGCAGCTATAGTAACCAACTAGTGGCTCTGATGACGTGCTCATCTAATGATCTCCTCTGTCTCAAACATGTTATTACCTGTCTCATAGTCATTGCCATTTGAAGTCATCATGCAGGGGTGCATGACTGACTCAGTCAGTAGAGCATGTGACTCTTAATTTCAGGGTTGTGAGTTCAAGCCCCACACTGGGTGTGGAGCCTACTTGAAAAGGAACGGAGGGAAGGAGGGAAGAAAGAAGAAGGAAGGGAGGGAAGAAGGAAGGGAGGGAGGAAATGAAATAATGATTCAGTCTTCTCTTTCTCACATGTCACAACAAAACCACTGGCAAATCTTGACTGCTCTAGATTCAAAATATAACCCGAATCCAACCACTTCTTATGAGTTCCACAGCTAATACCATTTCAAGCCACCATCATCTCTCTCCTGGACTTATCATCCTGCAATGCCCTCCCTCCTAACTTAACATCCTGTTTCTGCTCTCTCCCTCAGTCCATTCTCTCACAGCCCAAGTTGCTATTAAGGTGCACATCATGTCCCATCACTTTCCTGTTCAAAATCCTGCAATGACTTCCCAGCACACTTGAAACAAAAGTGCCTCACCATAATTTGTAAGATTTTATATAATTTGATCCCTGGATACGTCCCATTCTCATTAGCTACCAGTCTCGTTACCTATCTCCCACTGCTCCAACATTGGCCTTCTCCCTGTTCCTTAAAATACGCAGGCATACTCCTGCCTCAAAGCTTTTCCACATGCTATTTTCTCTGCCAATAAGCACTCTTCCCCCACCTGCTCTCTCCCTCATGTCTTCTAGATCTCTCTCAGTTCAACTACTTCTTCCTAAGAAAGGCCTTCTTTGACCACCGAATCCAAAACAAAAACAAAAACAAAAAACTCTATTCCCATCTCTGATTTATTTTTCTTTGTGTACTTATCACTACCTGAAATAATATTATATAATTATTCTTTACTTAATGCAAGTCTCCCCAATTAGAATTTAAGCTCATGAAGGCAAACTTTTGTTCACTACTGCATCTTCCACACCTTAAAATAGTGCCTGACACAGAGATCCAATATTTCTTTAATAACGAATTACTTCTTGTGACTCCATGTCCCTCTGTCTGCCTCTCTCTACTGACTCTGTTTTTGTGTGCCTAGAATTAAGAAACCCTCCCTTTACCTGAGTTAATCATCATTCAACAGTGAGTGTCTAATTAGATAGGTTACCCAATAAGCAGCCAGACGGGTGTCTTGGCTAGAGCACCAATCCTTGGTCCCCAGTCTCTTTTGGCTAGAGCATCAAGTCACGTGGCATAAAACATGTAGCCTTATGGGGTGTCTGGTGGCTCAGTCAGCTAAGCATGCGACTCTTGGCTTCAGCTCAGGTCATGATCTCACAGTTCATGGCTTTAAGCCCTGCATCGGGCTCTATGAGTGCGGAGCCTGCTTGGGATTTGCTCTCTTGCTCTCTCGCTCTCTCCCCCTCTCTTTCTGCCCTCCCCTGCTCACACTGCTCATACTCTCTCTCAAAATAAATAAATAAACTTAAAAAAGAACATGAAGTCTTACATTCAAAAAATCACCTGTGGCCATTTTCCTTATGTTCTGTGAAAACATAATAGGCACTTAAGTTACTGGACTCTCCTCTAATATAAAAATAACAAAAGAGAGCTTTCTCTTTAGTTATTTTTCTTCACTTCTTCTATTTCCGTTATGGGCTACAAATTTTCATGCCTCCTATCTAAGATAATAAATGGAGCCAAACTTCAAAGGGAATTTCTTTCTTCTACCCACCAAAATGCTTATTCTATCTTTCCTTCTAAGCAAACCCGTAACCCCACCCACATGACTTTCCTTCAGTCTTTATGGGGAAAATTTTCTAATGTGTAAATCTGAGAGCCAGATATATTTATTACCTTTTTCTGAAGATTTTTTTTCATTTTAGTGAGGAATCTTACAGAAAGCAGTGCTTTAACCCAGCAGCAAGAATTGTTAATATGCAATTTGGGGCAGTAGGACAATGATTATGGAGATAATGGCCTTCTTAAAATCCCTCAAATGACTTCACTTGCATGACTATTGCTACCCTATTTATGAAATTACCCGGTTATGTGCAATTCTCATTCATTCACACATTCATTCAGCAAATGTTTGAGTGTCTATTTTGTTAAGGAACCATACAGTGCTCTTGGGTCACAAGAGTGGACTTTAAGCAGAAAGTTATCTTTTTTAATACTTTATTATGAAATATTTCTGGGAATAAATATACTTCTGAAGCATGTTTTATCAGCAACAATCAGTGTGGATCATTTAGGCTTCTTTTTTATGGATCACTTGTTTGTAGACAGTATAGGTATATTCTGAAATCATTAAATCTATGGGGGAAATTTTCTAATGTATAAACCCCAGTGATATGGTGTCACTGCCAATTTAGTTAAGAAAATTGCATTTTCGGGGCGCCTGGGTGGCGCAGTCGGTTAAGCGTCCGACTTCAGCCAGGTCACCATCTCGCGGTCCGTGAGTTCGAGCCCCGCGTCAGGCTCTGGGCTGATGGCTCAGAGCCTGGAGCCTGTTTCCGATTCTGTGTCTCCCTCTCTCTCTGCCCCTCCCCCGTTCATGCTCTGTCTCTCTCTGTCCCAAAAAATAAATAAACGTTGAAAAAAAAAATTTAATAAAAAAAAGAAAATTGCATTTTCTTCTGCACGGTACTCAATTACCTCAACAATCTGTTTTACCTTTTTTTTTTTAGGGCACACAAGCAATATTTACTAAAAGATGAGTACCATGCTTAGGTATGTACTATTTACACAGATTTACTCACAAGTGTAAACACTTTATGTAGGCTTCCATAAATGTCCATTACATCCATTCATTTTGCTAATATGGTCAAAATGTGTTTTATTTTATAAATGGGTCAACCATTTCTATTTTGATAAAAAGGTAATATCTATTCTTTATAAAGATTTGGAAAATGTTCATTTTCACCAGCTTTAAAACCATCTCTAGCCAATTTAATGTGCCCTACAATATAGCCACAATACATTGCATTGCCATCTGTACTAAATGCTATCCTCCCACTCTGCCTTGTTATTCTTACACCTAATCCTCTCTGTAACCCTTACACCTCCCACACTATCCTAACTTCATAATTGTCACAAAGGAAATGATCATTTCATCTCACACACCATCGTTTTCAGGAGATTTTCTTATCCTGGCGATGTGGCCTTTAATTCCACCCATCTGACTGTATAAGACCTTTCTTATCAGGCCATCAGTGGGATGACATTGATAAACTCTGTACCTCTACTCCTCTAAATAGATGGCTGCTATATTTTGCTTTGACTCTTAGACATATTGAACACATATATAACATTCTAATAGCCTGATGTTCAAAGACTTTTTCATATCTCCACAACATTTTTATGTTCTCCTACAATGCCATTTTAAGATCAAATATCTAAGCCACTTAACTTAATTGGGAAACATTATGCTAATTAAACTAAGGGTGTTGGTTCATGTGCCATAATAACCAACTAGCCAGAAAAAAAGCAAATATAAAAAAGACTATATCTCAACATTGGGTAAAGGGATCACCAGTTCATCAATATCAGAAGAGGTTACCAAAGTATAGAGATTACCAAATGGTATAGCACCATATTTGAAAAGCAATTGACATCCTACACTCACTAGGTTAGCCATATCAGCTCCACAGGCTCTGGACAACATATTACATGCATATAATTGCTATGGAATATAAATTATATATGCATAATTAATTTGTGCAACATTCTTATCCACAGATAGCTATATTGAAGGTGATGGGACAGAGAGTTATGAGACCCAACCTGGTCCCTGACTCTTTTTTCGATCCTAAATAATAACTGTTTAAACCAGATTGTACCAGAGGGTGGAAAAGGCGAGAAATGTGAACAGTTATCTAAAATTCTTCTGTTGGTGGGTAGACAATAAATCTCCTATGTCTAAATAGCGGAGAGAAAGAACACTGGAAAACACTCACAGTCCAAAATGAACTGACAGAAAATAAGCAGGATTGCAAGGAAGTTAGCAATCAGCATTAACAAAGGTAACCACAAAGGGATATAGTCCTTCATAACTACAGAGCATTTACTGATTCAGATATGCCAGACTGAAGTGACAGAAATGAACAGACCAGTATCTCTCAACTGGGTCTATGGCCTCAGGGAGTCTAAACAGGTATTTTCTATAAGATTTTTTTTTAACGTGTATCTTCATTCCCATGTTAATTTTTTTGTTTATTTATTTTTATTTTTATTTATTTATTTATTTATTTATTTTTAAATATATGAAATTTATTGTCAAATTGGTTTCCATACAACACCTAGTGCTCATCCCAAAAGATGCCCTCTTCAATACCCATCACCCACCCTCCCCTCCCTCCCACCCCCCATCAGCCCTCAGTTTGTTAATTTTTAAAATTATTTTCAGCATTTTGCTTTTCATCTGAATGCTTGCCTTCCAATTATACTACAAGGTAATTTTGGCGTCCATGTTTGTTTTTCTCTTTACAATTACATTAACCCCAAATAATCATCTAATATAACAACATTAAACTTATAATGCGCTCTCCAACAAGGAATGCTTCAAATCTGAATATGAATCAGTTTTCCAGATACATTTACCTTACACTGTCTAAAATTCTTCTTCTCCTGCTCCACCCAATTTATTCACTGCCTTAAGTCTATTTGAGGATTTCTAGCTTTTGCCATATTACTGGTACCCACCATGAAATGACTGCCAAATGCCTGCCAAAGGTACTACCATCCAATGACTCTAGAGCTACCAATTTTTAAGTTGTCGGACAAGTGTCATGTTCCCACTTTGTGCCATGCTTGGACACCTGGGCCCAAGTAGTGCCTGCCACTTGTGCCCATACACTCAGTCCCTCACGGAAGCTTTTTCACCTACCATCTGCAGCCTTTCTCTCCCCAGAATTGGATATGGATCCATCGAGCCAGGTCATGGAGGCAATACCTGAGACAGACAAACACTATTCCATTACATCGTTGCTTTGCAGCAGGTCAAAATCTTCCTTTCTTAGGGGCGCCTGGGTGGCGCAATCGGTTAAGCGTCCGACTTCAGCCAGGTCACCATCTCGCGGTCCGTGAGTTCGAGCCCCGCGTCGGGCTCTGGGCTGATGGCTCAGATTCAGATGTTTCCGATTCTGTGTCTCCCTCTCTCTCTGCCCCTCCCCTGTTCATGCTCTGTCTCTCCCTGTCCCAAAAATAAATAAACGTTGAAAAAAAAATTAAAAAAAAAATCTTCCTTTCTTTGGGAAAAAAAAATTTAAAGCAAAATGACTTCCAGTGATGCTCTGATCCAGTTCATAAGACATCCTGGAACATATCTGAATCCTCATTAAAGTTCTAGCTGGCATATTTTCCCTCAGTCCACTCCCTACTGCCCAGAATCCCATTATGAGGCAATAAGGACCATTCTGGATTCTGGGCGTAAAATGCAACCTAAAGGAAGAAATAAAGACGCAGAAAGAACTAAAAACAAAAACGAGAATTAAAAAACTTAGAGTTCAAAGGAAAAGGATAATTCTCAATACACCACATTTCCAAACTTACTCTCCATATATCTAGAATTCCTATGGTGAGTAACAGCCTCTAAGCAAAATTTGAAAAGGTCAGTGTGGTTTCCTGTAAGATACTGGAACTCAGATGACACTCTTTGATGGTTTTCTAGTGTAATATATCACTAAGGAAAGGGAGGGATTCTCCACCAGTTCACCAAAACTACCATTCAGCTCTGGGGATGCCAGGAAAGGGTACCTGAAAGTGTAGCAGCAATGCCCAATAGGAGACTGAGGAACCTGGCAAGAAATAGTAGGTTTCTCTTTTAAGAACACATGTGAAAGATCATCTGGAAAGTTTGAGGGTACCCAGGTAGGGACAAAAGCCAAGAAACTGTGGTCATTATTCTTAATTTGACCCTTGGAGAAAGGTCATAATGATCAGGGGCACCATTTATTCAGTGCCTACAAAACAATATATGGGATAGACTTACACTAGAAAAAATTATTAATTTTTTACCTAGAATTCAGAGCCTATAAAACAATATATGGGACAGACTTATACTAGAAAAAATTATTAATTATTTATCCAGAATTCAGATTTAACTGGGATCATGTATTTTTTATTTTTCTTAATGTTTTTTATTTATTTTTTGAGAGAGACAGAGCGTGAGGAGGGGCAGAGAGGGAGACACAGAATCTGAAGCAGACTCCAGGTTCTGAGCTGTCAGCACAGAACCCGATGCCAGGCTCAAACCCACAAACTGTGAAATCAAAACCTGAGCCAAAGTCAGACACTTAACTGACTGAGACACCCAGGTGCCCGGATCATGTATTTTTATTTGCTAAATCTGGCAACCCTAATTCTAGAAGCTTAGGATAAACATGGAGATGCACCACCCAGATCCCCCTTCTAAGAAAGACTTGCTAAACAGTAACAAGGAAAATGGCCAGTGCACAGATGTCTCCTGCTGTCAGCCCCAGCAAGGTCTGCCTCAACTGCAGAGAACTGTGTTCAAGAAGTCATACGTTTTCTAGGGTGGCCTACATCCAGTGACTGAGCAAGGAAGGAATTCAAAGGCCCAGCAACTGTGGCCTCACATGGGATAACTCTAGAGCTGCCCGGTGAGCTGGCCAAGGTTTTGTCAGGTCTACTTCACAGTTCAACTTTTTACTCTATTCTGTACTGCCTCTTCCCGTTGCCTTTAATAGGAATCCATTCTTAACAAACACCTTACATCCCCAGTTCAATTTTCGTTCTGATTTCCAGAGAACCCAACCTGCAAAAGTTGGGCAGTGCCTACAAACAATATATAGCAGAGACTTATACTAAAAAAAGTATTGTTTGTCCAGAATGGACATAATGTCTCAAAAAATTGGCAAGAAGATGGAGCTGTGCAACAAGAGCACTCACTACCTGACAATGAGGACCCTATTACTGATGGGCAGGTGGAACACGGCACTAAATGGTAATCTGTTGTTAAACCTTTCTTAGTGGTGAATTAGGAGAATGTACTAGCATGGAGGAAATAGTGACCATGAGGGTAATGAGGTTAAATTAGTATTTCCTAAACCCCACAGGTGTTCTACAAGAGAAAACGGACAAATGAAAGTCAGATGTAAAAGCCAGAAGACCTTCTCAGTTGCATACCAAAAGGTTCTCATTTCCCACAAGAAGAAGGCAGAGAAAGAGAAGACCAAGCCCAGAATTTAACTGTCACAGTAACTGAACCAAAGCAGGTCTGTGTGTAAAGGTCAGGAACTTGGCTGGGAAAACTTTTGACTGGGACAGAAGTAATGTGAACATATTGGTGAATATCTCCAAAGATTTTGACTCCCTACTAAATCTAAAGAGAATTGGCCTCTACCCTACTAAGAGCTAATACCCCCAACCTCTGTCCTCCCACCCACCTCTGACCCATTTCTACCCGTCACTGCCCATCTCCGATCCAGGTGCTAAAAGACAATTCAGAGCCCTCAGTGACAGAGACTGCACCTTGTCCTACTAACCTTCTTCTTCTAAGATTCCCTCAGGGAAAGAGCACCATCAGAAACCTGATAGAGCGACTTCCCAAACATATATGGAGAGGTGGATCTAAACAATGCTAAAGAGGAGATAGGGCAGATGTAGGTCCCCACAGTTTGGCTAAGGCTTTACTGGGTCTGCACAACAGTTTGGCTTCTTCCTCTGCACATTCCTGCTCCCCCCTTCCCTTTCACGCGTGTTATCCCCTAGTGAATATTTTATATTTACTCTACTTTATATATACTCTACTTTCAGAGAACCCAACTCCAACAAAGCTTAGCCTAAAGTCTATTGTTTCTGTTCCCCCAGTAATTTTGTGAGCTTCGTAATTTTTATCCTACTTAAACCCTCTAGAGTGGACTCCATCACATGCAACTTTGAAGTCTGACCAATATCAACATCAAGATGTTATTCAAATACAAAGAAAACATTCAGAGATCTTCAAATTTTAAAGAATACAGAGATGACAAAAGACATTACTGCATCTTGCCAATCAGCCATTTAAGAGATTATCCAAACTAAAGAATTGGAAGATGAAAAAGCCACAGTATAAAAACAAATAAAAACAAAAACAAAACACAAGATTGGTGGCAAAGAGTGAACTCATTTATATACATTACTAATAAAGAACAACTGCAGGAATTATGGTTACTTGATCACGGATATTATAAACATAGAAAATGTAACAATAATCATATAACTTAAGAAGTTGGAGGGTGGTTAGGCAGGAGGATGTATAAGAGAGCTAATATTCTCACTTTTCACAGCAGAGTGTCAATCAATTCTATTTAAAATTAAAACAGTCATTTAATAAGACATAATGCTCCAACTTCTTAGTTTTTCATAATCTTTTAAAATCAGAATCAGAATCTTACAAGAAATAAATCCTGTGGTAAAGAGGCACTTATTTGAAGTTCAACGTTGTTTTAACTGGTCTCTTTCACCTCTATTTAATTTACATAAAATAAAATATAATATTTCATTTAAAATAGAATCTGTAATATGATCCACTTTTATAAAACTAAAAATATTTTTATGTTTTCCATCGGTACAATTTCTTTATGTCTACAGTTCTGCCTATACATACATATACTTTGTGTGTGTGTGTGTGTGTGTGTGCGCACTTGCGCACGCACACAGTTCTGCATTTAGAAAGAAAGTTCTATGTAGACAAAGATACCTGGAATAATATTCTCCTAATTGATAACAGTAATTTCTGAATGGTAAAATAGATGCTATTTTTTTATTTAATTTTTGTATTTTCCACATTGTTTGAATTACTGATAGTCAGCATATATAATTTTTCCCCAAAGGAATGAAAATAAGCAAAGGCCAGATATTTAAAATTCTGTGTGCTATGCTAAAGCTGCAGATTTTTTATAAATTTGTAAGGATCGAAGCTCTTGAACTATTTTGAGACGAAAATTAAAGCCATATGAATAGGTGTGATCTCCTGAGAAGATCAGAAAAAGAAAAGAAGATAACCAAATATATATAATTTTTATGCCTGAGGAGCAGGAACAAAGAGAAAAGAAATACATGAAGAAAATTCAAAAGTCAGGGCAGTAAGATGAAAATCAGGATCCTATGCTATCATGAAAACCAAGAAAGGACACAGTGGTCAGCATTGTCGAACGCTACAGAGAGGCCATGTAAGACATTAACTGAAAATCACAAGCAAGAAATTACTAGTAATCGTGGAAAGATAGCTTTCAATACTTGACTGAAAGTGGAAGACAGATTGTGGTGGTTCATGAGTGAATGACTTATAAGGAAGCATTATACTATTCATTTCTAGAGTTTGGATAAGGAGGAAAGAAAAGATCTCAAGCTGGTGTAGTTTAGAGAGAACAAGAATCTTTTGTTATTTTTTAAGATGACAAAGACTTCAGAATATGCATATAATGAAAGACAACTGTCTATAGAAAAGGAGATGTTGAAGATGAAGAATAAAAAATAATGGGTTGGTATCTAAGAAAAATAAAGAAGCATGGATTTGACGCACAGAGGAAAAAGAATAGACAGTACTTTGAAATGAAAGAACCTAAAAATAAATCCAAAAAGAAGTACGTTTCATGGAGAAGAGGAAGTTGGGAGAATTGTTATGTTCACCAATTGCGTCATTTATAATAATTGGATTCAAAGGATATCTTTTTAAGGTGATACATGACAAGTTAAGTATAAGTGTATTTAATAGTACAACAGTAACCCTTACAAAAGATTATATAATTAACTAAAATAAGATAGTAAAGGAGTGTGAAGGAAAATAAAGGAAACACACTAATGTTATTGCTCAGAGTAGAGAAACAATTGTCACTGTCTAAAGTAAGACTACTAAACATATTACATAAAGATGCAGTTCTAAAAGGAACTATTAGGATAAAAACAAAACTTCTATAATAATAGATTTATGTAAAAAAAGGAAAAGGGAAAAAGACAAGACTCTTTGAAAAAGTGGAAAACAATATAAAAATTATTATGAATTAAAAACTAAAATTAAAAGCATTCAAATTAAAAGCAAAGAATTAAAAGCAAACATCTGTTATATTAGTAAGTGCAAATGAGTTTAATTCAATCATTAGAAGAAAAATATTCTTAGAATGGATCACAAAGCAAAACCCAATTCTGTAGTGCAACAGTTATCAAACATTTTTGGCCCTAGGACCCACACCCTCTAACCTCTTAAAAATTTTAGAGGACCCCAAAGAGTGTCTGTTTGTGTAGATTATATCTATTGATACTTACTGTTACTGAAATTAAAACTGAAATTTTTATTTGTTATTTATTATATAAATAAATTATTATTTTTTTAATTTATTTAAAAATAACAAGCCATTAAATGTTACCATAAATAATGTATCTTATGGGGAAAAACTATATTTTCCAAAACAAACAAAAATTTAGTAAAAAAAGTAGAATTATGTTACATATTTTGCAAATATTGTTAATATCTGGCATGATATAGGACAACTGGATTGTCTTAAATGACTCTATATTTACCTGTAAATTCCAGAAAACAGAAATAAAACAGGCTACAACATGACCACTATGTAATAACATTGGAAATTAACAAACTCATAAAATGAAAAGGCTTTTACATCTGGAAATTTTAAAACTGCAAAATAACTGCCAGGTCAAAAAATATATATAAACCAAAATAGAGAAAATAGCATTATTTTCAATAATGATAACAATATGTATTCAAATACAGTTGGCTCTTGAACAATAATGGGAGCCAGAGGCACCAACCCCTGCACCATCAAAACTTGTGACTCCCTAAAAATTTAACTACTAATAGCCTGCCGTCGAGCCTTATCAATAACACAAACAGCCAATTAACACATATTTTGTATATTATAGGCATTATATACTGTATTCTTACAGTAAAGTAAGCTAGAGAAAAGGAAATATTATTAAGAAAATCATAAGAAAGAGAAAATACATTCACAGTACTACTGTGTTTACTGGGAAAAAAAAAAAAAAAAACATGTATAAGTGCACCCATGCTGAACAAACCCTTGTTGTTCAAGGGTCAACTGTATAATTTACCAAAACTGAACACAAAAAATACAGAAAATGTTAACAGACTAAGTTCCAAAGAAGCACTTGAAAAATTGCTAAAGAGCAAGACACCCATTCCCACCCCCAAAAAAGAACAGTTTCCAAGAAGTTTATGAAACTTTAAAGAAAGATTGCCCAGTGCTACTTAAACTTCCCAATTACAGAGAGATAGAAAGAAAATTTGCATATATTTGTATGAAATAACATTAATACCAAGTCTGACAAAGACTGTACAAAAAAGAAAACCATAAATCAGTATCACTTAGGAAAATTTATGCAAAAATCTTAAGTAAAATATTGCTAAATATATTTGAGCAATACATTAAAAGATAAATATGTAAAAACCTAATAAGATTTGTTCCAGAAAGCAAGGATGGTTGGAAATTATTAAGTGGGATTCATTTCATAAATGCAATTGTTCAAAGCTTTAGAAAATATAAACATTTTATTAGTTCTAATAACAGAAAATGTTTATCTCTAATGTGCTGAATATTTCTTTATTTTTTTTTCTGTTTTATTTATTTTTGAGAGAGACAGAGACAGAGTGTGAGCAGAGAGGGACAAAGAGAGAGGGAAACACAGAATCCAAAGCAGGCTCCAGGCTCCAAGCTGTCAGCCCAGAGCCTGACACGGGGCTTAAACTCACAAACTGTGAGATCATGACCTGAGCTGAAGTCAGATGTTTAACTGACTGAGCCGCCCAGGCACCCCAAAATCTATTTTTGATTAAAGAAAACGACTGAATGAAATAGAAATACCGAGATACTTCCTAACTGTGATAAAATATTTCTGTTATGGCCCCAAAGCCCACATCATATTTTATAGGAAACATTATAAGTATTGACACTACAGTCAGGAAGAAATAAGCTACTATCACCACTATTCTTTAACGTGGAATGAATGCTGATGATTTGACTGAATACTTAGGGGGAAAAATACACATACACACACATGGAAACAGAATAGTTGGAAAACACAATAGATGATAGACAGATAGATAGATAGATAGATAGAGATTAGATAGAGAGATAGAGAGATAAAAAGATGGAGTGGAGATATGACATGACTAATTCTTACCAATGAATGTAAGCAGTAGTGCTATGTGTCACTTCCCAGACAAGACTTTTAAAATGCAGGGTTTGTTTTTTTTATACTGTATCCTTCTCTGACTAAATGCAGATGACAGTAAGGCTCCAATAGATGGTGAAACCAAAAGATGAAAGGAGCCTGAGTCTCTGAATGTAAGCTCTGAATAGAGGAAAGCCATACACTGGACAGGACTAGATTTATTAGCATCTAAGGCTAGAAGGGACAAGATGAACTACTCAATAGTCTTGGGAGAGGGTGATCACCTGAAAAAATATGATATCCATACCTCAGACTGTATATGGCATAAATTTAAATTTCATCAGATTTAAAACCATAAGCTACAATAGTATTATCATTCAAAATCCAGAATTCATAAGAGAAATCAAAATAAAAATAAATATTCTAAATGGTACAAAAAATACCATAAACAAAGTAATTAGACAGTAACAAACTGGTCAAAAAATAGTTGTAACTCATATCACAAACAAAGGGTTAATCTCACAAATTTATAAAGCCTTCAAAAAAATTGATAAGAAAAAGACCAATATCCAATAGCAAAAAAAAAAAAGAGAGAGTAAAAGGTAAGATCAGATAAGTCCCAAAGAAAGGAAATATAAATGGTTTTTAAATACACAACAAGATTCCCAACCTAACTCAAGGCAAAATAAACCAATTAAATAAAACTATATTCAGATACCATTTTTACCAATCAGATTTGAAAAAATTCAAAATTATGATAAAATCATTGCTGGAGAGTCCGTAGGAAAATAGGGGATCTCATATAACTGGTGGAAGGACTAATCAGTATCATTTAGCAATATTTATAAGAATTACAAATGCATATATCTTCTGACTCAATGATTCCACTTCTGGGTATAGAGCCTACATATAAACTTAAACGTATGCCAAATAATTTATATACAAGTTGACTTATTACAGGATTGTATTTAACAGCAAAATGTAGGGAACGATTCAAATCTCCTTCAAAAGAGGACTAGAGTTTTGAAAATGATAGGGAGTGCCTGTGTGGTTCAATTATAAAGCATGCAACTCTTGATCTCAGGGTCATGAGTTCAAGCCGTACATTGGGTATGGAGCTTTAAAAAATAAGATAAAAATAAAAGTTATGGTATATCTATATAATGAAATGTTATTTAAAAGAAAAGAACAAGAAAATTTCTTACTTGTATGAAAGGATCTCCAATATCTATTATTAAGTTTCAAAAAAAGAACAGAAAAGCAAAAATAGTATGCTACTTCTGTGTTTTTAAACAGAGGGTAAACAAAACTACATATACATATTTGCTTATGCTTGCATAAGTGTAACTCTAGAAGTAAATACAAAAACTAATTTAAGTGGTCAACTACGGTGTAGAAATCACTGAACAGATGAGTGAGAGATTTCATATTCCATCCCATTTTGAACCATGTGACCATATTCTCTATTCAGTATAAAATTTTAACATAAACTTTTTCATATTCATATTTTTCAAAAGAAATAATTTCATGAAGTTTTCTTCTATTTTATTTTACTTTTTTTAATGTTTATTTATTTATTTTGAGAGAGAGAGAGAGAGAGAGAAGCAGATAGAGGGGAAGAAAGAAGATTCCAAGCAAGCTCCACACTCAGCGCAGAGCCTGATGTGGGGCTCAAACCCACGAACTGCAAGACCATGCCCTGAGCCAAAATCAAGATTCAGACACTTAACCGAATGAGCCATACAGGCATCCCCACCCCTGTTGTTGTTTTTTGGTTTTGGAGTTTGTTTCTGTTTTTGCTTTTGAGAGAGAGGGGGCTCTTTCACAAGCGGGGGAGGGGCAGAGGGAGAGGGGGAGAGAGAGAATCAAGCAGGCTCTATGCTTAGCACAGAGTCAGAGGCAGGGCTCAATTTCAAAACCCTGAGATCATGACCTGAGCTAAAATCAAGAGTTGGTTGCTTAACCAACTGAGCCATCCAGGCACCCCAAAAGTTTCCTCTTTTAGTTATCCTGGAGTATATTTCTCAGATATCTTATTTTGAAAAGGGTATAGATAGTAGCAATTCTCTAGCAATTTTCAAAGCTAGGCATTCTCTTCTGTGGGATTTTTACTGAATTTTTTTTCATGGCTAAGGAGGCATCGGTTACACATTTCTTAAAATATTCCAAGCTAATATTATCATGGTTTTGCTACATGTAACATAAATGTTCTCTTTGTACATTAGAGCAAATCATAACCATTTTTAAAAGTGGACTCTTGGCCATGCCTATAAGTACTCCCACAGCTTCTCTTGCACCGGGGGTGGCCTCCTAGTCAGCCGTGTGTCTATATTAGGCAACTCAATCTTCACAAGAGGATATCAATCCTACTCCCAATTCAACTGTCTGTTAAAGCATATGGGTCTTTATTTAATTGGCAACATAGACTAGCAGCACTCCAGGTAGTTGTCAGCAAATACAATCTTGAACTCATGCTGTCCAATACCGATCAAAATCTTGGCCAAGATAAACAATATTTAGAGGACTGCTTCAAGGATAGAGTGGACATTTGCTATCTTTGTCAGCTCAACTTCCAAATACCATTCCTACGTTGGGAAAATCCCAAGATAGAGGAGAGGCAGAGTCCTGCTTCTACTTACAAATACCAGAGGACTCTCTAGAAACTAGAAGTCCACATGCAATCTAGTGCTAATCAATTGGATGATCTATTATTCTGGGACTTTGTATCATGAGAAGGTGAAGCAAGATGCAAGGACAATCAGATTATCTACCACAGTGGTAGCAACAGAAATGAGGTCAGCAGAATAGGTGGGAGAGTCTATAGTCCAAGGGCAGCAGTGTGATAAGTGTCCTTTGCAGACTACTCCTGTGATAGGATCTTTCCTGAGGATTGCCTCTTGATTCCCACCTTTTCTGTAAGCCTGGTTCTCCAAGTTTTTGGGCACTCTGTGTGAAATCCTTACAACAACAACAAAAATTTTTTGCTTCTAAGTTAGAGTTGATTTTCTCTTACTTGCAAGCAAGAAAGGTGAATGACGAAAGATTGTTCCATGGATTAAATTAGGTAAATTTACTACCTGAATGTGCTTAGATCATATTATGCACACTCCCTACAAGTGTCTTTATGGAGACAAACTGTCACATGATGTCATTGATTGTATGTTGTATAAAGCTCTGAAATACTCACTATTTTGTTTACAGTATATCCAATATATTATATGTTATTCTCTTTATGTAAACTTTGGGAGTAATTTTTGCCTTAATGTAGCATCATAAACACTTGGGTTTCCCTAAAGAATTGATTGGGTTTATATTATGAATAAAAATAAGTGTGTCTTACTATTATTAATGGAAATAACATGCATGTTTCCATTATTTTTAATGCTAATATTCATGGTTGTGATTGTTTTTTCCAGTATCCCATATGTTGGAATAGAGAAGACAGGTTTTTGGATTGCTTCTGATTTGAAGTTGTGAAGATTGGATGCAGTGAAATGACAAATGGTAGGAAAGCTGAGAGCACTGACAAGAGAGTAGTTGAATTTATACACCCTGATGCCTGGGCTGGACAATAATACAACCAGAAGGGTGTTGATACTTTGAAAGAAGATAGAGTTTCAGGGACTCTCAAGTGTCCATGACAGCTAAAAAAAAAAAAAAAAAAAAAATACAATCTGTAGAGATGTATAAGAACTACTAAGATAGAAAAGTATTGTAAAAGAATAATAAGATTGGAAGTTTAAGATGTCAAATCTGGGCAATTCAAGTTTCATATATGACTACGGAAATATTTTTGGATCTAGAGGGTGGATGAACATCACTGAAGTTGAGAATATTTGGATGGGTCTTTGTTTCTAGAATGATGACAAATTCCTAGAATGATGATAAGACTTGGAATGCAGAGAAAACTCTGAGTCTGGTATTAACATCACGAGGCGTGTGTGAAGTGGGGAACCAGGACAGAAGGAAGAACCACGTCGTCTTTCTCTTCTACACTCCTGCCTTGGCCCATGAAATGAAACTTCTGGCCTCTCGGAAGTATTCGACAAAAAGCTTCTGCCCTTTCTCCAGTTCTCACTAGCACTTATTTGGAAATACGGTAAGAGACTTATATTCCAGGGTCTGTATTTCTCTTTTGAGGAAGATAAATATAATGCACATACATAGCACAGACACTATTTGACTATCTACTTTGGAATTACTGCCCAAGGAGTGTTCTTCTATCTAATCCTGCCTCACCAATGTGATCAGCCCATTAGGGTAATACCCTACCCCCCTTAAGGGTAAAAGTCTTACTCGGCTGAATCTCAAAGTATGAATAAAAAAGACTATACTGGGAATATAAAAGTATACCAGGTGTGAGAAAGAGTAATTACAAAAGCACAAATACTTAAAGAAGATGGGTTGTATGTAAAATCCTAAACAGAATGTCTTGAGCAAAGCATGCATTTGGGAAGATGACAAGAGGAGCTAGTGAAATGACAGGGACATTAAATGCTAGGCTAAAAATTTATCTTGGCAGAACAAAAGTCTGGCAGATTATCAGCTGATACATCAATAACCCACAGGAGGAAACACTCTTGTCCTTGCTTCTATTCAGGAGTTTGCTACTACTAGTCAAGGTTCGTCAAAAGCTGTGAGCCCTGACAGTAAATATGAATAAATTTTTTTAATGTATGTAAGGGAATTCAAATACCTCCTGAAAAATAACAAAAAATTAAGAAAAAGAAGCTGCTACTGAAACAGAAATACTGAAGAAGATAAATAACAACTTTAACACAAGAATTAAAAGAACACACGAGAATCAATTGTGGCATGAAAAGAACTTTTTAGAACTAAGCATGATTTTCTGATTCTAAAATTCAGCAGCTGAATTGAAAAGGATAATCACTACTGGAAATCAAATGAGACGCCCAAGAGGAAATATCTCAAAACACAGAGCAAAACCTAAAGAGAGGGACTTCTGCTTCTATCCACAAGAGTAACTGCTCTAGGACTTACCCTCCTTCTATAAAGAAGTAAAAGAAAGGACAAAATGTGTAAAAGAACTAACTTCAGGTATCAGACAGCAAGCAGGGCAGGACTATAATCCCTGACAGAAGAGCAGCAACTGAAGCGACCCCTGGAGGCATCCACGAGTAGCCCAAGCATTGCCACTGAGAAGAGGTGGCCAACTGGAGTTAGGTAAACTGAGATAAATGTGTATGGTGGGATTGTACCATAGAGCAGGAAGCCACACAGAGAAAGAGCTCCAGGGGCGCCTGGGTGTCTCAGTCGGTTGAGCGTCCGACTTTAGCTCAGGTCATGAGCCCCCAGTTCATGGGTTCAAGCCCCGCAGCTGGCTGTGTTGATAGCTCAGAGCCTGGAGCCTGCTTCAGATTCTGGGTTTCCCTCTCTCTCTGCCCCTCCCCCTCTTGCACTTTGACTCGCTCTTTCTCTCTCTCTCTAAAAAATAAATATTTTTTTAATTTAAAAAAAAAAACAGAAAGGAGGAGCTCCAGAAACCTTTACAGGGTCCCTTTGAGTTTACACTGAATACGAATTTGTGTGCCCCAAGGGTGAAACTCCACAATATCAGGAAAAGAACAGCTGCCCAAAAAAGAACAATTCCCAGGTAACTGTATGCAAAATGATTCAGAGTTCACCCAGGACTGGGAGCTTTTCAAGTTCCCATCAGCCAGAGATGCCGAAAACATGGGGCATTCAGTAAAGATGCTGAGAAGGGTAGGCCTCAGCATGGGGCTAAACTAGCCCTAGAGTAAAGGCTACTCAAGACCCACCCTACAAAGATTTAAAAACCAGCCCTCCAAATTCAAGATGATCCCTAAATAATCTAACTGCCTGCCAGAACAAGGCCCAACACTTTTTCGATGTAACAAAATCTACCACTTGAAACATGAAATTCACAACTAAAAATTATTAGTTGTGGTTCTGCTGTGATGTGTTTAGTCCCCTAAAGCTTATCTCTCCCACTGATTACAATTTTAAAAAAACTAGACAATATACCAAAATAATAATAATAATAATAATCTATCAACTATGCAAAGTGAACAAAAGTTGGCAGATTGTCATTAGGGAAATGCAAAACCAGAACCACAATGAGGTACCACCTTATACTCAACAGGATGGCTCCTATCCAAAAACATACCACATGTTGGTGAGGACATAGAAAAATTGAAATACTTGTACACTGTTAGTAGGAATATAAAATCGTGCAGCCACTATGGAAAACAGTATGGTGGTTTCTCAAAAAATAAACATAAAAATAGAATTGCCATCTGATCCAACAATTCCACTTCTGTGTGTGCACATACATATATAATATTTAATATATATGTGTGTTCAAAAGATTCAAAAGCGTGATCTCAAACAGACATTTACACACCTGTGATCACAGCAGCACTATTCACAATAACCAAAAGGTGGAAGCAATCCAAGTATTCATCAGTGGACAAATGGATAAACAAAACGTGGTATATACACACAATGGAATAGTATTCGGCCTTAGAAAGGAAGGAAATTGTGACACTTGCTACAACATGGATGAAACCTGAAGACATGATGCTAAGTGAAAGAAGCCAGTCATAACACATGATCCTGCATGACTCCACTTGGATGAGGTACCTAGAGTAGTCAAATTCATAGAAACAAAAAGTAGAATGGTAGCTGATGGGGGGTGGGGAGATGGCAAAATGGAGAGCTGTTGTTTCATGGGTATAGAGTTTCTGTTTTCCAAGCTGAAAAAGTTCTGGAGATTGGTTACACAACAATGTGGATATATTTAACACTGTTAAACTGTACACTTAGAAATAGTTAAGATGGTAAATTTGTGTTAAGCATTTTTCTTTCACAGTAAAAATTGTTTCTAATTTTTAAAAAGTTGGAAAAGTGTAAAAAGTGATTAAAACTGGAACAAGCAACCTGCAAGAAGGTGAGCTTCCTGACCACAATCCAAAATAAATTCCATCTTTGGAACTAGAATAATAAGGAACAGGGACCCCTTTAGAGCAGAGAGAATGAGGAAACTCCCAGAGGAAACAAAGCTAAAGAAGGTGATCCTCAAATACCATACATGAACCCACAAAATCATAGGTTTACATTTAAGGTGTGCACATACAGGAGAGAACCAAAGGCAGCATAGCAAAGGCTTTGAGAACTGAACTAAGATTTATGCCACTACTCAAATCTCCAACTAATCCTGAATGATGCACATACAAGACAGACTAAATCAGCATTTGAAAATTGAACTTAAATTGAAAAATATATCTTTCTCAGTAAGAGAATCCAGACAATGTCATTCACTTTACATGAAGTTCTAGTGTAGGCAAAACTAATCTCAGGGAAGGAAATCAGAAGAGTGCCTGCCTGGTCAGGGGCTTAGAAATGTGTAAGAAGGGACATGAGGGCTATTTCTGGAATGGTAAAGATATTCTGTATCTTGATAAGTTATGGATTACATGGTTGTGTATATTTGTCAAAAACTTATAAATCTGTACACTTAAAATCTGTGCATTTCCCTGTATTTAAATTATGTCTCAATTTATTTTTAAAATTTTTAAAGAGTTTATTGTTTGGCTTGGGTGAGGGGTGGGTTACAAAAAAGTAGAAATCATGAAGGAACAGTTTAGAAACTTGGAAAACACATCAAAGAGACCTAAAATATGAATAATAGAAACTCCAGAAGAAATTAGAGCACGTAAGAGGGGTAATTATTCAAGAAATAAAAGAAGCAACATTCCTTAGGATAAGGGAAGATTCAAACCTACAATAAAAAGAGTTCATTGATTAAGGAAGGAATAGAGGGAGTGAGGGAATATACTGAGGTATATCCTAGTAAAAATCCCAAGTTTCAAAGATAAAAAGAACTGTATACAAAGCTTCAGAGCTAAAGAAGTTATTTATAAAGGAAAAAATCAGATTGGCATCAGCAACATTGGGAAATAGAAAGAATACAACATTGACAGAATACTGAGAGAGAATGCAATTCAAAAATCCTATACCTAGCCAAGATATCATTCAAAAACAAGTTATTTACAATGGAAAAAAATTATATCATTCACTTGCCAAGCATAATAAAGATGCCTGCAGATATATAAGAATACAGAGAATATATCATCAACATAAGCCATCCAAGGAAAAAATATATGCAAGATAAGTACTCTAACAAAACAACACATGCATCAGAATAACGACCTTAAGATATGAGAAAATGAAGAGGAGAGGAACAGAGGTAAGCAATGAATCTTGTAATACATACAAGCTCAGGGTTTCTCAATTTTGGCATATGGATCAGATTATTGTTTGTCCAGTGAGTGAAAGTGACCTGTGCATTGTGGGATGTTTAGCACAACTCTGGCTTCTATCCACTTAGATTCCAGGAGTATTTCCTCTCCCTAGTCGTGAAAAATCAAAAATGTCTTCAGACATTGCCAAATGTTCCCTAGGGGACAAAACTGGTCCCAAGTTGAGAATCACCAATATAGTTTATAATTATTCATTTAGATAACAAATTGACACAAATTTATAATGTACATGCAAAATAAGAGTTTTTGAAATACAAGAGGCATACTACTATGAAAAATTTAATAATCTGAAACTAAATTAAAAACTATCTCAGCAAAACTTGGGCATTGGTGCAGATTGTATATGCAATAAGAGAAAATAAATAATCCGTAAGGACAAGATAAAACAATCCTATTGCTGTTGATATAATTATATATCTAAAAGCACAAGAGTTTCAGAACACTTGTGTGGCTCAGTTGGTTAAGCGTCCGACTTTGGCTCAGGTCATGATCTCACAGTTAGTGAGTTTGAGCCCCACATACGGCCGGCCCTCTGCTGTCAGAGAGAAGCCTGCTTCTGATCCTCTGCCCCTCTCTCTCTCTGCCCCTCCCCCGCTTGCACACTCTATCTCTCTCAAAAATACATAAACATTTTAAAAATAAATAAAATAAAGCATAAGAGTTTCTAGTGAAAATAAAATACAGTAAAACCTTGGATTGTAACTTGTTCTTCAAGTGTTCCACAAGACAAGCAGCAAACATTTTTAATAAATTTTAGCTTGATGAACAATGTCTTGCAATATGAGTAGCACGTGATGCTGAATGTCACATGATCACAACTGAGTCAACGGTTCTTCTTTCTCTTTCTCTCTCTCTCTCTCTCTCTCTCTCTCTCTCTCTCTCTCTCTGCAGGATTGTGGGAGATCATCTCCCATGCTCAGTTGCTTGGTCTCAGGCTGCAGTGTTTGGCAGAAATCAGTGATTTTTCAGAACGTTGGAAGGTGCCCACAACTAGCATCCACCTGTTGCATTTGAAGCAACAGCAAGAGTTTATGGAGGAGATCTTGCCTGCAGAAGAGGAGGAGAAAAAGGCAGAGGAATCCCTCACTTCAAATGAGGTTAGGGAGATGTATAAAATGTGGGAAACAGTGCAAAATTTTGTAGAAAAGCACCACCTAAATAAGGCTGTAGCCCTGTGAGTGGTGAATCTGTTTAATGACAATGCAATGTCACATTTCCAGGAAATCCTCAAAAGGAGGCAAAAGCAAGTGTCATTGGATAGGTTCCTGTTAAAGTTGCATGAAAAGAAAAAGATTCCTTTAAGCCAATAGATAACAGTGATTCCGTTAGTGACAGTGAAAATCATCCCACATAATAACCCCCCTCTCTCTTCCTACACCAGTCACGAAGGTTTTCAAAGGTAAGTGCAGGTTAATTTGTTTATTTTTCTTTATATTTTGTATTTATTATTTTGTATCATATTACAGTACTGTAATCATTTTTATATGAATATTTTTGGGTTGTGGAACGAATCATCTGAGTTTCCATTTTTTCTTATGGGGAAATTCGCTTTCATATACAAGTGCTTTGGATTATAAGCATGTTTCTGGAACGAATTATGCTCACAAACCGAGGTTTTCCTGTACTAGAATGAATTATGAAATGTGGTATGTTTTTTAATACCACATTTAAGGAGGAACATATAAAACTCAATTTTTCTCCATAATACCATAACTATCTAGAAATGGAAATGGAAAGTTTTATAATTATAACAATAAAGCATAAAACATTTAAAAGTACATTTAACAAGGACCTTTTAGGTGCTATATGAAGAAAACTTTAGTCTTGCTAAAAGAACAGATTTATTATGAAACTAAACTCTGCACTTGCCTGTGGCAGGCTGTGGTGGGCTGTGGGGGGGGGGGGGACAGGCCCCCTAAAGATGTCCATGCCCTAATCCCCAGAATGTGTGCATGTGTTACTTTATGTAGTAAAAGGGACGCTGCAGGTGTGATTAAATTAAGGGTGCTGAGATGGTGGATTATCTTGGGGCCTGTTGTAATTGCAAGCATCCTTTTATAAAAGAGACAGGAGGATGAGTGTCAGAAAGTCTTGAAGATGCTATTTTGCTGGCTTTGAAGATGGAAAAAGGGGGCCAGGAATCAAGAATGTAGACAGCCTCTAGAAGCTAAAAAAGGCAAAAAAAAAAAAAAAAAAGAATCTCCTCTAGAGCCTCCAGAAGAAATGCAATCCTGCTGACACCTTGAAATGCTAGACCAGTGATGAAACCCATTTCGAACTTCTAATCTCCAGAACTGTACGATAATAAATTTGTGTTGGTTTAAGCAACCAAGTTTGTGGTAGTCTGTTACTATAAGGAAATGAACACAAACCCCTTCCAAATTCCTGGAAGAGGTTTTAGCAATGCATTCACATGGTAATACGATTTTATAAAACTTGCAAAAGTGCTGTTTTGACCACAATCGGTTAACACCACTGTTTCTTTTCACCCCAACTTCTCTTCTCCTCCACCACTCTTCTCACACTGGGTCGTGCTGATGTGGTTACAGGAATATTGAGGATCAGGATCCTGCTAAAGGGAAGTTGCATCAACGACATATGTGGTCATTTTCACAGTTATTGCTAGCCATCCCACTATTGGAATGGCTTTAAGAAATATTTCCACCCAGCATGTTCTGACTCACCCAATGAAGGTACAGAGGAAGAAGTCACACTGCATGAAGAATATGGCCTATGGCACCCGCATGGAAATATCTGGGGAATAGAGGAAGAGAAGGTTCAAAGCTATATGTGGAGTCTGAAGTCAGTCTGATGGAAAGTCTAATTGTCACAAATGTAAAACTTCAAGAGAAGAAATCAGTACCTATTGATTACTAGTGAAAACCATCAATTTTTTTAAATGGCCAATTAACCATGCTAAAGATGAAAAGTCAGGTGCCTTCTTCTGATGAACCATCCTTCCTTGTTTCAAACCCTGGATTATAAACAAGATTAGTAAAACATTTGCAAATGGATCGTTACATTGTGCAACAAGCACAAGGCTCACATTCAAGCCTGTGGTTACCAGACCTGTGTATTCTAGTCATGAAAAAACAATACCATATATTGTTACTGATCCCCTTCCATCTTCAAAGCCAGCAATGGTATGTGAATTCCTTTTCACCCTGCATCACTCCAACCTCCTGTACTGATTCTTATACTTTTAAGGACCCTTGTGATTACATTGGGTCCACCCAGATAACCAGGAAAATCTTCCCTCCTGAAGACCTTAACTTAATCACATCTACAAAGTCTCTCTTGCCATGTTAGGTAACACATTCACAGGTTCCAGTGTTTAGGACATGTTAAGGGGGCCATTATTCTGGCTACCATACCACTTGGTGGACAACCACCAAGAAAAGAACATTCCATATAACTTTAAAACATGGTGATTTGACTTTACACACTTAATGGGATATATCCTAAGGATGAAAAGAACCTTAAAATCTTAAACTGTTTTCAGTTAACCATATCACTAGTAGTACAGTTTGTATTTAAAAAAATTTTTTTTAATTTTTATTTTTGAGAGAGGCAGAGACAGAGGACAACTGGGAGAGGGGCAGAGAGAGAGAGGGAGACACAGAATCTGAAGCAGGCTCCAGGCTCTGAGCCGCCAGCACAGAGCCCAATATGGGGCTCAAACCCACAAACTGTGAGATCATGACCTGAGCCGAAACCAAGAGTCAGACACTTAACCCCCTGAGCCACCCAGGCACCCCAGTACAGTTTGTATTTTTATTGTGAAACTCTCATGAGTACATTGTGAAGATAAAGCAAATAATTAGATTTCTGAGATAGGAAACAGACTTTCAGTATGAGGCAGAACAGAGCTTTTCAGCATGAGAAAAAGCCAATACAAATTTAAGATTGAAAATAGTTAAAAACTCTAGAGTCCTGCATTGAAATTGGAAGTATTAGTACAAACTCATGATGTACATTATTTTATAATCTTCTTACATGTGTGTGTGTGTGTGTGTGTGTGTGTCTGTGTGTGTGTGTGTAAAACTCCCCAGCACAATTCCCTGAAGGGACCAATCCATTAGTAATAATCCTTTAGCATCCAGACTGGTTTCTAATTTCCATCTCACACTAAAATGAACTAGAGCTCCTTAGAGAACTAACTGATTCCATGTAAGGAGTGGAAAGTGGAATTTAAATAAGCCATTTAGAATTCAAGATGAGGCTGAAATATCTTATAATACAAGAAAGGAAAACATGCTATCTCAGGCTACAGGAGTCTTGTCAAAAGGACTCAAGATTTAGACTGAATAGGCCATCATGGGCCCAAAGATGGAACAATTTGCTAACAACTACAGTGGATTTTAACACATCAAATAAGTTTAGATCCATGTGTTCATAATGATAAAAGAAAACAGCTCATTGGTCACTTTTGGAAAATTCAGGGGCAACAGCTCATTTATTTTAAAACTTGCAAATAAAAGGAAAAGATTCATTTACCTTGTTATAAACCAACAGGGAAGAATAATGCTTACATATAAGTATTCTAGGTAATAAATGAAGGAATGATGGAATTTTAAAATCCTATTTTATAAACTCGAATTTAATGGTTCTAGGTGATAATCCTTCTGGTTCATAAAGATAGATAAAAGAGACATCTCTTTTGGCTGACAAAAGAGAGATAATCAGATATGTTAGAAGTACACAATACCACATTTAAAGTAGTCTTTTAAAAATTTTAAAAATAGTCTTAACATAAGACTCCAACCTGAATCTGAGAAGGTCCCTAGCTCTATCAATGGATGGATAAATGGGAGTTTGTTACACCATTATGAAATATTTGAAATTTGTCTAATTTAGGGGGCACCCGGCTGGCTCAGTCAGAAGAGCATGTGATTCTTGATCCCAGGGTCATGAGCCCCACATTGAGTGTAGAGATTATAAATAAATAAATAAATAAATAAATAAATAAATAAAATGTTTTTTCAATTTTTTGAATACTTTTTTTAAAGGAGGGAGAAGATAAAAGCAAAACAGTTCATGACAAATAATGTGTAATCCTTTCCTTTTAAACCTTTGGGACTGTTTAAAATATATTTTTTTTAATTTTTTTAACGTTTATTTATTTTTGAGACAGAGAGAGACAGAGCATGAACGGGGGAGGGTCAGAGAGAGGGAGACACAGAATCTGAAACAGGCTCCAGGCTCTGAGCTGTCAGCACAGAGCCCAACGCGGGGCTTGAACTCACTGACCGTGAGATCATGACCTGAGCCGGAGTCGGCCGCTTAACCGACTGAGCCACCCAGGCGCCCCGGGACTGTTTAAAATATATATTTAAAAAATATATATTGGGGTGCCTGGGTGGCTCAGTCAGTCAAGTGTCTGACTTCAACTCAGGTCATAATCTCATGGCTCATGAGTTCGAGCCCCACGTCAGGCTCTGTGCTGACAGCTCAGAGCCTGGAGCCTGCTTCGGATTCTGTGTCTCCCTCTCTCTCTCTGCCTCTCCCTTGATCATGCTTTGTCTCTCTCTGTCTCAAAAATAAATAAACATCTAAAAAAATTAAAAATATATATATGCATATATGTGTGTGTGTGTGTGTGTGTGTGTATATACACACACACACACACACACACAGTTTGTTTGTTTGTTTTACCATATGAGACGGTTTCCCATAAAGTCTCCAAAGTAAGCACTGCCACACAGAATCAAAACCGTATACCCATACTATATAGAGTACTGGGGCAGCTTCCCTGCCTGCCAGAAAACCACATGAGTTCAAAGCAGGACCTTTGTTTTTAGCTTACCATTATGATTCTCAAAATACATCTATCTTCATAATCAGAAAACTGTGTATTTCAGTAGGTAAACAAGGAAATGGAGCGGAAATGGAGTTAAGGAAGTAATAGAGTAGACACGGAAGAATACTTAAAACTTTCTCTCTAGTTTCTAAATCTTTGCAATAACTAAAATAAATGAGAACGACGGTATCGAGCTCTTCGGATACAATGTCTGGACAAAAGTCGTCCTGCACCCTTAGGTTTCTGCAGTGCTGCTTTAATTTTACAAAAAGGATAAGATGGTATAACAGAAAAGGAATGAAATAATGATGAACTCTCCAGAGTCTCTTAAATACATAAGAGGTAAGCAGCGAGGATGCAATGAAAGGATATGAGTGGGAAGTTTGTGACCCATGAAGTTGATACTGCTGGTAGCTTGAATGAAAAGTTGAAAGGCTTTATGATTAGGCTAGACTAGATAGATAGTGAGGCAATTAGAATCATTCATTGCTGCCAAGGCATCAGGCCAACGTGAATTACAACCCAAACTGAATGAAGCAGAATAGAAAATAGAAAAGCCTTTAATGAAAATGTTGGAGAACTCACAAGGGATGGGGAAAGTGCCAAATAACTGGAAGATGGCTAAGTAAACTAAAAGGTCTATTCTCCCATCAATGCATAAGGGATTTACAAGTTTAACTCTCATTGCTGTTAATAGGAATTCTATGTGTGATCCAAGGGTGTACTCATGGAGAAAATGCATCTATTAGTGTCTCGATTGGCCTCTCTTGAGCCAACACTGGCAAATGCTCCAAATTGTGTGGTATTTTGGTGACAGGGACTAACAGAGGCTAGAATGAAAGCCACCAGCTTGGCTTCACCTTGTAATCCTCTGATAGTACAAGATCCCTTAGGAGCAAAGAGCAAAATATACTCTATGCAATCTTTCATAATGTTTAATTTGGAAATTAACTTCCAGCGAATTAAAGTAAAAGTGAAAAGGCAGGAATTTATATTCAATTGAAAAGTCTATCTCTGAAAAAGAAAAGCACATCTTTAAATCATTTTCTACCTGAAAAGAATCCTTTTGCTAACTTCTCTTATAATAGCAGCTATCACAGCCTCTAACATGTCCAGACATTGTATCAGATGCTTTACTAAGGAGTCTACTTAATCATTACCATGAGTCGATGACGTAAGCACTATTATGCTTATTTCATAGATAAGGAAATTGAAACTGAGACATTAAGAAATTTCCCCAAGATCACCCATCTTGAAAGTGGCACATTCAGATCCCAGTCAATTTAGCTACAAAGCTCATGACCCTCCCTCCGTACCTCATTGCTTGCCCATTATAAACAGCAAATGCAGTGCTCCACCATGGCACTCGGACTTAATTTAATTCATTTTCCAATCCAATTCGAATTTTGAAAAGTACTAAACCTCCTCTTAAATGTATATTTGTACTTTCAGAGACAGTAAAATTATCTTTTCTAATAGTATCCCCCCCAAAAAGAAAAAAAAGTGATATAATGATTTTAAAGTAATTAACATTTTCATCCTAGATACATTTTTTTAAAATACCTCACTGAGCAAATATTTATTTAATCTCTTATATGCCAAGGTCTATAATAGACTCAATACAAAGACAAATACAGTCCTAGTCTGACACGATACCAAAAAAGTAAGTACAAAGTGCTGTGGGAGCACACTACACCATTTGTAACTGTTAATTTGTTAATAATATTAGCAATGTGTATTTATCTAATTCACAATTTTAACACATTTTTTTAAGTAGGCTCCATGCCCAGCATGGAGCTCAATTCGGGGCTTGAACTCATGACCCTGAGATCAAGACCTGAGCTGAGATCAAGAATCGGACATTCAACTGACGAGCCACTGAGGCGCCCCCATAACACATTTTATTAAAAGATGTCAACAAAGCTTTACTGAAGGCTCAACAGTATTTTAATTTGTTTGTAGCAAAATCTTCCAGCTCCAAATCCCTCTGAAGCATAACAAGGCAATCATTATTATATCCAAATTGCTGGTGGATAAATAGTGGCTCAACAAAATTAAGTGACTGACAGAACTCAGAAGTCATTCCCAATGATAAACCCTACTTTCCCCAATATAAAATCCATTTCTCTACAAAAATCTTACTTACCCCAAATATAGACTTTAAAGACTTCTCAAATGAGCTGATTCCTCAAGAATCAGTATGAACAAGTTCCATCAAATAATCTGAACAATCTTAGTTCAACCAAACAGCAAAACAATTTCCAAAACCATCGGTAGATGCTGGATACTGCTTTCATTTGAGTTAATTAAAAGTATTTGATCCACTATGGTGCATCTCCATGTAAGATCTTTAAAAGAAAAGAATCAATTAATCTATACAAGTTTCAGATAACACCCAATCTAAATGCCAGAGCTTGTGACCAGATTTAATCAAGCTCTGGACATTATTTATTGACTTATCCAAAAACAGTTATGGGTTGTTTTTTTTTCTTATATGAATGTACTTGAATAACAGATAAGCTATCAAAACCACCATCAATTCCCATTATATTCTGTATTGAAATTCTTGTGAATACTAGGTAGGAATAGATTAAGTCAGAATAATGTTATTCAAAATGCCAAACATTAAGAGAATTAGCAATGCAGGTTCTTGGGGAAGGGGATGGATAAATTTTACCTCTTATTTTCTTAATGTCAGCTACTTGGAAATAATAAACACTGATAAAGCAAACTCTACAGGCTTTTAATACATATGCTTTTCTACTCAGGCTCTCCTTCCTGGGTTGCCAGCAATATCCTGGTTAGTCTTATAAAAAAAACTAAGGAGGCATTACCTATGTAATGTGAGCTTTAAGATACCAGAAATGCTCCAGGCCCAAACTATTTTCTTCTCACCCTATCTGCTGATTCCTGAAGCAAGCATTTCATTATTTATCTTAATGGTTCACAGCCCTGGCTAATCATTAGAATTATCTGGAGCACTTCTTTAAAACACTGATGCCCTAGATTCAGTCCAGAGATTATTACTTTCACCTGGCCATCTGTTTCCTTCCTTCCTTCCTCCCTTCCTCCCTTCCTCCCTTCCTTCCTTCCTTCCTTCCTTCCTTCCTTCCTTCCTTCCTTCCTTCCTTCCCTTTCTCTCCTTTCTCTCCTTCTTTTCCTTCCGTTCTTTCCTTCCTTCATTTCAAATGACAGGTGATTCTAATGGGTAGCCATGATTCCAAGTCACTGGTAGGATATTCAAGCAAATCTGAACAGACAGGAGAAAGCAAAAGGATGTGAGGTAACTGAGATAAGAGAGAAGCAGTATAAAGCAGAGACACAGTATGGAGAGACTAATGCAGTCAAAAACAAGGGTTACAGTTTTGCCCTTGGCCAACCATGTAAATCTAGGACAGAGGGACACTGTTGGAACTGGAGGAGCAGGAGTAATTCTGCTGGGGAAAAAATGCATGAAGATCTGGCTTCAGATCATGGATATAGAAATGAATTCAGCTTAGTTTAGACCACAAACTAAAAGGCCATTCATAAAAGTACACAAATAAACATTTTTAAAGTACAGGAAAAAGAACATTTCTCAATTTGCACATAGAAATACTTAACTGAAACTCAAAATAAGCCATATAGGTAAAAAAGAAATACTATCATTATTATTTTTTTCTTTTTTACATGTCTTGTTTCCTTTTTTGGTAGAAATTGCTCCACTTTAAGAAAAAGACAAGTAGATTTACATTTTGAAATCAACAATAATACAAAGCATTTAAAATAGGGGATTTCTGTAATACTGGGTGGCTCAGTCAGTTGAGAGTCTGACTCTTGATTTCAGCTCAGATCATGATCCCAGGATTGTGGGATTGAGTCCCACATCGGGCTTTATGCTGACAGCACAGAGCCTGCTTGAGATTCTCTCCCTCTCTCTCTCTACCACTCCTCAAAAATAAATAAATAAACAATGAAAAAATAATATGCCGAATAGCCAAAGTAATGTTGAGAGAGAAAACCAAAGCTGGAGCCATCACAATTCTGGACTTCAAGCTGTATTACAAAGCTATAATCATCAAAACAGGATGGTACAGGCACAAAAACAGACACATAGATCAATGGAATAGAATAGAGAATCCAGAAATGGACTTACAAACGTATGGCCAACTAATCTTTGACAAAGCAGAAAAGAATATCCAATGGAAAAAAGACAGTCTCTTCACCAAATGGTGTTGGGAAAACTGGACAGTGACATGCAGAAGAATGAACCTGGACCACTTTCTTACACCATACACAAAAATAAACTCAAAATGGATGAAAGAACTAAATTTAAGAAAGGAAACCATCAAAATCCTAGAAGAGAAAACAGGCAACAACTTCTTTGATCTCAGCCACAGCAACTTCTAACTAGACATGTCTTCAGAGGCAGGGAAATAAAAGCAAAATGAACTACTGGGACCTCATCAGGGTAAAAAACTTCTGCACAGTGAAGGAAACATCAACAAAACTAAAAGGAAACCAACAGAATGGGAGAAAATATTTGCAAATGACATATCAGTTAAAGGGTTAGTATCCAAAATCTATAAAGAACTTATCAAACTCAACACCCAAAAAAACAAATAATCCAGTGAAGAAATGGGCAGAAGACATGAACAGATACTTTTCCAAAGAAGACATCCACATGGCTAACAGACACATGAAAAGATGCTCAATATCACTCATCATCAGGGAAATACAAATCAAAACCACAATGAGATACCACCCCACACCTGTCAGAGTGGCTAAAATGAACAATTCAGGCAACAATAGATGTTGGTGAGGATGCAGAGAAAGGGGAACACCTTTGCACTATTGGTGGGAATGCAAACTGGTGCAGCCACTCTGGAAAACAGTATGGAGGTACCTCAAAAAATTAAAAGTAGAACCTCCCTACAACCCAGAAATTGCACTACTAAATACTTATCCAAAGGATACAAAAATGCTGATTTGAAGGGGCACATGCACCCCAATGTTTATGGCAGTGGTATCAACAATAGCCAAATTAGGGAAAGAGCCCAAATGCCCATTGACCAACGAATGGATGAAGAGGAAGTGATACATTTGTGTGTGTATGTATGTGTGTGTGTATCACAATGGAATATTACTCAGTGATTAAAAAAAGAATGAAATCTTTCCATTTGCAACAATGTGGACAAAACTAGAATGTGTTATGCCAAGCAAAAGTAGTCAGTCAGAGAAAAACAAGTATCATATGCTTTCATTCATGTGGAATTTAAGAAACAAAACAGATGTACATAGGGGAAGGGAAGAAAAATAAGATAAAAACTGAGAGGGAGGCAAACCATAAGAGATCCTTAAATACAGAGAAAAAACTGAGGGTTGCTGGAGGGGTGTTTGGTGGGGGGTTGGGCTAAATGGGAGATGGGCATTAAGGAGGGCACTTGTTGGAATGGGCACTGGGTGTTATATGTAAGTGATAAATCACTAAATTCTCCTCCTGAAATCATTATTACACTATATGTTAACTAACTTGGATTTAATTAAAATTTAAAAATCTAAAATAATAATAATACTAAAAAATAAAATAGAGGATTTCCAACTTTAGAACAAAAACTGTTACCAAAAAAAAAAAAATCTTACTCTCTAAGTTTAAATACCCCAATGATTAGGCCTACTATGTGTTCTGTACAAGTATTTTAGTAGATCTTGTATTTCAGTAAAACATCAAAGTAGTATTGAAACTTTTCATTTAGTAATCTCATTCAAAATTCTGGCCTTTACTATTGGCCAAATGAGGGACTAGATGATTCTGCATGAATTTAACAAGCTTCTAATAAATTCTACAAATATTGTCTTGTCTTTAAAAATGTGCAATTTTATTGGTGAAAATGCTTCTTTCTAATTCAAAATAATAACTTTATTTTACCAGATATAGTTTTATTCAGTAGTACAAAGGAAGTTATATAACAAAAACACCACTGATGAATGAAAGTGGAAGCTCTTTCAGTTAGTGATTTATAAAATAAGGTCACATAGCTTAAACTGTTTTTAATTCTACTTATTAGAAACTATAAAGAACCACTAAAGAACAATAAAGGGGAAATATTTGGCAGACTCACAAGCAACATACTCTCCTATTGTTCCATTCGGAAAAAATAATGATTATTGTATACCTGAAATAAAGTCCTAATTCTTTTTTGAAAAATGTAAATTGTCCATTTGTTTTGTTCGTATTTCCATCCGTAAGTAAACTAAAGTTCTAAAAGATCCACTGCAGATTTAGTTTCTTTCTTGACTTGGTAACTCCTACTTCATTCAATGTTTTTCTTCACACTGCTGTCTGTAGTACCAGTCTTGACAGAAATCAGTTAACATCTCATTTATCTTAATACTATTGTTAATAATAGTCATTTCTCTGAAACCAGATTGCCTGAGTTCAAATGCTGATTCAATTACTATTTTGTGTTCCTAGACAAGGTACTTAACGTCTCAATCCTTCATCTGGAAACTGGGAATAATAGTCTCTATCTCATAAGATTGTTATGAGAATTAAATTAGTTAATATACATTTAACAACATCTTAGGAAAATGTCATAAAGCATTCAATAAATATTTGTTATCATTATTATCAATTTAACACTTGTGGCATTTCCAAAAAAAAAAAAAAATCAGCTTTCTTCCAGAGTTGCCATGGTGTCTGAGATACTATTTTTGCTTGTTTTTTTTTAAATCTGAATATTAGTTGATTCTTGAATACTTCATTTGAATTTCTAATCCATTTTATAACAAAGTCCAAGTACATTAGTTTGAGGTAAGAGTTGGAGGCATATATAATAATTTCAACAGAAACAGATTTTAGACCTATAAAATCAAAGTGCTGGCTGGATTCTGCAAGGTCATCTCCATTTCTTTCCTCTCTTCCCAATCTCCACACCTACCATCTCACACCTGTACCAAGAATTTTCATCCTTCCAATGACACTATGGTGGACTTTCAAATACTTCAATAAAAGTGGGTTCTGTGTCCTCCTAATTAAAAGCTTAAGACAATAATGTGTTAAAGAGAGCATGGGTCTCCGGCAAGGCAAATCTGAGGTTAAATTCTTACTCTAACATTTACTAGTTGTATACCCATTGGAAAGATAACTTAAACTTTTTGTGCAATTTCTTTATCTGGAAGCCAGTGCCCACCTGGCAGGATTGTTATAAAGAGTAGGTTATAAGCCTTATAAAGCATCAGGAACAATGTAGCTTAACATCACAGCTGTAAATAAAGACAGGCACAGACAATATTTCTCAGAATTATGTTATATAATCATAACAGTGAGATACACATTCTGTTGGGAAACAAATGATAAGGACAACTGACTTAAGTTTAAAATGTAATTTAGAATAAACTAAAAAGTTGGGGCACTTGGGTTGCCCAGTCCATTAAGCCTCCGACTCTTGATTTTGGCTCAGGTCATGATCTCAAGGTTCGTGAGACTGAGCCCACATCGGGCTCTGTGCTGACAGCGCAGATCCTGCTTGGGTTCTCTCTCTCTCCCTCTCTCTTCCTGCCCCTGCCTCGCTCACGAGCTCTCTCTCTCTCCCTATCTCTCTCTCTCTCTCTCTCTCTCTCTCTCACAATAAATAAATAAATAATTTTTTTTAAAAAGTAACCGGTGATTTGATACATTTACAGAAACATTTTTAAGATACACCTGTACTTTAATTTCTAAATCCAGTAGAAAAAAAAATATGGAGCACCTGAGTGGCTCAGTCAGTTAAGCATTAGACTTCGGCTCAGGTCATGATCTCACGGTTCGTGGGTTCGAGCCCCGCGTCCGGCTCTGGGCTTGACCGCTCAGAGCCTGAAGCCCACTTCGGATTCTGTGTCTCGTTCTGTCTGCCCCTCCACTGCCTGCACTCTGTCTCTCACATTGTCTCAAAAATAAATAAACATTAAAAAAAATTTTTTTTTAAGAAAAAAATATATGGCTTTGAGGTTGATCCTGACTTCAAATCAAAGATTTTGTGATGAGGAATATATTTGTTAAAGTCAATATTTGCAATTTGCTTACCAAACCTCTTCATTATAGATACGCAAATGGCAATTAATATGCAGAGGTAGTCCATGAAATTTTACAAAGATTCCTAGATTATTACCAGCTAAGAAAGAATGCATTAAAACAAAACTAAATAGGAAATTATCTATTTGCTTGTTTTGTGTGAAGTCCCTGAGATTTATTCCAGTGAGAACAATAAGCAGAGAGAATGAAATAAAAAAGGCAGAAGGCCAAAGTGTCATAAATGCTGTTAAAGTATTCGATAAAAGCTATCCACTTGAGGTTCATTGCAACACACTGGAAAAAAAAATAATCTTCCCATATTTAGACACATGCGAGAGCAAGCCAAACACTCTGAGAAGATGTGATGCTGTTACACAACACACAGAACCATATTTATTTTATTACTGCTACCTATGTGGCCCATAGTGTTCGTAGGAAACCTGATTTGATGTACATGATATAATGTTTGGAAGCTGCTCTGATTATTCTACCCTAATTAGCAGGATGTCTGGTAAAAGTCAGCAAACAACGCAATGCCTGGGTTTGGTACTAAAAACTAACTCTTAAATCTCCATAATATTTTTAAAACAAACAAACTAGGACATGAATGGTGTTTTTTTTTCCTGGATTCATCTTTTTAAAAATTTTCCAAGATCCTTCCCAGTCGATACATAAGATAGGGCACATATTGTCAAGGATAAGTTGTTAAAGTGAATATGAAATGTGCTTCTCAAAATATCGTTTACACATTTACCAGATGGTAAAATAAACATGTAAATTGTTATCAAGTATACACTAAGTTTGTATTAAAATTTTACGCACTGTGGAAAGAGTGCAAAAAATTATCACATATTGTATTACTTGTTCACTTAATAGTATATTAGCATTCTATAAATATTCCCTTTAAGAAAAATGACAGTTAAATGCTCAGAAGACTCAGTGATGCTGACTGGAACTAAAAAAGCTACGAACATCACCAGAAGAGGCAGAATAACCAATTTTCTCTCAGCCATTCATTAGTCGCAGGTGAAAAGAATGTTTTCCTAAAACTCCAATTAAATCCAGAAGTTAACAGAGTTAATGTAATACCTTTGCAAAATATGACATTAAGTAAGAGAACTGATTTCATGGACATGTCCACTTTTACACTGAGGATTATCCAGAACATTCCCAGAACATACACAGTCTTCTGCTCATCACTGTTAACTACTACGATGATTTTTTTAAGTTCATTTATTTATTTTGAGAGAGAGAGAGGAGAGAGAGAGAGAGAGCATGTCTGAGGGATGGAGGGGCAGAGAGAGAGGAAGAGAGAATCCCAAACAGGATCTGCACTGTCAGCCGTGCATAGGGCTCCATGTCATGAAACCTGAGCTTGCGACCTGAGCAGAAACAAAGAGCTGGACGCTTAACCGGCTGAGCCACCCAGGAGCCCCAACTACTACAATATTTTAAAGTATTTATTTAAACATGTTGAGCAAAAAATTAAAAGAAAAGTAAATCTCTGTAAAGTTACCATCTTTTCAATTCAATCTAGGTTCATACTTCATGAAGAAAGTTTTTGAATGTCAATAGGAGCATTTTATGGCATCTCCAATCTCCTTTTGGATTTAGTCACAAGTTTTAATGCACAGCACTGGCATTAGTGACTTCAGTCATCTGCCACATGTCATCGCTCTCCTGCTACGTGGCCAGATTTATATGCAGCATGTTGATAAAAATGTGGTATTATTATAACGCAATATTTAAGGCAGAATTTCTAGAGTAAATCTACAGGAATGAATCAATGAGCCAATCATCAAAGCTTATTTAACATACCTCAGAAATACATGATTATTATAAAAGAGAATGTTATCATAAAATTTAATGAAGTTATCTTTTAACTTTTCCACCAGAATAACTATCTTGGTTTAGGAGATCCTAGAGGTCAGGAGCAGACCCCAAGACATCTAGCCCTAAACTTTGCCTCAAGACTCATGTTTTAGAAGACATCCATAAAGAAAAGATCAATGAATCACAACAGAGAAGTTTTTTTGAGGTCACAGAGGTAGCTTAATGTATTATTATGCTCTCCAGCTCATAGAAATCAATAAACAATATGAAAAACTGAAGTTCAAATACCTGCCTGCTTCAGCCAAGACACCTGAAACCTAAAACTTCAGGCCTTAAGAATTTAATATATCAAATTCAGGATGTCATGTCTTCCAAGAATAAAGTAGAAGAGTATGGAGTAACTTATCATGCAATCTGGGAGTTTTCACCTGGTGTTTCCTAAAAATCAGGAACACCAAAATCTCCTAGAAGACTATTGTTCCTAAACTGTGTTCCCCACAACCTAGATATTGTTGGAGGCACCTTAGGAGTCACTGGGGGAACTAAGGGAGAGAGGCCTGGTGACCAGAAGTCCACAGGTCCACCCTGCTTCAACAGAGCCCTCCCACAATTACATGTTTCGTATTCTGCATATCAGTGCATTTTGAAAAGCAATTCTGTTACTAAATATTTTTAAAATATGAAGACCATAGTCCTTCTAATGAAACAGACTGAAAAGTAATGAATTTTTTGTTAGTGCTTCTTTCCATTGGATGTGTTATCTTAAATATGAATTAGCCTCTGTTCCCTTCAGTTCATCTACCAGTCAAGAAAGTAGTGCAGATTATGTGAACTATAAAAAATATAAAACAAAAAAAACCAAAAAACTGATGTCTGCCAGTTTAAAAAAGTGGCTTTTTTAAATGTTTATTTATTTTTGAGAGAGACGGGGAGAGTGTGATCGGTGGAGGGGCAGAGAAAGAGGAGACAGATGATCTGAAGCGGGCTCTGCACTGACTGCAGAGAGCCCTATGTGGGACTCGAACTCACGAACCATGAGATCATGACCTGAGCTGAGGTCGGTCACTTAACCAACTGAGACGCCCAGGTGCTTCCAAAGAGTGACCTTTGCATTAAAAGTAAAATGTATAAGAAATAAGTTAAAGTTGTTTAAGGCAGTAACTTGCTCACAGCCTGAACAGAAAAAAGAGAAATAGGTATTAACTAAATTCTACTTTACAATGCTTTTTGATTTGTGTATGTGACAATTCTATCAGAACATTTTAATAAATATTTAAGGAACAGTTTGACATTCCTTTTTTCTTATATACTCATGGTTTTGTTGAACAATGAAGAAAGATTTTATGTCTTGTAATAGGTTGTTGGCTAACACAGTAATAAAATTTGTATAGCACTTCCCAATAATGCAAAGTGCTATCACAAACAATATTTAATAATGAAACAGAAAAAATGTTCATTTTATTAATAAAAATCATATTAATTCCACATTCTATCTTCACATTTTTCAGCTAGTTTTAAAATGAAAATAACATGTATTCTCCCAAATCTTTAAAACTTAACAATCTAGAAAGGCATGTAACGTTATTCCTATAAGTTTTCTTATACTGTCACACCATCCCATACCACAGGATATGTTTTCTAGTTAGTGGATACCTTCCTATTTTAGATGCCAATTTCTAATTTCATCAATACGATCAAACTTTTAATTATGTCAAGACTGACACAGTTGGAACCGGTAAGAGGGTGAGGAAACAAATTCTCATATACTTATAGAGTAACTGTAAATTGATACAGCCTTTAGCCCAGAAATTCCACTTTTAGGAACTTATCCAATAGACATCTAACACAAGTATACAGAGAGAAATGTACAATGTAGCATTTTTTTACAATAGCAAAAACCTATAAACAATTATATGTACATTTGTAGGACTAGTTAAATTAGCTGTAGTTTATCCATACAACGTTAACAGTAAAGATGTTAAAAAGAATAAGATAAATATGTTCTGAGTTAGAAATATAGCCTAAGTATAATGTTAAATAAAAAATATAAGTTGCACAACAGTACATATGGTTTCTTCTAATGGAATTCATAGTAAAAGTCAGTTATATTTAATCAGATTGAGTTATTTCCATTTAATCAGAGGCCCAGTCTGTCTAAACCTACCACTCAAAGTGTCCCATTACTTGGCACCCAGCCTTTCTGTACTTACCTTCCCATTGCCTCCTCTACACGCTCCATTTCCCAAGCATAAAACTTTGCCAGCAGACCTCTGCTTCTCTACCTCCCAGACTTCGCTTATGCTTTTTTTTTTTTTAATCCCGTTCAAACGCCTCTGCAAGTCCAGGCTCAACAAGTATCACATTCATAAAGCCTTCCATGATTCCCTCGGCTAGGTGTAATCACACCGCCCCTATGGTCCCAAAGGATTTTACCCATGCTTCCCTTCTAGAATTCATCCTCACTACTTTTTACCTTGTAATACAGTCTTTTCATAAATCACCAAGAATCCATACCGAATTCATCCTACAGTCTCCATGGTGCCTTCTATAAACCTTAATTAAAGGCAGCAATCTCAACAAAGCCTTGGTAAATTAAAATAATCAGATCAATAGAGAAAGTTCTTGTTACATCAGTTTATCTAGATAAAGAATCCCCAGGGGCACCTGGGTGGCTCAGTCGGTTGAGTCTGACTTTGGCTCAGGTCATGATCTCACCACTCAGTTCCTGAGTTTGAGCCCCACGTAGGGCTCTGTGCTGACGGCTCAGAGCCTGGAGCCTGCTTTAGATTCTATGTCTCCTTTTCTCTCTGCCCCTCCCCTGCTCTCTTTCTCTCTCTCTCATAATAAACATTAAAAATTTAAAAAAAAAAAAAGAATCCCCAATCTTTCTGCAAAGAGGAGTGTCTTTTCACTCCTCAAAGCTGTGAATGCAACAGAGGAGTAGGAGAGAAAAGAAATTCATCTAAACTACAATAATCCTACACAGGGACATGAAATGGGGGGATACCACTGCCCATCACTACTCTTCTCTCAACCTTCAATCCGCAGGAAAAAAAAGAGAAGTGATCAAACAATCACTTTTGAGATCTATCTGGGAGGCTTTCAGAACAATGGCAGGGAAATCCTAAGGTTTGGGTCAGGAATTCCTATCTTTGTTCACCTTGCTAAGTCCATAGTCACTAAGATTTATATGAAATGAATAACTATAATGCTGTTTTCAGTTTGCAATAGAAATAAACTAAAACCTTTCATTTAATTGTACTTTAAGACTGCAAAAAGAGCAAGGATAAATTAAATCCATTAGTCTAAAGATTTCATTTTAGAAATATTTGTATCCTCCTTCCTGCCAAATTGCATTCACTGATAAACAGATTTCATTTTTACCATAAACTTCCCTTTTTTGTTATCCAGTAAAAATAAGGAGTAAAAGTAATCAAAAGATTGGCAGATGGAAGCAAGTGAGAAGCAATTCACACAGATAATTCGGAAATAGGAAACGTCTGATTTTGTTAAAAATTGACTACCATCTAGAAAGTATGCTAATTGGACAAACAAAAGAGGTATAACTTATACAAATAAAACTTACGGACCTCAGAGAATTCTAACACAATCTTACTTCACTCTCTTAAAAGGCTTAACACAGCACGATTAGGAAGGATCATGAAATCTAGTTTCAAAAAATATGTAAAATTTAAAACAAGGAGTAAACTAAAAACTGTGCATTTGTTCTCCATTCCCTTTACCATTTTTCAATCTGGGAACACTTCTAAATTTAGGAGTGAGCTATAATAAGCCATGGTCAGATGACTGCCTAGTTTCTTGAACATTAATAAATACTTAATTCCAGCACAGATGAAATATTGCATTTGGAGAGGTGGGTAGTAGGCAGTGTAAAAATAAGGAGAATCAATAACTTTAACTTTTCTTCTTGTTGTTTCTCTTTTATTTTTAAATCCCAGAACTTGGAAATTTCTGAAGACTGGACAAGCTGAATTGTTTCTATGGGACAAATACTCCATCAATTTTAAGCTCAGCAAATCCTCAAATACATTTATCCAAGGTTTTTCCTTTTAACCTTTCAAGCTTTAACCATTTTGATTCCTAGAGCTGGTGAATTTTTGCATTCTAAGTGATGTTTCTCAGCAAATAAACAGATCTCACTTCATCCTATCCTCTAGTTATGGTAAAATGTTTCTATATGTAAATATTATGTAAAACACAAGCGCAGATCAATTTATGCTAACTGATTGTTCTTAGGGATAATAATAGCAAATAATAACTCTCCACACTTTAGTGGATTCCGAATTTAAATGAAACAAAATGCAAAGTTTCTACGATATTTCTATTGCAATATGCTTAATACAACAAACTCTCAAATACACAAATTAATTGTGACTCAGTTTTGATGGGTGATGTTCATATCATGACTCAAATGGATGTAACCACTTAAAAATGAATGACTTGGGAGGTTGCCATGGACTATCTGAGTAAGTAAGCTGCTTATATCTGGCCTATATTAAGGGGAAGAAATCTTTCCATCTGATACATTTTGGAGGTAATCCCTCCATATCTGAATTGAAATATGATATATGGCTGGCATTGCTAAACTGAATTCCCACCTTATAATTCTGTATTTATTCCGTGGAATTAGGACTATTCTGAATACTCTGGCATTTATTGTTTTGAGAATGATATCAGATGTCAAATATGCAATGCTTCCGGACAACCTTCCAATTTCAGTCTCTCTAGATAAAGGCTACCTTATGGATGACTATAGAGTTTCCAGAGACAGTACTAATCACCATGTTTTAATCATAATTAAGCTGGAGGAGGAATACAAATGCTTGTTCTATACAGAAAGTAAGAAGACAGTGTTCTTCAGGTCGCTTTTCTCTTATAGTCAAGGGCATAAACTGCTTGTTCTAAAACATGACCATACCGTCACAATGTTTTTTAAAAATGGAAAGTTATTTGAAAATAGTTATTTTCAAATCCATGTACTTATTTTTAAGAAAGTTGCCATTACCAGAGTTCCTAGGCACAAAATTTTAATGAATAGATAGTTTGCCACCATGGTTAATAGCCAGGAAACTGAAAAACAAACAAACCCTCTGCCTTTTTTTTTTCTCATTACAAAAACAACAACAACAAAAGTCAAACAAACAAAAAACCTAGGGGAGTGGTTCCCAGATTTTTTTTACTTTTTTTAATGTTTATTTTTTTATTTATTTTTGAGAGTGAGAGCATGAGCAGGGGAGGGGCAGACAGAGAAGGAGACACAGAATCCAAAGCAGGCTCTAAGCTATCGGTTCAGAGCCCCATTCGGGGCTCAAACCCACGAACCCGTGAGATCATGACCTGAGCTGAAGTCAGATGCTTAACGGACTGCACCACCCAGACACCCCTATCCCAGATTTTGCTGCATGTTGTAATCACACAGCAATCTTTAAAAAGTACTGATGCCTGGCTCTCACTACCAAATACATTCTTACTTATTTGGGATGGAGTGTGAATCTGAGCATTAAAAACTTTTAATTTTTAAAAGCTCCCTTGGTGATTCTAATGTGAAGCCACTGACCTAAAGGCTATAAGAGCTGTTGCTATCCTCTTTTGCCCCTTTCCAGCTGTGCCTTAGTGTCAAGAGAGGGAAAGAAGCAATTCATGCAAGGAGCCACAACAGCAAGTACGCACCTGCTTATCTCCAAGACTAGAAGTGACCCTAATTCCAATAAATCAGTACACTTGAAGCATGAGTGTATGCATGAAAGAAAAAAAGAATGAGGGGTGCCTGGCTGGCCTAGTGGGTAGACCAAGCAACTTTTGATCTCAGGATTGTAAGTTTGAGCCCTACATTGGGTATAGAGATTACTTAAAAATAAAATCTTTTTTAATGTTCATTTATTTATTTTGAGAGAGAGAGCACTCTTGCACACTCTAGTGAGGGAAGGGGGGGCAGGGAATCACAAGCAGGCTCCATGCTGTCAGCACATAGCCTGATGGAGGCTCAACCCCAGGAACCATGAAATCATGACCTGAGCTAAAATCAAGAGTCAGACACTTAACCAACTGAGCTACCCAGGCACCCCTACAAATAAAATCTTTTTTAAATTTTTTTTAAAAGAAAGAGAAAAGAATATGAAATGCCCAAAAAATATAAATTAGGTTAAGTCTTAAAATTAGCAATCTCAAAGAGACAGAATTTAAAGATTTTTTTTAAATGTGCAGATCATAATGGAAAGAACATTGTAAGGGACAGTCTCTCAATCTTATATTTTCATGCCATACCTTCAAGTAGGTTATAAAATAAAAAGTGACGCACTCTAGTTTGCTAAGATGTATAGTCTGCCATTTCAGAAAATAAATATTAAAACACAGAAATACAACAGTAAACTGATGACATTCTATGCTAGTCTAGTTAACATCACCACTGTGACAATGTTTCTCACTTTGAGGCACTGCCCATCAGAGAACCCTGAAATAAATTTACTAGGTCATAACCAGAATGAAATTAAACAAAAGAAAAAAACCACCAGAGTGCATCAAATGTGGTAAAGGTAAATATTTTGTGAAACGTGTGTGTGTGTGTGTGTGTGTGTGTGTGTTTATTTATCACTGTGCATTTCAGTTAAAAACTTTGAAAGCCTACCCTAACTCAAAACATTTGAATTCAAACTGCAGAGAAACTCAGAGGTCCACAAAGTTCTTTAAAGCTGAAAGATACCTGAAAGATTTGGTTTATAATTTCATCTTACAAGTGATTATATTGAAGATCATAGAAATAAAGTGTCTTATTTGTCTCCAGCGTTTTCTGCTAAAACTTGGGCGTCAGGTTCCTTTGAGACTTAGATTTTCAAAATAAATTTAATGCAGGTATGTTGCATACTAAATTGCCATGGCACCAACCCGGAGTTTTCGGTCATATCACATGAACATTTCTTTGACGTGGTGGCATTTTCACCAATTTCTTACTCAAGTGGAAATTATACTGTGTGCAAATTAAGTGATACATGTAAAAGCTCTTGATTCTAGTGCTTAGAAGTAGAGAATTATTTTCATAGATAAGAGATTGTTAAAAGGGTATTTTTTCAGGACAGGAGGTCCTCACAAAGCACACAATCATGACGGTACCTAGGGCAGCACTGTGTGTGCAAGGAATGTCCAAAATTCTCCACTTGCTTTAGTTTATATTCTTATTCTCCCAACGCATCATGGTGTTGTATACACACACACATGCGCGTACGCACGCACACGCACACACTCACACTCACATGCACACACATACACACACACACACACATTTGCTGTAGAGCACAAAGAATTGAAAATGAAATTTAAAATCTGTGTAATTTTAAACTCAGAAACAAAGAGTTTCCTAAAGAAGTAGTGATGCAAGTAGAACTGTTTCTCAGGATCTGATATCTGCCAGGTTTGGAATCTCCTAGGTTTGGAACTTTATTTTTTGAAGCTATGTAGAGAAAGGGCTAATAATGACGTCATTAATAAGGTATAGTACACACGATTGCATAGCCATTAAAAAAAATTCCTTCCTAATGGTGTTGGCATATATACTTCATATTGCAATCTCCTTAAGGGGTTAAGCTAACATTAACTAAGAAAAGTTAACTTTTAAAAAATTCATTTTAATCTTCATCATGCTAAACTTAAGACCAAGGAGAACATGTGTCAGTATCAGAAGGTTCAAGGAAGGATAATAGAAAAATTCAGAATGTCAAGTAAAATGTATCGGGCTACAAAAAAATAAGAAACCATTCAATAGGTAAAGCTATTAGGCAGTGGGTGGAAGATACATATTAAGAAAACTGGTACCAGATCTTTCTCCCACCCCGTTCTTCCCTAGCACATGTATACCAAGTTTTCTTAGAAGAATATGAGGACACACCCTGGGCAAACAATCCTATAGAAACCTATAAATGCATAGATAAATAAGCAGAGAGACCCATGAAAAAGCTGGAAGAAGGGGGGGAAAGTGAAGGACTTGCAGAATCAGTGGTTCTGAATCACCCGAAGGGCTAATTATGACTTTAAACAGCTAAAAGAATGAAGATTAGTCTGTAATAAGGCCATTACATTCAGTCAAGAGCACACTGACAAATGTAATAAGAAAGATTTTAATGTCTGTGCAAATGAGGAAGCTGAACTGAAAAGGATCAAAGAAAGCATTGAAAGATGGGTCCCAAGTACAAAAGGGAGCGGGGGTAAATGGAGTGCCTCACAGAGCTAAAAATGTTAGGGGTAAAGAAGAACACAGAAATACCAATAAGAGACAAAAATATTAAGTTGGCCCTTCACAAACACATACAAAAAAAGATAATAAAGTGAATGTCGAGAGATGAAAGGATTATAGAAGTATACAGGGGGAAAAAAACACAAAATCTTAAAAAACAATGTGGGAGAGGTTAAATAGAAAGACATATCGTATCTGATGTTTGCCCTGAAAATTATACAATTGCTTTTGGGGAAAGCATAAAAATTCTGACCTGAAATAAACAAACTGATGAATCAGGCATAGATTTTATAAAGATTCAGGTTCAGTGTGGTAGCATGAGAAAAAAAAAAAAGAGGAGGTTAAAAAAAAGTTGTTGGCAAGAGAGTCAACAAGGGCAAAATGAGTGTCAGAAAGACAGCAGAGTTGGAGGAGGAAAGTACAAATTTGTTGAGGAGGAAGTCAGTATGTTTCTTTGACTTTCTCCACAGGAACAAAGCAGAATGTGAGCATAAATTAAGAGAGTGAATCCCAAAGGTGAGTGAGCTCTAAGGATTATTTAGAACGCAGTCAATTTTTTAAAAAATATATAGCAAATTAAGACAGAGGTAGAAAAAAAAGATTTTATTGGAACAAAATATATAGCATTCAGTGGTAAGTAAACTGTGAAAGGAATAAGTCCTCATTATAGCTTCTCAAAAGAAGGTACTGAATAGTAAACATTGCTATTATTTGGTAAAATTATATCCAAAATCATAAACTTTAAATTAAAAAACATAGCAATTTATAAAAGTACTAACCACCTTTGAAACATTTTTAATTGGAAATAATGGTTTGGTCTTTAGTAAATTTCCACTTGAGCAAAAGCTATTCAAAATAGAAACCACTATGATAACTGAAAAGTTCTCATAAAATATCATTGTTGATTGCAGATGGCCTACACTGAATCTACATAACATGTATGCATATTTTGTTAACTGAAGTTCAAGGATGTTAAAGTTTAAAAACATAAATGTGGTAGCTCAATATTGTAAACACAAAGATGAAACTATTAAGAAAGTTATAATTCCACAAAGTAGTCTATAATTCAACTGTATTACAAAACGGGAGAGATGATTTTGCTAATTCATGTTTTAAATACAATCAAAGATACTCTTCCAATGCAGAGGAAGGCAAACACCCCCCAGACTAAAGAGAATAACCTTTTGTTGATAGAAGAGAGCAAATGTTTGAATGTTCATGGATGGGCATATCACTATTCTATTCAGAGAGGAGGTTTCAAACACACACACAATTTAAGCACATGTGTCTGTAATGGTCGTGACTTCTATCGACTTTCAAAGGCAGACTTACTTGTGCCCACAAATGGCAGCCCAGCAGGCAGTGACATCAGACCTAGAAATGATGTGGCCTGTAGAGTATGCAGTGAAGTGCAGTGCTCCACTTGTTTGCAATGGTTTTATTTTTCGACTAGTTTTTATCACACTTGGCATGAACAAGGGAACATGTGCTTTGCTAAATTTGAACTTTTAAGATGAAACTGAATTAACTGAGAACCAAAAAATTGCTTCTGAATTATCCTAAGATTGAAAAATGCCTTCCCTTTCATACTAGGAATGACAAAATAAAAGACAAATACATCTTGAAAGTTGAAATGTGAGCTAGGAAGATACTGTGGTTTGAGAACAACACTGTTGACTTTCTCTTTTTTTAGGAACCTGAAATAAGATTGTAATGAAAAGGCTTTTTCCCATCCAGTACACTTTTGCTAACGTGAAGATACGAACTAAACTGAAACCTACATAAATCTAATATAAGCACTAACCCTAATATAAGCAAGATTTGTTTTATTTTTCAACCAGAAAGTTTAATTAATGTGGCATTTCTTAAAACTTAGTATTATCACATACATATGATAAAACATATATATAACCAATATATAAGAAATCAGTATAACCCTTGCCCTAAAACTTAATCTTATATTCTTTTTTCTTCCTGCTAGTATTAGAACAAAGTAACTGTATTGTCTAAAATGACCAGAGACATAACCGTGGAGATGCTCACCCCTCCTAAATCCCCTCTTCCTCCTCATAAAAGATATGCCAAGACACCCAAGTATAAATGCTTTGTATATAAAATGAGTGCCATCATACAGATATTTTTAAAGAGTTGAAATCCAAAACAATGTTAATATAAAATTCAAGTTATAAATCACAAGATATGTTTTAAGGAATCTAGTGATAAGTAATAGGTCAAACAACCTGAAAGAATCAGCTTGTGGTACAAGCTTCATTGCATTAATAATGTCACAGTTAGTATGTTTATTAAATTAAATATTACCAGCAAGGGTCTTCTAAATGCCATGTGCCTAACACTAGATTACATATTTATTTCAGAGTTAGCATAGTAAGAAGGGGAGCTATCACTAGAAGGTCTATTAAGCCATGGGTTTTTTTTCATTGCTTTAATGGAACTATTCAAATCAAATTTTTCACGCCATGCCTTGAACACTGCTGCAAACCATACTGTGGGTGTAAAATACATGCAAGGCGGATATAATCAGCTCAGATGCGACCAGTGACTTGTACACCATCAAGTTTACTTTATTGTGAAAGCAGTGGGGTTTTCTTTCAAGTGAATATATTTTTAAATATGTTGCAACCTGACTTAACAACCTGAAGACGGGAACCAGACAGGCCCACAAATCTCAAGGCACCTGAATTAAACCAAGTACAATGCAATGCCTGAAATCTTGTCTAATTTGTCTCGGTCTTCCCTGTGAGACTCTTATCTTGTTCTGGCAAAAGAAAATCTGATTGTCCAAACGTAAATCTTGCATTCATATTGTAACTTAAATAAATCATGTAGACTCATCTTGCTTAAAAAGCCTCAGCTGACCTTTTAAAAGCCTCATTTTAGTGATTTACACTAAAATTTTATTCTTTCAAATATTAAAATTAGCCAAGTAATTGCCCACATAGCAGAGCAAAGTAAATATTTTTTTTAATTGAATTCTTATCACTGGTCATTAAAGATGCTGACTTTTGTGGCACCTGGCTGACTCAGTCCATGGAGCATTAGACTCTTGATCTCAGGGTTGTGAGTTTGAGCCCCAGGTTGGGTGTAGAGATTCCTTGAAAATAAAATCTTAAAAAAAAAAAAAAAAGATGCTGACTTCCTCATAAGTAACTTTGTCTAAAAATAAGAATAGTTGCTTTTCCTTTGGAGGACCTATTTTGGTTTGTTTTCACACAGGTTCTACTTTTTTCCTATCCCCATGGCTAAAATGCCTACATGATAAAGTAACTAATATACACACACAAAAAAAGTGCTGTACCCGAGCACAGGCCGAACGTTTTATAAAATCAGTTACGAACACAAACACGCTGCCCAAATATTGCTATAGAGCGTTTTAAGTTCTCCAGGAATATAAATGGCCTCTATGCAACAAGGCTTTTGTTCCTAGCCTGCACCCACAACAGAAGGTAGAACATCCTTGAACGCCTCAGTGCTAAAAAGATAAATACTTCGCCAAAACGGTGGGTCAGAGAGTTTTAGCAGTAGGATTTGTAAGAAAATGTAACTGCAGGAGGTAAGAGGGTTCAGAAAGTTCTCTATAGCCCCTAAATTACTGCATTTTAAGAGCTCGGGTGACGTCAGTCCTAAAGACACAGAAACAACCTGGCTTTGGAAACAAACTGATCAGTAAGCTTCTGCTAGGCCTAAAAAGGCTGTCCGCCCTAAATCCCAGTCGTTCGCCTGGCCGTGGCCGTCGAGGAGCTACAAGCTGGAAAGGGCGCCCTCCGACACAGCCAAGGTTTCGGCCTGGCTCGAACGGACTCCCGAGAGCACAGAGCGAGCCTCCTGGGCTGCGGGCCTGCAGCTGGGCCCGGGTTGCCAGCCTGGACCTCCGCCCCGAATCCCTGTCTGGACTGGGACAGGACAGCCAGGGTGCAGCCTCCGGCCCGCAGACGAAGCAGGGAAGCCTCGGCCCAGGCTCAGCGTCGGGGAGCAGGCCTCCCGCACGGCCTCACTCGGCCGAGTTCCTGCAGACGCCCGCCCGCCCTCACCGGCCTGGGCTCGAGGGCGCCCGCTCGGACGGCACTAGGCCCGGGCCAAGCGCAGCCTCGCCCGCCGAAGCAGCACGCACCGGCCGCCCGCGGCCGCAGCGCGTTCTGGCCACGCCTCTCGTCTACTCTGACCCGCGGCGTCCGCCACGAGAGGTACCAACCGAGGGCACAGCTCCCCTGGCTAGAGCGGCGCCCGCAGGCGACCGCACTCGGCCCCGAGCGGGTGGTTGCAAGTGAGTTAAGATGGCGCGGAATGTGAATGGCGGGAAGGCGTGAGCCAGAATGCAGTGCTCGCCGCACGCTCGCCTTTTTTCTTCCTGCCTCTTTTAGAAAATACACCGTTGAAAACACACTTTTAAAAACTGAGGATATCTGCAGGTTGCGGGGAGGATTCCGTCCTCGCCTGACCCTTACCCTCACGGAGAAAAGGCAACTCGAAATCTAACCCGGGACGCGAACTTTGGTTGCTACAGGCCCTCCCAAATCCAAACTCTGATTTCCTTGGAACAGCAGCAGCTTCTCTGACACAGCGACGGTGTCCCTTCACTAGACACCCAAGACACTGAAAGCCAGTAAAACTGATCATGCTTGAAAGGGACCCGAAAGCACACTGCCTCCGAGAGGAGCGCGGAGCTGCAAATTTACCTCACGCTGACTCAGTCCACACAGCAGATGGTGGAGATGGTGGCAGAGCTGCAAGGGAAACGACCTCCCCAATTTTTTGAAGTACTTCCTAATAGCAGCTAAAGTGCGTCTTTCGGTACAAGGCACTACGTTCCTGTGAAATCTATCCTCGGCTGCTGAGAGCTTCGTTTCCACACATGACAGCAGCTCCTTTGCTCGCCGTGACTGTGGCCCGAGGGCGGCGGGGCCGAGCGCGGCCCCCGCACCCCGCGCCCTCGGGACCTTGACCGCTTGTGCGCCTCCTCCCCGGCGGCATTGGGCGGCCGGGTCACAGGAGCGCAGACCCAGTGGGGTGTTACAAGAGTACACTGCTCAACTTCTCTGGCTACACAGGCACCGTGTTTTGTACTTTTGGTCCTCTCGTTCAGGTCTTAGGTGTGGGAAGGGTGAAAGAAACACAAAGGAAAATCAGCCATCTCCTCTCGGTGTGGCAGACAAAACTCCGCGGAACGCCGTCTAGTGGCGAAATTGCCCAGGGACAACAAATCGGGTTTGCTCCCCCCTCTCAATTTTCATTTTAATTGGAACTTTGAAGCCCCTTTGCATCTCTCAAATTGCAAAGGGGTTACGGGACAATCTCTAGGTGGTGGTACGTTTAGTCCCATAACCTGAGACTGACCCAGACTAAGCAAGAATGTTGAACCATTTTCAACCTCTTTCCTGGATCTCCTTTCTCTGGAGGCAAAAGTACAAAAATCGCTCCTGCACGAAATAAAGTCAGCGCTCTGCGGACTCCTTGACTAAGACGCAGCGGACCTCCCTCCCCTCCCCGCCCCACCCCCCACCCCCCACACGCTGGGATAGCCACATCTCTGCATTCGTTCTCAAGGCATAGGGATCTGGCTTGGGTAGGGCTGGACCAGGAATTCCACTGTAGAAGAGATGGAGTGGTAACCGTCCAGATACCTCCCAAAGCAAGTTTTAAACTCAGTGCCTGAATACCGACCGTTCCGAGTTTGTTCAATGAGTCCTTACCCCGCTCCAGCCCCGCCCAATCCCCCCGAAACAATCCACTCAAGAAATGTAGGCCATTCTGTGTTTGCATTTACAGATTCGCCACCCATCTCCAAGGCCTCGTATTTAAAGATCGGGATTTTCGACATCTGCCTAAAGCTGTGGTCAACAGCCTATTTTGACATGCATTTCAATCACACCCTACTCTTGCCCAAAGCCTCCCGCCTGTGAAATTGAAAGAAATTTTCTTAACTCCTTATTTAAGACCCTCCTTTTCCTGCTCGCATTATTCCCTACTTCAGAGAAAATCAGATAGCTATGATGAGGAACTGCCTACGTTTTCCTGGGGAAAAAAAAAAGTGCAACAAAGTGAAACTTGACTCATAGGGAACTAAGTACTTTGTAAGTAAGAAGGAAAAAGTAATTACTGGTACTGCTATAAAACAAATTTAAGTGGGAAATGGGAGGTGATTCCCATTAAACAGACTGCCCCATCCTGGAGTGGGAACAGGCTATTCTTCCTTAACCCTTAAAAGTAATCACCTATAATAAATTATTTTCAAACTGTAAACTGCTTTCAAACACCATAGCGTTTTACCAGATTTATTTACTTGTTATACACAGACGATACAAACGAGCAAAAAACAAAACGTTTCTCAATGGAGTGTGTACTTGTATAAATTATTCAGTTCACAGACAAAACGAAACAAATATAAAAATCACAACATTAGATTTACAGAAGAGCCAAAATATACACACGTTTAGACCCTGAATTCCTATTAGGAAAAATCCCCCCATGGACTGGAATCTAGATTGAATATTGTGTATGATGCATATTTCACATTAATTTTAAAATACAAAAAAAAAAAGTATAGGTTTGCTACACAACATTAGAAATCCTACTAATCTATTTCCAGGGGGATTAATGCTCCTTATCAAATATAACAAGACTTAAGAGGGGAAAAACCAGTCTTACTTGCATTAATGCTAGTGTTTTCCCAAGGAAGTCAAATTTCAGCTGTTTCTAGGTGGCAGGGAAATCATTTTCAAAACTAAAATGCAGTAAAATATACAACTCACACAATTTATCTTCACTAGACTACACTATAGTTACCAACAATTCAGTCATCTATATCATTAGTAGATATTCATTACAAAGATTTACAGCATATAAAGGTGGAGGGGGGGACTGAAAAGATATTCAGAAACAGTTTGTCAGCATATTTGGCACCTGCACAGACCAGTAATGGATTTGGCACTTTGGGGAAAAACAAATAAGGCAAAATAATATTGCTGATGTCGAGCTATTCTATTTAGAAGGGGGGGGGGGTGGGGAGTGGGGAGGGACATACAACTCCAGTTAACTTTGCTTTGCAGGCATCATGCCACTTAATCGACTTGCCTATGAACAAGACACCTATCCTTTACAGGTGTTTGGTCGGATTCTCCTTAGCTATGTGTGTGCATTAGAGCACAGAGCAATTATTTCATGCAACGGATTGAGGGAAAGTGAGAAGCCCATCATTATCTATCAAGTATTTCACGTTTCCAGAGCCTCTTAGAATATTGTTAATTATCTCACAAGAAAAAATTTTAAAGTGGAGGGGGGTGGAGAAAATGGCAAAGAAAGGAAAAGAAACGAATGAAAAGGTTAAGCGTGAACTGGTTTTGTGCCTTGACGATGAAAATAAAAACTAGCCATTCGTTACAGTAAATTAACACTATATACAGTCATTTTCACAGGCTTTGTTCCACTAAAATTATTAACATCCCTACCATCCATCCATCCATCCACTCGGGGATAAGAAAGGACGCGCTGGGTGGGTCCGGGTTCTAGAGTCAACATCCTACGGTTAATGGGGAGGCCGAGACTTGGAGGGTCGGAATCGCTGCTGCCTGACAGGACTGCCCAGGTCTCCTAAAGGTGAAGAGTTTCATTACAAGAAAGAGAAGGAGAGGGTGAGAAAAAGACGAGAGGGAGGAGGCTTGTTAGGAGTGTAACTTCACAGAAGAAGAGTTAGGAGGAAAACCAAAAGGTTTACAGCAAAGTTGAAGGTCGGTGTGCTAACTGCAGAAACTGCTGTGCAAAAAAAGGTTAAAATCGCACTCGGAGACCTGTACTTATTCGTCGCAGACGGTATTCGAGGGCCAAGTGAAATGAGGGGGTGCGCGAGGTGGGGCGTGGGGAGGAGGAGCTGGGGAGAGCTGCGAGGGGCTGGCTGGGGGCGGGAGGCGGGAGGGGGCCGGGCCGCGGCGGGGCGCGGAGCCGGGCGGGCAGGGCCGGCCTAGCTGTGCGAGTAGAAGCCGTAGTAGCCGCCTATGTCCTTGGCGCAGTTCTTCTCGCAGTCCCGCTGGGCCAGCACCTCGCTCTTGAGCGGCGACGAGCTCTCGGACACCGGCGTGTCGGCGGGTGAGATCCGCCTCCGCTTGGCCTGCTCGTAAATCCCCGAGTCGCTCGAGTCGATGGACTTGATGGAGGAGGGCGTCTCGATCCAGCTGGAGTCGGACAGGTCCTTGGGCTTGGCGTCCTCGGCGGCGCCGGGCGGCAGCGGCGAGCGCTCGGCGGCCAGGCCCTCGGCCTCCTCGCCCAAATAGGGGTTGGCGCCCGCCATGCGGGCGGCGGCCGCGGCGCTGTTGGGCCAGCAGGGCAGCACCGAGCCCGACTTGGCGCCGCAGTACTGCGGGGGGCTGCGCGCGCCCCAGCCGGACGGGTCGGCGTAGTAGCCGAGCGGACGGCCGGTGCAGCCCGCCGCCTGCAGCGGCAGCGCTTTCACGCCCGCGGCCGCGTACGAGAGCAGCGTGGCCGCGTTGCCCGCGAAGTCCGTGGCTGTGTCGTAGGCCGAAGCGGCGAAGTCCAGCCGGTTGTTGGCCGGTGTCACAAACCAGCGCTGCGGCGACGGCGCGCCCGGGTCCTCGGCCTGCTGCGGCGACAGCAGCCCGTTGGTGTGCGGCACACTGCGGTCCGTGCCCGGCCCGGGGCCCGCGCCCGCACCGGGGTGGAAGCGGGCCTTGGCGTAGTTGCTCACGAACTGGTCCTGCAGGAAAGAACCGGCCATAGCGTAGCGGGCCCCGGGCACAATCTGCGAGCGCGGGGAGTCGTTGGGCGAGGGGGTCAGGCGGTCCATGTCGCAGCCAGTGTAGATCCTGCGAGGGAAGGAGAGAGAGAGAGAACCGAGGGGTGGCCGAGAGGTCCCCTCGGGAGGCAGAAGGGAAGGTCACCTCCACTTGTGGCCCACCCCCACACTGTCCATCTGTAACTTGCCGTCCAGGATGGAGAGAGACGAAAGGTCACAGACCTGCGTCCTCCCCCAAACAAAATAAATCGTGAAATTGTAGAGGGATCAATGTACTTATACAGGAACCTAAGCAAAATGCAGACCAAGAGGAAGTCTTCCCTCTCCCTCGCTCTCTCTCACCGACTGCACGGGGGATCAGAGAGCAGAGCGCAGCAGGGGATACTCATCCCACTTCTCCAATGTATTTATAAACATGAGGGCAGATTCGCCCAGGGACTACGGTGTTATTTGCCCTGTGGGCCTTTCCTGTGTAGTGAGAGTTTCTGCGCAAAATTTCTAAACAAGATATCCATTTCTTCACTCTTTTAAGAACACTTTCTTCCATTTGACACACACTCGGGCTGTCCAGGTAGTAATCATGGAAGCCTGGCCTTCACCAGTCTTCTGAGACTTGAAGACTTGCTGCTGGAAGCCTCTACTGTACTTGCTGTCCATTGTTTCCCCCAGGTGATCCTTTACCCCCCACCTCTACCAATACTAACAAGAATTACTACTTAGAGACAAAGTCATCAATCAATACAATTCTTTTACAGAGAAAAGGTGCACTTTTTTTTTTTTAAGTAAGCTCTACACCCAAGGTAGGTCTTGAACTCAGGACCCTGAGATCAAGAGTCGCATGCTCTACTGACTGAGCCAGCCAGGAGCTCCAAGAAAACATGTTTTTTACTCTGATCTGTCCCTAGCTTTTGACCTTTATTGGTAAAAAACAAACAAACAAACAAACAACAACAACAAAAAAAAACCACAACAACAAAAAACACCAAAAAACACCTAAGGGGCAAACTCAACAGTGGTTACCGACCTCCTCTAAGCAATCTCCCACTAATAATAGCTAACCGTTACACAACTTGACTATGTGCCAGGCACCATTATCTAGGACTGTACAGATAGTAATTTAGTTGACCATCACAACAATCCTCCCAGTTAGGTAGCATTATTATCCCACTTTACAGATGAGAAAACTGAGGCAAAGGGAAGTTAAATAATTGCCCACAGACAGAAATTGTGTTCCTGGGAATCACCTTAGGTAAAATAATGAAAGATTCACTGTAGGCCCTGGGCCTAGAAAATCCCATTAGAATTGAGGGAGAACCAGAGATTGGATCAAGATTGGTAGAAGTGTTTTCTCCTACACATAGACACATGTCTCCCTTTCTATTTAGCTCACACATAAACATTTTAATCTTTGATCAACACGCTGTTTTGAGAGAGAGCCTCAGTTTTGTCAGACCTTAATCCCTTGGGGAGGAGATTCCCTGGTGAGTGGCCAAGCAATCCTCTAGTCCCCCCTGAACCCTCATTGCTCTCCCTGTTTCTCCAAAAGTGAGCCATGCCCAAAAATTCAACATAAAAGGGGAAAGGGTGGGTGTCATAAGCCATTCTGCTCTCCCCTACCCCCTAAAAACCTGTCCGTTTGTATAGATGAAGACGTTTTTATGAAAAATACACAGTTTAAGAATCAAAAGGAAGTGACTTTTCCAACAGAAGTCAGCCAGAGGAGGGCAGATGAGGGTAATGTTGTTGCTGCTCAAGTCCATTCTGCTCACTCTACAAAATTTCCCTCCTGAAATTTAATCCCAGGTTCAAATAAGAGAAGCAGAGGGAGGCAGGAAGGGAATGTAACCAGCAAGGTGCAAATATCTTCTGTTTACCACCACAATATTTTAAGAAGAAAAAAGCAGCCTGCAAAAGATACAGTTTAGATGCCCATCCAGGTCCCAACCCACATGGGATTACCGAACTGATTTGTGCAAAATAAAATGCTTTGGAACAGATGTTCACAACAGAATTAAAAGCTCAAAATCTACAAGACCCCCTAGTACAGAGACCAATATCTCTGGTCTCCTGGGCCACACACTTTCCACAGTGCCGGGTCCACATTTTTAGGTTGTGAGGACTAGAGTAGCTGAGTTTTTATTCTAGGGAATCATCTTGACAAGGCTTGCTTCCTCAGAAGTACTTTTGGGGGAGGCACATGACAGATATAGACAGAAATATCAATGACTCTCCTTTCAATTTGTTATAAAAATACCAGGAGGGAAGTTTGCAATCTACCTGGAGATGGAATAGAAGCAGCCACTTGTCTAATTCTCCACAAATTTCATCTATTGCTGGTCAAAGAGAACTTCAAGTTTGTAGCTCTATCCCAGGCACTTAATGCAAGCCATGAAATTCACAATTTATGTACCCCTCTCTTTTGTGGCCAGAAAAAAGTGGGGGATTCCTATAATCCAGATTTATATTTTGATATATATATATATATATATTGATATATATATATTTTTTTCTATATAACAGTATTTGAACTCTTGGGCACTGTATCTGAACTCTGAGCAAGAATGCAAGAACAAACCCAGAAAGCACTAAGTTTACATCTACCGTTGCCCCCAGAGAACAGCATTTTGATAGAAAAGAAATGGAGATAGGTAAGGGAAGCCTGGAGAAAAGGGTACCAACACATTTAATTAAAACACGCCTAGATGCAAAGGATAAAAGGAAATATTTTTCTTTTGAAGCTTATAAATAATACACAGCAACAGCACCTGGGTCCTTCCCAAAGCCTTAAATAACTGCAACAGTGGCTCTGCTCATGACCTTGCCTATGGTGGGTGCACATTTTTATTCAGTCCATAGTAAACTTGCACAGGAAAAGCTATTACACAAAACTTGAAAACGGGTAAATAAAAGCCACATATGCCAAGGAGACTGTAACAACTGCCAGAGCCACATGCACTTTCCGGCAGGATCGGGCGGTTTCAGACACAGACAATCTGAGCTGAGCACCTGCAGCGCCACATACAGCTCGTGCATCCGGGAACCAGGGCAGCTCCCCCAGCCAGCCAGCCCCAGAGGCCCACCACCAACTTTGTAACCCATAAGAAAGACAGAAATAAGTGGAGGAAATCTTTGACCAAAACTACAGAAGTACCAAGCCAGAAGGTCAGCAGAGAGAAGGGGAGCCCATGAAAAGGAAAGGGAAAACCTTAAAGACACCTTGTCTTCACACACTCCAGCTTCCAAAAGCCTTGTACACGACCATCCACCTTTGACCTAAAGCCCAATTCCACAACTACTTGAGAAGGAAGGTGCAAGATTACTTACGTGTCATAATTATCCCGAAATCCTTTTGCAAAGGGGTTGTGATCTATTTTCAATTGTGTAATCTGGATAAGACAAAAAAAAGAGAAAAGATGAATAAGATCTCACCTTCTATACAGGTGGATTAGGTGTTGCAAATAAATCACCACTTTTTTTTTACAAGGGCTTAAGGCCTGCAATTTCATTAAGTAGCCAGGTTTCCCTACCCAAAGATTTTGAGGGAATGAATGGAAAGGAGAAAAGAGAGAGCATCATGAAAGTTATGAGGAACATGTTTAAGTTAATGATGCCTAACACTAAAGCTTTGCTTTCAACTAGCTCTCCTATGTGTTCTAAGTCACTTCAAATGCACATTTTAAAAATGCTCGTTATAAAAATCTTTGAGGGGCACTTGAATTCATCACCAAACGTTGCCTATTTTAAACATTTCACCACATTTTTAAAAGTTGGTCATTTCTAATTCATAACCCCAAGAACTCCTAGCTGCATCTTAAAAAACCAGCTTTAAATTAAAATAAATGCATATTTTCATTTCTGATACTTTCATTTAAGTTAAAAAAAAAAACCACCATCACTCCTAGCAGTGAAATCAACAGAAGTAAAATAAGTTTTCGTGAACTTACAAATTCTGAAGTTCAAGTGCTAAAAAAAAAACTCATTCCAAGGCTTCCGGGAATTTGATTTATTGTACTTTCCAGATATATGAATGTGTCTGTTCTTTTGCTCCCCCCAAAAGTGATGTTTTTATTTCGGATACTTTAATTTTTTGTTTAAGATAATGTCAAAGCTTGCCAAGAATAAAATGCAGGGGAAAGTCGGCTTGTTTCCTACAGGCAAGAAGGATTCGAAAGGAAAAGCAGGAAGGGGAGGAAGGAAGGAAGGAAGGAAGGAAGGAAGGAAGGAAGGAAGGAAAGAAGGAAGGAAGGAAGGAAGGGAGGGAGGGAGGGAGGGAGGGAGGAGATTTAAACCTGTTCTAGTTTGAGAACTGACTTAAAATTCCCAAGAGAAGAGGCCCTCGAAATCCTGGGCCCCTCAAAGGTGGCCCGTGTGACCCGCGATGGAGACGAACAAGAAGCGTTTTCCCACCGGCAAGGGATTCAGGGAAGGCGCCCGGCAGGCCCCTCGCCCTCCGCCCGAAAGGCACCGCGGAGCCAGCTGTTGCTGCTGTCAGTGCGAGCGGGGCACCGCCGGGGACGCGGGCCGCTGCCGGGGGAAGCGGGAGCCGCCCGCCGCGCGCCCAGCCCCCAGGCCTGCTTACATCGGTGTTCTGGTAGGCGGTGACGGCGATGAACTGAGTCTCGGGGAAAGTGAACGTCTGCACGCGGCCGGGCTGGCTGGTGTCCTCCGTGCCGTCCTCGTTCACTTCCACCACATGCAGGCGGGGCTGGTACTTATGCAAGGACTGTAAAACCACCATCTGTCCGGCGAAGAGAAAAGGGAGCGCGGGGTGGCGCGTTAGCGCGGTCAACGTGCGCGGGGCTGGGGCCGCGGGCCGCGCGGGGTCTGGCTGGAGCCCGCCGCCCCGGCTACCTGACCGCGGGACTCCCCTGGCTGGTGACTGGCTGGCTGGGGCAAGACCAGCCCTCGTTCCTCCCGGAGCCTCGAGCACCGGAGCACGGGAGGAAAACCGAACCCGACTGCCTGATCCTCGGGTCCTCCCGATCCGCCTAGCCCTCCTTATTTAGGAGGAACAAAGATTTTTACAACAAGCAGGTCCTGTGGGGGTTCCTTCTCAAAATCAATCAAGTATTTGGACAGTACTAGGGAAGGCCGGGAACTCGGGAATTGGGCAGAGGGCAAGAGCAACTTTATAGGAGGATAGAAATAGAATTTTTAAAAAGTCTTTTTAATGAAGCAAAGAAACGTATGCCCAGTTTCTCATGCTAATGTAAACTAATGGACTGAACGTTAGTGAGGGACATGTGTGGGAGAGAAGGAAAGAGAAAGAGAGAGAGAGAGAGAGAGAGAGAGAGAGAGAGAGAGGAGCGCTTGAGCCACTGACCTGCCCATTGTTGTTTGAAGCTCCTTTGTTGTTTGTAAGTTTTAATTTTCCAAAAGAGATTTCTTGGCGCATCCAATGAGCCCCCGTGTTGGGGGAATCCGGATGCATATAGACCCGATTTCCTAGAGAAAGAAATACGTTGTTTACATATGCCCGGGGCACTGCCCAGTCCCAACTCCTCACCACGTAGGACGTGCACACACACACACACACATACACACACACACACACACACACACACCTTATACCACAGTGAGGCCCATTAGCTGGGTTTTTTTTTAGGCCTCGCTTTCTCCTTATTAACTGGAGATGATTAAAATAGCTTTTGCATAATCCTCCCCCTTCTCGCTGCTCAGTCTGTCCCCCTATCCCCCTCGTTTCCTTTTAGAAGTCATTGGCCGATCGTTTTAAAAGTCTCTCGAGCCAGTCCACAAAGGCTTTAATTAATCATTCTCACCTAAATAAGTGTCAGGAAAATGTGTTAATTGGAAGGACTTGCCTTGCACATTGGTGTCCGCTTTGCCGCAAGGAACCCATTTGCCTCCTTGAAACCTCCAGTGATTGGGATCCGCCAAAATCACATCCACAAAAATATTGTAATGAGCCGTGGGATCGAGACCAGAAATGTTAAAACTTAAAAAAGGAAACATGCGCCTATTTAAATTAAGGGGGGGGGGGGAGAAAACAAGAGAAAAAAAAAAACATAAATGTTAAAGATTAAATGCAAGACGCGCGGCGCCAGATAGCAAAGCAAAACTTGTTCTCCCAGCGTCGATGAGCGAATGTTTGCTGGGTTAGAGAAGGGGCGGTGGGGGAGGAAAAGAAGTGGGGCTGAAGTCGGGGAGACCGGCGGGCGAGCTGGCGTGGGGAGTCGGCAGGTGTCACTGCCCAGGTGGAGAGTGAGGTTGGCGACACGCAACTCTCTACCTGTCCTCGGTTCCGGCCGTTATTGCGTCCCTCCGATTTCCCAGCCGCAGGCCGGGACTCTCCCTCTCTTTCTCCTTTCTCCCGCCCCTGACTGGCTCTCAGACCACCTCTCTAGCGCGGGAATCCCCTTACCAACCTCACCGCAGCGGTTATACCTTCCACCTTCCCTTTTTCCAAAACCAGCCAACTCCAGGGCGCACCAGAGCGCCTTCCACTCCGCTCCCGACCCCAAATCATCGCTACCGGCGCGGTCACAACCCGGCGCACTTGCCCCCGGGCCGTGCCCGGAACAGCAACTGCCAAGAATGTAGCATTACCTTCCTTGTTTGGTGATGATCATCTCCGTTTGGTGGCGGTGAAATTTCAGCCAGAGGGGCCTGTTGCACAGGTACACCTGAGCTTTGCCGGGTACCAGTCCGGGCTGTGTGGAAGAGAACTGGTAGAAAGGGGCTCCTTGGTAGGAGTGGCTGTACTGCTGTGGGTAGGGGTAGCCGGCCGCGGGGTAGCCCTGCGGTGAGGAGTTGGACAGGAGGCTGTTGTAGGCTCCGTTGGTGATGACCGGGTGGTGGGCCATGTAGCGGCTGGGGCTGCCGATGGAGAAGGCGGGGTGCGCCGGTCCGTGCTGGCCGGGGTACGGGAACATGGCACTGGGAGCAGTGGCCGCAGACTGTGGCTGGCTGGACTGAGAGAGGAGGTAGCGATCTGCAGCAGAGCCATCGAAACTGTGACGAAGCTCAGAGACCCCGTCCAAGACAGGAGAGAGTTTACTTCTCTGGACGTCCCCTGGTGAGTCCTTGGAGTCAGGAAAATTGTCTGTATCTGACTGATTCGTCATCCCCCTGGTAATTTTTTTCAAAGGTGAACTTCTCTCCAGGTTGTCAGTGGTCGAGATAATGGGATGATCGTGCAAGACAAGCTCAGATCCGCCTGAATGTGGGTAGCTGCTGCTCACATTGAGAAATTTCTTGGAGAGCATGATAGAAGGAGAAAGGCAGTGCTCCAGCTGCATAGCTCTAGAACCTGAACACTCGCCCTCCTGTCCCTGGTTTTTAAAGTCCTATTTATCATAAACTAGAAATCCACAGACCCCCTCACTAGACAGAAAGCACTTCAACCAGCAAATGCTTCTCAAAGGTTTGATTTACTTTTTTTTTTCCCTGGGAGAAGAGATTGGCCAATTGACACTATGCAGCAATCAGAAAAGGCTCACTTTTGATCTTGCTGCTTGTGCAGCCGATGAAACGGCTCCTGCCATTGGTTAACTGCTGACAGTAATTTAATTAGATAGACATTAATTAGGATAATCACCTGGCTCCTGGTCGCGACGATCATGGCAAATTGAAGGGGATGATTTTATTGTTGGCTTGGGGGGTGGGGAATGTGTGTTGGCTTTACGTGAGCACTGTTGTGTCACCTTTAAGCTTTGTGACCACTGCTTTAGGAAGATTCAAAGATGTGCAATTTACTAAACATTTTCCTACCTTCCCCCCCCCCCCACCTCCCTCCTTTCAGCTGAGGGGCGGAGGAGGGAATTCGATGATGCTAGGAGACTTTTCGGATCTGAATGAGCCAAATATTCAGTTGAATGTAACGATTTCAAGTGCAAAGTATACAAAGCGCGAGCCGGTGGCCTCTTCTCGCCCTGTAAAAGTTCCAGAGTCTGTCTTTTCCAGTTAATACAGAAGCACATAACACCTGAGCCAGTCCTTTGTGAGAAGGTCCTGCGTGTCCTCGACGAACCGTCCCCCCTCCCGCACACCTTTTTAACTACATACATAAATAAATAAATCACTGCCGCTGAGAGCCACAGCGATGAAAGTGAGGGGGAGGGGGAGAAGTGGGGGCGAAAAGCAGCTACTCACCCACCCATCCACCCACCTCGGGAAGGTTCGGTTTCTTGCTCCAGCACAGAAACAGTGACAATCTATGATCACCTTTTTAAGTTTTGAAATAATCATAAGCTGTCGGGCTGAAGTGCCTTAATGTATTTGCAGTGATATTTACGAGGTCTTTACTAAATATTTTATCAGCGAGCTTGGTTGCAGATTATCTGAAGAGCATCTAACTGGGGGCAGGCGCCATGCACGCGCGTCCCACTGCACTTCCTTCTCTCTGAGGTACTGGCTTGGCGACAAGGTTCAAAAGCCTCGCCAGGAACAGAGAGGGCCGAGTCCTCGCGCAAATGGGTTCGCTGGAAGCGCTGATCTGGGGAGACAGAGTGGAAGTGGTGTCAACGCAGTGATCGATGCTGAAAACTGGTCGTGTGTGTGTGTGTGTGTGTGTGTGTGTGTGTGTGTGTGTGTGTAATGTTTATATAATCTGAAGGGGAGAGGGAAAAAAGAAACATGCCAGTAAGTTTAAAATGAGGAAGAACTTACGGAGGAATAGAGAAAATAACCAATTTAAAAGGATGTTGGCACGAATGAATAGCACGAGGCCCAAAGCGACCCTGGGATGTCGGAAGAAATCTCCCAGCACTGGCTCTCCAGAGGAACCCAGCCCTGCGCCCGGACCAGAGGGCCAAGAGCAGCAGCGGCTTTACCCGGCCCAAGTTGCTTCCCGTGGCCCGGCACCCGCCAGCCTGCCCTCCTGAGGCTTTCCACGGGGCGCGGAGCCGCGCGGGAAGAAGGAGGAGGCGCGCGGCGGGAGCTGAGCTCGGCCCCGCGGGCTGGCGGACGGGCGGGCGGGCCCTGCGCCGAGCACCGCTAGGGCTGGCAGCCTGAGCGGCCATCCCCGAGCCCGGCGGCCCACCCGGCTTTGGTGCATTGTCTAACGTCCCCGAGCGGCCTGAGCGTAGGCTGCCCAGCTCCCCGGCGGCCCCGAGGGGGAGCCGCCGCCCGGGAGACGCAGGGGAGCGTGGGGAGAGCCGCGCGTGGCGCGGACGCCGGGGGCGCACACTCTTCCAGTGCCGGAGGCACGGCCTCGGCACCTCCGACCCGTGCAGCCGAAGTCTTCGAGAAGCGCGTCAGCCCTCCTCGGGCCTCGGCACTTCCCTGATGGAGAGCGGCGCTGAGGACACTGGGTGGGTCCCGGGCTTGGGCAGAGAGGGGTTAACCAGACCCGACTTCCGCCTAGGCGGGCGCGATTTTAGAGCGCTGCCTTGGTGGGCCGAGCGGTCAGCGAGGAGCCCAGCCCGAGCCCCCGAGGCGGGCTGGGCGCCTTGGCTGCAGAGGGCACCAGCTGTGGCCTCCAGCAGGGCGCCGCGAGCAAGGCCCAGGGCGGACGGCCCTGGGCTGGACAAGTTGATGACCAGATGTCCCAGACTCAAGCCGAGACAGCTTTCTGATAGAAAAATACAGCCAGACCCATTTTTTTTTTTTCCCCCTTTCGGAAGCAAATCTCAGCTCCTGGCCATGAAGCTTCATAAACAAGCAGGGCCTTGGTGTTGAGGCATCGGGTTGCGGGGGAGGAGACAGTGGCTATGACACTTTTTGACACTTGGTTTTTCTGCCCTTCCCTTTACCTTCCACCACCATTTCTCCCCGAGGTTTTTGCCCAATTTTGGTTACTCTGGTTTTTCTCATTTCTTCGATTAACTTCTTTGTCCCTGAGCGCCTCTCTGTCCACTGCTTCCAAGATTACCCCCCTCCTTTTTCAGTGGGGTACAAAGCCTTAAGTATGTAGCAAAAAGGCGAGACTGCACCTGGGCTCCTTTCGAGCGAGGCTCATTCCTTTTGGGCTCATTCCCAGCACCCTGACTTGGCTTTTTCTTTTTTAAAGAATGGAGAATGATGAAATGTTAAAGTATAGAAGAGGGATAGAAAAGGGATAAATTCCTCAGTTTTTTTAAGGAACTGGAATAGATTAATGTGCATTCTGACTTTATCAGTACTAAATTCAGTGATTCCTCACTACAGGCTATGCCTTGAACTTACATATGTTCAAAAAGGAAAACTCTAGACTTTCTTCAAAATCAGCACACCTGCTCTTGAGCCATACTTGTGTGCAGCAAGTATGTGCAGACTTGAAAGTGCATACGAACCATGCCAGGATTCTTGATTCAGGTCTGTATATATAATGTATATTCTGTATATATAATGAGCTCCCAGAAGACCCAGGGGCTCCTGGTCCAGGAAGATCACTGAATTGTTGAGGCTGGAGCTTCCAATGTCCCCATGTCAGTCTGAGAGGAAAACAGGGACAGCTCAATGCTAGAGGCAAGCAGTTTGGGTTCTTGTGCTGCTTTAACACTGCATAATAGATGGGTAAAGATGCTCACATAAGCGCGCGCGCGCACACACACACACACACACACACACACACACACACCTTATTGAGCCTGTGATTAAATAAGTCGTTTCAATGCCTAACTGGACCTGAGCCACCAGGCTGCTGCTGAAATAGCTGCACATTCCAGGACAAAAGTGTTCATTGAGACTCAGGGCATCCTCATTTCGATCCATTCCAAATCTCCAAAGAAAATGCAGGGTTTTGCTAGGAGGGATCTGATAAGGTTTTGAAATTGGGAATGTCTCTAACATGAACCAAGTAGAAGAAAGTGGTACTGGCCGTGGGAAGTCCAAGGTGAGGTGATCAAATGAGAGCAAAAGGCAGGCACTGTGTAAACCTTCTCAGGAGACATTTTCAGGAGAGTAAAATGAAAAACAAAAAACTATTTTCAAATGGAATGTTGAGAATAGCCCTTGAATTATTGAGGCCTTCTTCTAGGGGCATACATACTGTATGAAAAAAAAAATCCTGACTAGCTCTAATGAACAGTATCTGCGAAACAAATCACAGATAGAACCCTATTTATGTAAAGGGAAAAACCATGTATCCAAAAAGTCTGCACACAAGATTAAATTAGGCAAAAGGAAAACTTCTAACTTCCACTTATATTTTAATTGTAAATGGTTAGCTGTTGTAATTTCAACAATTATTAATACATGTTACATGTCCTACATAAAACATACTATGTGTAAAAGAAAAAGCCACAGGACAAGCAAATGCTCAGAATACCTCTTATTCCACCAAAAAAGTCTATGAAACACAGTGGGAATTTAAGCCATTTCTACTTTTAGTTTCTGGTAACTGTTCATTAGGCAACCAATAAGAGCCTAGAATTGTTCAAGTAGGACAGTAATGTGGTCTACCACGTCATTCCTACCACTTCTAGTAGAGGTTAAGTCTAAATTCCAAGCCCCCAAGTAAAACCCTCTTTTTAATGAAGCCTCAGAAACAAACATTTTTACCATATTTTCACAAAGGGTACAGACAAGAATGAAATCTGTCTCCATATGTTTTCCCATACTCCTTGGTGTACCCAGTATGGTGCTGTGCCATGAGGATTAATGGGGCAGTTATTTATGTAAATTAGGTTAGGAACAGGTTGAGGGGTAAGCTCATCTATAAAACCTGCCATTAGTCAAATTTTTGTCTTTATCTGAAAACTGAGTATTTTTAATTTAGAAAAGATGAGAGAAAGCAGAATTATTTGTGTGTTCATATTAAACTCACATTATGGTGACTTTTCTCATTTTGCTTTCAAGATTATATACCTTCTATTGCTGTCTTAGCTAAAAGTCTAATGGGAGTCGCAGCCGGCCACTCCCAAATAATCTCAACACTGTTGGTAGAATGTACTCTTTAAGAAAATGAAAAAGTCTAAATTAACATTGTCACCTTTTTCTTCTTAAATGTACTCCTCTGGAACCCTGAAAAGTATAATACATTAAGAAACTGAATATACAATATTAATTTGTGACAGATACTTCAAATAAAACATGTCAACATTTTTTCCTGGGTTACTCACTAATGGGGCAGCAACTCCTTAATGGCAGTCATTTTACATTTGTCAAGTTTTGTTATCACATTGATGTTTTATGTATTATAAGATCTTAAATTGCAAAGAGAAACATATCTTTGTGTGAGATTTCTAGAGCACTGTCAAATGTTACTCTGTCAATTCCACCCAGTGCCAAAAAACCTCAGGAGACATAGATTGTAAATGTATTTTATTTTGTAAGCAACAATCAAAATATATTTGTTACTGTTTTCTTCAAATATTAAATGGGATCTTAACAAAATTTGTCCACTTTGATGTATTCTTATACAACTTTGGAATCTGCAAAGACCCTGACCAAAGAAACAGAAGTAATTGCACAACTGAGACTGAAGGTGTTACAGTGCTGCAAATGATGCCAGATGTCTTACATTGAACCAAACACACCTTCAGAGGTCCCTTGATTTTGAGCATTAGGAACAATAGAGGAATATACGCTGAAAAGTATCACTAATAGCCTTTTGCATTGTTTTATTTAAATACGACAGTATCCAACATAGCTGCTAAACACTGGACGATATTTGAAGTCATAAGTACATCCACATGTTCCTCCAAATGACGTTTGGGGTCCTAAATAAAAAAAAAATGGGGAAAGAAAAAGAAAAAAGAACGATGTTACTGATAGAACAGTTACTTAAAGTAGCTGATGAAACTGGTAAAGAAAGCCAAACCTAAATTTATATATATATGTACAATTTAACTTTCCTAATATATCGCTACATTCTTAGGATTTCTAAATTAATTAAAAATTAAGTACCTGATAAAATAATAAGATTTACCACGAAAGACTGATTTACACAATTGATGCTATGACTCTGTACCAGAAATTACAAAGAGTAACAAGGAATTCTATAAAGCAGCATCTGATTTTTTAAAAAACAAAGTTTAAGCATTTATATGTGTGCATAAGCCCAAGTATGTGTGCGTATTTTGTGTCTTTCATATTTATTGACCGAGCGGGCTCTTTACTCAAAGCAGACATACCAATAGGTAAGAGTTGAATGTGAATTCTCATTACTTCCTCTGTAATTTTAATTTAAATTTAATTCATGTATAATTTTTAGTATTTCAGGAAAGGTGCTTTAAATGATTCAGGAAATATTCTTGGATCAAAAGTCAATGTTAGTTGTTTAAACATTTAAATACAATTTGGATCAATTCTACATTGTTAAGAATATATATTTTATACACTTATTTTGAAAAAAAACTATCATAGTAAAAGTATATAGGTATAGTCTTTTAACTGAAACCTAATTAAATCCATATATAAAATGTCTTAGTTAAAAATGAGGCTTAAAATAACATTATAATAAATGAAGTCAAATTAAAATGCTTAATTTATATTCATGTCTAAGGCTGAGCTGAATGAAATCTATCAGCTAAATATGAAAGCTTTAAAATAATATATATGTGTGTGTGTGTGTGTGTGTGTATACATATATATATTGCACACATTAAAAAAACTCTCAATTAAAGCATTATTTTCGTTTGGGTATTGCTAAAATACCCAAGACTCCTAACTTTAAACAAATGTTCATCACTGGAATTATTTCTTGGCTGTTCTTTCCTAAATTACAATTTCAATATATGCTTGATTTCCTTAAACAAACCCAGGGATGCAACATGATACAAATAATTTTAAGTAACTAGACCACATATTAAATTTTCTTTATTTCAGAAATACACCTTAGGACATTTTAGTGAAAGTGACTTTTTGAAAGCCCGGGAGGAGAAAAAGATAGTGATCTGATTCCATTCTAGACAGGTTTGCTTTTGCCATGCGATAGGTTAAACCAGTGAAATGCTGTATTTTGAAAAATGATTCTGATCATTATTCAACTTTGCCCATTACATATTTTTCAGCTTTGCCTTTAATTTAGACCTTTTACTTGTTGCTAACTGTTACCACAATCTACATCGTAGCTTCAGATTCATTTAGTCAAAAAATCCTAAATTCTCTAAAGTGTAAGGCTCCAAGCTGGTGATCTAATAATAAATATGAGACTACAATAAATAGTGGGAAAAGACAACGAGAGTAACTGTATCACACAGGATGAGAGATTAAGATGAACTATACTTCATTTTGTTTTGGGAGAGTTCTTGTTGTTTTTAAATTATAATATTCAGACTGCAGTTGAGATTTAATTTCCCTGATTATGATATTTAAGTCAGACCTTTGCCCCTCCTGCTTTGTTGGAGTAACTGGTTTTGTAGTGAATTGGTAACACACTTCCCTCAGTTATCTACATTACTTCTTGTGGCAGCTGGGTGATTCTTAGAGATTTCCCATCCAAGAATGGTCCTGGCCCAAACCTACATAGCTTGTGAGATGTGATGGGATCAGAGCATATGGTAGGATGGCTGAAAGCAAAGACAGCTTAGTGTCTTGCATCTGAAATATCAAGATTCTGCCAACATCAGCAATATGATAACCATGTTCCATGAAATGAAAAAAAATGTAATCAACATTCTTTAAAAAACAGTTTAATTAATCTGTAGATTCTTTTAATTGGTTGGTGTGTTCCCCCAACCCTCAGAAACTAGGAACTAAAATATAGATTTCATCTTGGAAAAGTGAAAGAGCAAATACTTAAAACCCTTCTTCACTCACTATACTCCAATGGGGCTCTAAGCCTTCTCAGGAACATTACCTACATATTGAAACCTAGAAATTGACAAACTGTATCATTTAAAAAACTGTTACATATGAAATAAATCTACCATTCTATTATTCACTGATGATGTTATTTCCAGTAAAAATAATACTTGAAAAATTAATACAACTCAGGACCTAAGTTTCCTAATTTATTTCTAGTAAATTATTTTCACTAAAGATAGTATCTCACAGGTATATTTGTGACTTCACTATATATGGCAAAGAGAATTTGACATCAAGTAATTCAGTGACCTTTAAAATTAGCATCGTATTTACATGACAGAAGAAAAATGTAGAGTGAACAGACAGGAAAAAAAATCATGCAGGCCCTAAAACAGTTTTAACTCTACAAGAGCATGTTATTATGCGACTGCATAACCTATTACGGTATACCTCACCTGCTTGCCAACATTCTTTATTGCCAGCTGTTCAGGTGTCATCTTATCTTCTTCTTCTACAGCCTGTGAACGAAACACAAAGGACAGAGTTTCAAATTCTAAATTTACTTTTCCCACTGTAGAATATTCAAAGACAATGGTGACCATAATTTTCATTCACAGAATCTTTGATTCAAGTGACTTATTAAACAAAAACGTGATTACTCTTTAGTAATCTTTACTCTTTAGAATAACCTTCAATTGTAGTAAAAACGACTACCACCATCATTTTGAAAACAGACTTAAGAAATATGTAAAAGACACTGAATATGTTAAACTGGACCACCAAATGATAGTATTAACTCTCTGGAAGCTGTTACAGAATTCTTTGAGGGATGGCTAAACTGGAGGACAGAAGCCCCCGAGGCAGCTGTTTATGGCACCATGATGCTAACTAGTCCTATTCTGTGTTCTTTCCCTTTTCTTACTCCCATCACACCTCTGCCCCAACTTCCCATTTCTTTGTCTCCTTTTTCTTGTCAACTGAATCTTTATATACCCAGTATCTATTTAACTACCAGTATCTCTTCAGATCAAAGGAGCTGCTGGCTTTTTTTTAAGGTTTATTTATTTATTTTTGAGAGAGAGAGAGAGAGAGACAGAGAGAGAGAGAGTCAGAGAGACAGGAGACACAGAACGTGAGAGAGAGAGGGGCAGAGAGAAAGGAAGACACAGAATCCGAAGCAGGCTCCAGGCTCTGAGCTGTCAGCACAGAGCCCGATGTGGGGCTTGAACTCATGAACGGTGAGATCATGACCTGAACTGAAGTTGGATGCTCAACTGACTGAGTCATCCAGACGCCCCAAGGAGCTGCTCACTTTTGATCCACTTAACAAATCATATAGTTTTCTCCCTTCACAACTCTACACATTTAAAATCTCTAAAAGTAGTACATGTATTCAGAAAAAAAATCTCACTTCTCCATGACTGGTCTTTAGTAATCATGAAGAAACAGAGTAATGTGAAGTTTTCAGCATGAAAAACGTACTTGAATTAAAATCCAAATCAAGTAAAAATGAAATCAACCAAAATATACATAAACCATTTTCTAGTATTATCAGTTAGCTACAAACACTTAGGTGCATGACCACAAATTTTCTAGCAAGTAATTATGAAAAATTACAGAATTTAGATTAGCTACCATCACTGTCACCCTCTCTCAACAACAGCACCACCATAAAACCTCTTTATTGAGAAGCAACCTCCTTAAGAGTTTGGGTATGTTTCTGTCTGAATGAAGCCAGGACTCTGTATCAGGTGAACTCCTTGTCTTTAGTGCCTGATAAACGGAAAACAAAGAAAACTGAAGGGTCACCAACCTTAAGAAATAACACCACAGCACCTACCACAAAGATGGTTACAAAAGAGGGTGAGATGGTGGGGGTAGAAAGCAGGAAACCAAAATCCCAGTGAGGGTTAGATTTGGATACTCTAAACTTAATAATCTTGCAGCTGCCAAATTTCTTCATGTGTGAACAATGAACATGTAGGAAACGCAATCATCAGACATTTCCCATAAACTGGGAAGTTTGGCTGCATTTCACACCTTCTTAATAGTTTTGTAAACAGAGAACTTGAAAATGAGCAAAGATGGCAAGTGTCTAATTTTATAAATGGACAAACTATCTAGAGAATTTTCCCCAGTAGAACCTGCCTAAAGAGAAAAAAAGATGGTGAATAAGTACTGTATCTAGTGATTATTAGAGGATACTTATTTACAACACATCATCAAGAAAATACATTTATGACTCATAAAACTGAAAGAAGGAAAAATAAAAGTTAATAACACTCCAAATCTAGAATTCCCTAGATAGAGAGTATGTTCATTTTCAGAGTCAGATGTCACTCCTATTATTCTCAGCTAGTTAAAAAAGTATTACCTAAGTGGGAAATTGCTTCCCCGCTATCCCAACGATTTACATATATAGAAACAAAGACAACACATAAAAAAGTTTCTTTTCCTCAATTACTTTGACAAATCCTGACACTATACCTTACCTACTTGAAAACATTATTGATGAATGGAACAATTCACTTAAGTTGTATTCTGCATTCATTCAGTGTTAGCTGCTCCATGCACATGTCGAAAACAGTACAGTATTGGAAGGAGGTAAGAGTTTTGGAATTTGGCTCAAAATACCAGTCAATGTACAAAATAGTTATTACAAAGTATTATGGAGTATCACAAATATCAAAGATGGCGGGTACGCAAAGATGAAAGTCAAAAAGCATTTTTTCACTTTTTCTCTTCACTGGTCCTTTTCTAAAAAGGTTAAACAGAACATAAAAAGTTCTAACTTAATTTTTAAAATCTTTTACATCATTTAACCACTTTACCAATTAGTTTTTCCATTTCCAATAATTAAAAGAGAGAGTTCACAAACTCTTTGAGAAGTGCAGATGGTAAAAAGTACTCCCAGCCATAGATGCCATCTGGAAAATGAGGAGCAGCTGTAGATTTAGGCATATACTAAGGTTGCAAACCCCCATGACAAAGAATAAGCACATCTCTTTCATTCTAAGATACACCAGATCAGACCAGATCATCACATCAAAACCTTGAATGTTTTCTCCACTTACCTAAGTTACCTAGATCTCATCTGCCATCTGGGCATGACCAGTTTGTCTTCATTCATAGTTCTAATCTGGCTAGTCACCAGGAAAAATTAAGAAATGGTAGCAGCAGAAACAAATGAAATTCAGGCACAGGCAGTGTCCTCACTAGGGGAACTTCTGTGTTTATGGCAACTTCTGTGATTTGGCATCAAATTTTGCTTTTGCATTCATGCTCTTCGGTTTACTCAACCAACAAAAAAGCACTGAAAATGTTTGTGGCTATTCACACTAGAAACGTTTTTAACAGTTTATCAACAAAGACCCCCAGATGGCTATCCCATCATGCACGGTCTGCACAGTTCTAAGAAATTCCTAGAATTTGGTCTGTTATGTTATCATAATCCCCTCAGACGTACCCCCATGTTAAACAGGCTTTTACTAAACCCATTAACTTCATTCTCCTTTTTCTGGTAATGGTCAAATTTCTTAAATGGAAAACAGGCATCTCAGATTCCACCATTTTATTTACCCTTTAAAAAATATGGACTGGATCTTTTGCACTTCATTTACACTGTTTTAAGGATCTCCACCAGGTAAAATCCAATGAACTCAGTTTTCTTGAACTTTCTGAACGCCTTAAAGAGCTTCTTCAATCGCTGTTTTCTCTTCTAACCCTTTAACCTCTCTGTTTTTATAACACCATGTCTCCTATTCCACTCCATACTTCTCTGGTCCTTGGGCTTCTTTTCTTCCCTTTGAAACATTAACTTTCTTTACTCTATAACATTCCCTGATCCCATTTAATAAGCACGTGCTTTCTAAAATCACATAGATGGTAATTTTTTTCACCATCAATCTCTGCATAACTGCTAGTGAATTTCAAGATATTGTCTTTTCCTTCTTTCTTGATTTTATATGAAGTTAATGTATTGACTATGTAACTGAAAATCACATTACTGGGTTAAGGGTAAAGAACAAGTTTAAAGAAATGGCTTTTATAAAACATACTTGAGAAAGCAAAATTAGCACACCTCAAACAATTAGAAATCTGAGACAGGAGAAGAGGTGTGAGTTTGGAGAACATAAAATTGGGTTTCCTACAACTATCAGTAATTACATATTACCAGACACTTGCTTTTACAAATATTGATTTACTGACTCCTTAAAACATCCCAGTGAAGTAAGTTAATATACATTTTATATGTAAAGGAATTAGGCACTATCTCCTTGGGAGAACCATATGTTAATTCCAGCAATACTCCTATTATATATTAAAAAAATGTATTTCTAACTCTCCTTTTGAAATAGCTTGTAACACTTTAGGTACATTCTATGCATGTCCTCGACAGCAGAATTTTCATTTACATATTCAATAATCACTACTAAGTACTCCCTCTGAATAAGATAGTTCTCTCTTCAAGGAGCTCACATTTGGGCTTTACTTGCCTGGAAATCTCAAACTGCAATGCAGTATGAAATATACAAAAATGGAATGTGCACAAAGAACAATGGGGCCACATATAGAATATAGCCAACAAGCAATGCAACTGTGACTTCAACAGTACTATCTATCTCCAAAGACCTTGAAGCAATATTCATGACAATTCAGGAAATAATTACTTTATAATGACATATCCTGGATAATAATAAAGCCAAACCCATGATTTAATAAGCAGCCTGAACAGCATAAATTCTAAAAATCTTACAGGGAATCCAATTTAAAAGTGTAACTACATGAAATAGGGATATACAATAAACATCATAGGTGTATGTGTATGCACCCATAACAGAAATTATAGTTCAGCCTGTTGAAAACTTTCTATGACAGAATCTACTAGATGCCTACCCAACATGTATCCTCCCTTTCTTCTTTTGTAATACCACCCTAATTTCCTTAAAGACAGTGCTGCTCCCAGGTAAAAGACCACACTATATATATAGCCTTTCTCAAAGTAAGATGTGTCCACTTGAGTTCTGCCAACGAGACTATAATCAGAAGTGCTATTGGGTAGGGTTTACGAAAAGGACTGTGAAACGGAGCAGATTTAGCTGGGGCGCATCCCTCTCTTTTGCCCCTCCTTTTTAACCAGTTACTGGGAACTCAGATGGGATGGCTAAAGCTCTAGCAATCACCCTGAATCATGAGGATATCTAGAGGATGGAAGCCAATATGAGGAAAGTGGAGCAAAATATAGGAGGAATCTAGGTTCATGAAGACTTCAAAGTGTCATACTGGCCTTGACTTGCAAGACACCTACATTTCTTTCTTTTTCTTTTTCTTTTTTATTAAGAGACCTACATTTCTATCTTGTTGAAACCATTGCTACTTTGAGCTAACACAATCTTAGATATAAGCAATATCTGGTTAATGCAAAAACTGAAAATAATTCAGGATTTACATGAAGTATATTATTCCTCTACTTTCCACCTTTGAGGTGACACTATTCATAACATAATATGTTGAGATAAATGTGAGATAGGTACCTTTGAAAAAGAAAAGGAAGGTAACATAGTAGGAACTTTTCAAATTGTTATACAATTCAATTTCTACACATAAGAGCAGGTTGTAAATACTTCTATAAGTTGGTACTTATAGAATTTTTCTTCAAAATAAACCTTAAAAGAGAACATGTTAGTTTTAAGAGATATATGCATTTATAATTGAAACATAGCCCCTCTGCAAAGTGCTGTAACTCTTTACTTACCCACTAGTGATGCATTTTCCCAAATCATTTCTTAAATTTGAAAATAAAATTTTTCTTTGACTACTTAATAAGGTTGAACTTGTCTTTTCATGTTTATATGCCATTTGTCTTCAGTGAGTTTTCCAGCTGTTTTGTCCAAAATTATTGTTTTTTAAAACTACGTTATAGGGATTCTTATGGATACTATACAATTTTTTTGGATGCTAGTCTTTTCTGTGTTACCAGTACAAATATTTTCTCCCAGTCTGACTCCTAACAAGCAGTCAATAAATGTTAATTTATTATTCTTGTTGCAGATAAACCATACTGTCAAGTTATCAAAACTGTAAATTACCTCATTGATATTCTTACTAGCATTAAAGTAATCTTCCCTATAATAGTATATATTCCCTATATAGTAATTTTTCCTATAATCTAGAATTAATGATAATTTCCAGCTGGAACACTACATATAAATCAGGGCACGTTCTTCAAAGCCAGACCTAATTAGGCTGGAATTTAGTTTGTACGGGCCCATCAACTTTTTTCAAAGCTAAATTCTCTCCAAAGACTTCTTGCTACATGTGGCAAGCTTTACAATATTGACAACAATATTTACAATACTGAATCTTCCTATGTGAAAACAAAGGAATCTATTTTATAAATGTTTTTAGTATTATTGAAATAAGCCATATACATTTAAACATGTATTTCTTATGGTAATTATTTCTAAGTATTTTATAAGTTTGGATACTATGAACTGACTTGCCTATTACAGTTTTCACCTGGTTTCAGCTTATGTAATTGCATGGTTACCACATACATAATTCTCTATTTTAACAGTTCTGATGGTCTTCTAGTTTAGTCTCTTAGATTACTGTTTGATTGTAAACATATCCTATCATACTTAAATAATGATAATCTGTCTTGGTCTTCCCAATATTTATTTATTATTTTGTTTTTCTTATCTTATTGCACTAGCATAAACCAACATTTTCCCAGTTAAAATAGCTACTGTAGTAAACCAAATGTAATCATATAATTACATGTTTTATATCTAATCACATAAAAAATATACCTGAATTTTCTTTCAGGTTATAGAGTAGGTACTATTTCTACCTGAAAGGTAAAGTGTCAGATCTCAGAATTTATAGGGCTGTATGTTTGAAAACAAGGTAAATTTTTATGTCTCTGTTATTTTTTTCTAAGTTTTATTTATTTAATTGATCTCTACATCCAACGTGGGGCTCGAACTCATGACCCTGAGATCAAGAGTTTGATGCTCTACCATCTGAGCCAGCCAGGTTCCCCTCTTTATGCTTTTTTTTTTTTTTTTTTTTTTTTTGAGAGAGAGGGAGGGAAAGAGAGAGAGAGATTGTGTGGGTTTGTACAGGGGCGAGTGTCAGAGGGAGAGAGAGAGTGAATCTTAAGCAAGCTCTAGGCTCAGCAAGGAGCCCACTATAGGGCTCAATCCCACGCCCCTGAAATCATGACCTGAGCCAAAATCAAGAGACGCTCATCCGACTAAGCCACCAAGCACCCCTTATTTTATTCTTAAAATGCTCCTTTTATAATTCACTTTTCACTTGCACATTCATTTACAAGTATCCAATCAAATATTATCAGTATTTTAAAACCTGATACATCTTAGCATGAATAAATTAGAGGAGATTTAGAATAACAGAGTGTGGTGGTTGTAGTTCAGTAATTAGAGAAATCAATGACTAGAAATCAAGCAGAATCTTTGTGTGGAATTCAGACTTGAAATAGAAAAGTTGGGACAAAGGAATTTAATTATTTTCTAATCTTCTTTCACTTTAGGAGCTAACTGGCACCTAACAGTAATTACCTTAGTTTAAAACACCAACCAATTAAAAAGAATACTATGAAGAATTGGTAGCATGGGCATTTCTTTTTATATTTTAAGTGTTACTAAAAACTCCACCACATTCTCTTTCAATCACAGAGGGAATTACATTCTCAAATTTGGACTCCTTCATATCACAGCTTACACATTGTTTTCATTTTATAACCAAACCTTACAAGTTTTTGAGTACTACAGAGATTTTTTAAAACTGTAAAATAGGAAAAACTTCTGTGGATGGGCAGCAGTAACCATAAATAGGTTATTTCCTGGCAGTGGTACCAATATGAATTTACTTAAAACTTGCAATGTTACAGAGAAATGAAAACCATTCCTACAGTCTGCTGAATAATATTACTTAAGTCACTAATGTATAAAAGGTTAACTGTTTTAAGTATGATAAACTATTTCTTTCTCTTTAATCTTCACAGCATGAAAAACATATACTAGAAAGATAAAAAAAATTTTCCCTATAATCGAGAATCAATGATGATTTCCAGCTGGAACACTACATATAAATCAGGGCATGCTCTTCAAAGCCAGACCTAATTCTGCTGGAATTTAGTTTGTATAGGCCCATCAACTTTTTTCAAAGTTAAATTCTCTCCAAAGACTTCTTGCTACATGCAGCAAATTTTATACACTCTCCGTTGGCTAGTATTTATTTGGTAGGTTAATGTAAAAAGAAAAATATTACTTTCTTTTTAAACTTTGAGAGAGAGCCTGTGAGCACATGAGCGAGAGAGGGGCAGAGAGAGGGAGAGAGAATACCAACCAGGCTCCATCATGTCAGCACAGAGCCCAATATGCGGCTCCATCTCAGAAACCGTGAGATCATGACCTAAGCTGAAATCAAGAGTCGGATGCTTAACCAACTGAGCCATCCAAGAGCCCTGAGAAATACTACTTTTTGGTGTGACAACCAAAAAAAATTTTAGCTGTCTCCAAAATCTTAAGCTCTAGCTCCTATCATTAAATTTTAGTCCTGTATTTCTACCTGCTTGTTTAAAATACAACTCGATCTCCTTTCTCAATCCTTCTACTTCAAAATTGGAAAATTTTCATGGCACTAACATACTTTTAGTCACCTAGGTAGGAAACCCTGAATTCATCTCTGATTCCTCCTTCTTCTTTCATTCCATCTATCCAGGTGCCATGTTTTCTTTATTTGTCTGCTGATGCCTCTGTTCCCAATGCTACTCTGGTAAACCAAAATACCTAGTACCTTTTGTTTGGGTAACAGCAAGCTCCTCCTGAACAGAACCTCCATGTCAAATCTCCTCTTCCGGCACAGCCCTTCTTCTACACTGTCGTCAAATTACATTTCTAAAATTAGGTTCTGGGATATCATACTCCTAGTCAAAAATAACTCTCTCCTGGGACACCTGGGTGGCTCAGCTGGTTAAACGTCAGACTTCAGCTCAGGTCATAATCTCATGGTTCATGAGTTCAAGCCCCGTGTCGGGCTCTGTGATGACAGCTCAGAACCTGGAGCCTGCTTTGGATTCTGTCTCTCTCTTTCTCTCTGTCCCTCCCCCACTTGCCCTCTGTCTCTTTCTCTCTCTCAAATATAAACAAACATTAAAAAAATTAAAAAAAAAAAACCCAACAACTCTATCCTGGTATTCTAAATCCTGTTACTTGAATTCAATAACTTTAAAAAACTCTTCCCGGGGTGCCTGGGTGGCTCAGTTGGTTAGGCGGCCGGCCGACTTTGGCTCAGGTCATGATCTCGCGGTCTGTGAGTTCGAGCCCCGCATCGGGCTCTGTGCTGACAGCTCAGAGCCTGGAGCCTGTTTCAGATTCTGTGTCTCCCTCTCTCTGACCCTCCCCCGTTCATGCTCTGTCTCTCTCCGTCTCAAAAATAAATAAACGTTAAAAAAAAAAATTAAAAAACAAAACAAACAAACAAAAAAAAACTCTTCCCCACTCACCCTCATATAGTATATACTCTAGCCAAACACAGTTTCCTAAAGGTGTCTTTGCCTTTCTGTCTCCTGGTCTTTGCCTGTGATGTTTATTTTGCCTAGGGTAACATTTCTCTGTATGTCCAAATCTTATTCATGCTTTAAGGTCTAGTTCAAATCCTGTATTCTCTAAGATAGCATCCTGGGTCTCCCACAACTGAAAGCAAGGGCCTCTGAATCTCTATAGGACTTCACTATATTCTCTATGGTAGTGTTCTCTAACTTCCAACTTGAATGAGTACACAAATCTCCTGGAAATCTTGATAAACTATAGATTTTCATTCGGTAGGTCTGAGAGTCTGTATTTCTAACATGATCCCAGGTGACACTGATACAGCTGGTTTGTGGACTATTTGAATACTGACGTGTTATGGAACACACCAATTTTAGCCTACAACTCTGATTATTTGTAAACTTTTTTTACTGCCTCTGTTTTCCTAAAAATGAAGGAAGGATCCCTGTTTTCTACTGCAACTTGTACAGGAGATGTGCAATTGATATTTGTAAACAAAACCCTGCAAAACTTGTATGTTTTACAAATTACAGGTTTTCAATCCATTAATGGGTTGCAAGCTATATGTACGTGTATATAATATGTATGTATATAACTGAAACAATAAAATTAAGTCAAATGAGAAAAAATATATCACATGTAATAAGGGGAAATATTGTTTTATAAAACTTTTGTTGCAACTACATATACACACATATACATTTGCATGTACTTGGTTAAAAACGTAAAATCTGTTTTCTAATTTTTTTAATGTTCATGTATTTTTGAGAGAGAGAGAGAAAGACAGAACATGAGCAGGGGAGGGGCAGAGACACAGGGAGACACAGAATCCAAAGCAGGCTCCAGGCTCTGAGCTGTCAGCACAGAGCCCGATGCAGGGGCTCAAACCCACGAACCATGAGATCATGACCTGAGCCAAAGTCAGACGCTTAACTGACTGAGCCACCCAGGTGCCCCCAAAATCTGTTTTTCATGTGAGTTTTAGTCAAAAAAGCTATAAAATACATGTTATGGGTGGAATCATGTCCCCAAAAAAGATATGTTGAACCCTTAACCATGGTTAGAGATTAAAGTTGCCACAACCTAAGAAAACCTGGGACTGAAGAATGTGGAAAAGGAAAGGAAAGATATTCCCCTGGAGGCTTCAGAGGGAGCATGGCCCTGCCAATACCTTGATTTGGGACTTTTAGCCTCCATAATCATGAGGGAATGTATTTGTTTTAAGACACCCAGGTTATGGCAGTTTGTTATGGCAGTCCTTGGAAACTAATAGAACACAGAAGAAACATTTTATTTTATTTTTTAGTTTGTTTGTTTGTGTATGTGTGTGTATGCATGGTTGTATATACTGACTAAATAATTGACAGAGAGGTAGGGGCAGAGAGAGAAGGAAAGAGAGAATCCCAAGCAGGTTCCACACTGTCAATGTGGGCCCAATGTGGGGCTCAAACTCACGAACTGTGAGATCATGACTTGAGCCAAAATCTAGAGTGGACGCTGAACTGACTGAGCCACCCAGGCACCCCCAGATATACTTTAGTCACAGCTCAAGTATTTTCTTAATTTCAGAATTATAAAAAATATATAAATATATGAACAAGAATATTATGGCCACATATATTTTAGTATACAATAAACATTTTCAGGAGATTCTACAAAATATAACTTTTAAACATACTCATATAAGTAATCTCCCCTATTCTTTTTTTTTTTTAAGTTTACTTATACATTTTGAGAGAGAGAGACCACAGGGAAGGGGCTGAAAGGGAGAGACAGAATCCCAAGCAGGCTCCACAGTCAGTGCAGAGCATGACGCAGAGCTTGATCGCACGAACTGTGAGATCATGACCAGAGTCAAAATCAAAAGTTGGATGCTTAAATGACAGAGCCACCCTGCTAGTTATTTTTCCTTACATCATCATCACTTATTTTCTTATAGCACTAATCCTAATATATTATATTGTGTTTCTTTGTGTTTTTCCTACCAGAAAATAAGTTCTGTGTGGACAAGTATTGCTTCTTACCATACCCCCTGTGCCTGGTGCATAGCCGGTTTTCAAGAGACACTTATTAAATGGAAAAAAGAAAAGCTCGTAAACTAAACTGTAGGTAGAGGTATTAAATGCTGTTGTTATTATCCTACATCTACTTGTTTCCCATTCCCTCCCAAGAAAAAGCCCTTTGGATAATCAAAAAATTTCAAATGTAAAATCTAGCCAGCTGTCTGTTTTATTAAAGTTGTACTGAAACATGGCCTCACTCACTCCTTTACATACTGTCTGTGGCTACTTTTCTACTACGACAGCAGAGTTGAGTACCTACAACAGACTGGATGGCTTTCAAAGTCCAAAATATTTACTATTTGATCTATAAAATAGGCCACTCTATTTTTTAACTATGTATATATTTATACAATACTTGCCATCTAATCATATGTATTCTAAAGATTATAAGAAATAAATGTGGGAAGTAACCTTCACCTTATTGTAATTCTTGGCTAATTCCAACATCTCTTTTACCACTGATTCATTGTGTTTACAGTGTTCACTGTAGTCCTGAAGTGTCAAACCTTCCATCCAACTCTTCTTATGCAAATTTAGCAACATCTGAAAAATATAAAGAGTGATTATTTTCCTGTATTGAGGATACCTCTTCACTTGTCCTGAGAAACAACTTCACAAAATTTGGAATTAATGAATTTAAAATTTAATTTTATTAACTTAAATTCTAGTAAGAATTCTCCTAAATTTATATTAATATAACCTAAGGAGTATTCCAACCTCATGGCCTTTGTACTTGCTGTCCTTCTGTCACAAAGACTATTTTCCTTATCTTTGCATGGCTTACCTTTCTCATTTCCTTAAAAATAGGTGGCTTTCCTCATCACATTATATAAAAAAGCCACCTCACACTATCTCAAACATCTTTCTTCCCTTATCATTATTTTTAGAACATTATCAACACTTGAAAATTTTATTATTGCATTTCTCGCTCACTAAAATATCAAAAGAGTAGAAACTTTCCCAGTTGATTTCAAGATCACCAGGATGTAGATTCTAGAACAATATCTAATCATAACAAACATTCAATAAACACCTGTTGAATGCATAAATGAATGGATGGATGGATGAAACTGCTATGTTACACACAAGGTCTCTAATAGTTCATACAGTCCAGCTTTCAAATACCAAGGTAAGGAGGTAAATGCCCCATTTACTGAATGACTTCATGTAAATCTTACTGTGCCTCAGTTTACATATTTATGAATTGGGGGCTTATATTAGATAATAAATTTCTTTTCAATTCTAATATTCCATCCATAATTTTTAAAATGAAAACTTCCTTACTGTCTAGATGAAAAGTCATGAAACTGGGCAGGAAATCACAGATTTATCCAGTGTGCAATCAAATCAGCAAACTAGGATCAAATTCTATTAGTGATCGTGGAACTAAATACCTTAGTTCACTGTTTCTCAAACTGGACTCCTAGTTCTGAGTATGTAATTCCTGGAAGTTCCTAAATTTTCAAGTTTAGAGTATTTAAGACAGTTTTTCTTAGTCTTATTCTACAAATGTTCTTTAGTTGAACTTACAATTGAGTAACTTTTTAAAATGACTGCTAAAATCACTGTGAAAAAAATCTGGTTGCCATTACAGCCAGTCTATTTTGTGAGATCCATGAGCTGTAATCGGAAGACGTAGCTAGAATAGTTTAGAAAAACGATTCTACTTGCTCAGAGATTTGCAGTTACATGTGGTACAAAGGTTTTCTTATGCTAGAAAAAAAGGTGCATGTCAAAAATCACCTATGAGACTTTGCCAGACACAAAGCTCCAAATTCCTCCATTCCCATTCAAGGGCCCAGGGAGAGACAAGAGTAACCTGAAAAAAATCCTACACAACTAACTCCAATTTTTTTGACTGTTTCCCATCTTCTCCACTGATAAGTGTTCTAGATAATATATCTTCAGGAAATTTTGGTGCAGCTACAATTATATGTATTATAAAACTACCTATAATTAAGTGTGGAGAACTGGATTTTTCTACCACTTCCAAAGCAAAGTTTCCACAGAGCGTGAGGATATCTCTACCATGCCTGAACAAGGATTCCACTGGGACCCCTGAGGAAGTTTAAAGTTAATTATACAGGTTGGTGGGTAAGAGTAAAGGTAGGGCTTTTGTTACCATAAAAGCTCCTGAACTAAGTTATTAGGAGCATAAGCATAACATTAATTAACTTATGTAGGTATTTGCACATGTGTCCTTAATGTCAAGGATAGTGGCTAAATTTTGGGGGGTACCAAAAAGGGGGAAAGCTGATGTAATTATATGGATATTTCTAACCAGTTGGGTGTTAGGTATCAGACTAAAAAAATATTCACATATACGAAATTTTCAGTTTGTATCTGACAGGTGCTCTTTTTCATGGCCAGTATCTATTCTGTAAAAATTAAAAATAGGTGTTGAAAATATACTCCAAGCTATCAACTAAATGTATCACAGCGGATGTAAACTTTGGGACACAGGCAAGCAGCTGCAAAAGAGCTCAATGGCTCTATGTCTCCCCTCAGGACAGCAAAGAACTGGCCCCTGCAGCCCCTCACTCATCACCATGCTCAAAGCACACAGGAACTTTGGGTGAGTTTACTGGTAGCTTTGACCTTTTATTTATATTTATTTATTTATTTATTTATTTATTTATTTATTTATTATTTATTATTTATTTTTTACGTCAGACGGGTAATGTGCCAACGTCATAACAAGGTTTTTTTTTTTTTTTAAACATTTTTAACGTTTATTTATTTTTGAGACAGAGAGAGACAGAGCATGAATGGGGGAGGGTCAGAGAGAGAGTGAGACACAGAATCCGAAACAGGCTTCAGGCTCTGAGCTGTCAGCACAGAGCCCGACGTGGGCTCGAACTCACGGACTGCGAGATCATGACCTGAGCCGAAGTCGGCCGCTTAACCGACTGAGCCACCCAGGCGCCCCCATAACAAGGTTTAAGGGTGGCACATGTCACACAACGGTGTGAACACCCAATCACGCTTATGAACTATAAAAGGATATAGCTTTGACCTTTTAAAATATGTATTATAAAACTTAAAAAAAAAAAGTCTCCTTTTAATGAAAGCCTTATACAGCACATCCTCCCCACAATATATGAATGAGATTAAAACTAGGGGTCATCTGGTTGAAAAGAGGCAGCATTGAGAGATGAATGGATAAAGAAGGTGTGGTGTGTGTGTGTGTATATATATATATATATATATATATACACATACGTATACATATATACATATACACACACACATACATACACAATGGAATATTACTTGGCAATCAAAAAGAATGAAACCTTGCCATTTGCAACTATGTGAATGGAACCAGAGTATATTATGCTAAGCGAAATTAGTCAGGGAAGGACAAGTATCATATGACTTCACTCACATGTGGAATTTAAGATACAAAAGAGATGAACATAAGGGAAGGGAAGCAAAAATAATATACAAACAAGGAGGGGGACAAAACATAAGAGACTCGAATACAGAGAACAAACTGAGGGCTGCTGGAGGGGTTGTGGGTGGGAGGATAGGTAAGGGGTAAGGGGGGATGGGTAAATAGGTAGGGCATTAAGGAAGACACTTATTGGGATGAGCACTGGTTGTTATACATAAGGGATTCCATACTGGAATCTACTCCTGAAATCATTATTGCATTATATGCTAACTAACTAGGATGTAAATTAAAAAAATCAAACAAATAAATAAAAGTAAAAAATAATTTTAAAAAAATGAAAGAGGGGGCACTATGAACAGCCCAATTTATCCCACTTCTCATTCACCTCATGTGCTACAGGTGAATACCCTTCTAAGGTACCTTTGTGGGAAACAGTTTCAACCAGTTAAGAAACGTCTTGTTTACTACTGATTACTCGTCACATTTGGACCAGTCACATGGGAATCAAAATGTATTGGCTATCAATAGTACTTACTGCTCTTAAAAATTATGTTAAGTCTCTCTCAGAGAGAAATACAAGAAACTAATTTGGAAGATGACTAATTGTAATAGTAAAGAAAGAAAAAAGCAGTTCTGATTATAATTTCAAAGAGCAATAGGCAGACTTAAATATTTGGCATTAGGTGAAATAATCCTAAAATAGTAGAAACAAAAGAATGTTATAACCAAGATGTGAGGTAATTGTTAAGGTAATCAAAATTTAAAATTGCCTAGTATAACTTGTACCCCAATGTTTATAGCAGCACTCTCAACAATAGCCAAATTATGGAAAGAGCCTAAATGTCCATCAACTGATGAATGGATAAAGAAATTGTGGTTTATATACACAATGGAATACTACGTGGCAATGAGAAAAAATGAAATATGGCCTTTTGTAGCAACGTGGATGGAACTGGAGAGTGTGATGCTAAGTGAAATAAGCCATACAGAGAAAGACAGATACCATATGGTTTCACTCTTATGTGGATCCTGAGAAATTTAACAGAAACCCATGGGGGAGGGGAAGGAAAAAAAAAAAAAGAGGTTAGAGTGGGAGACAGCCAAAGCATAAGAGACTGTTAAAAACTGAGAACAAACTGAGGGTTGATTGGGGGTGGGAGGGAGGGGGGGGTGGGTGATGGGTATTGAGGAGGGCACCTTTTGGGATGAGCACTGGGTGTTGTATGGAAACCAATTTGACAATAAATTTCATATATTAAAAAAAATAAAAATAAAAAAATTAAAAAAAATAAAAACATAATTAAAGAGAATTAAAATTAAAAAAATAAAATAAAATAAAATTGCCTAGTATAAAAAGGGTAAGAATGTAGCTGTAAATATCTGAAAACACTACTGCATTTCCCTTTTTAATTTTTTTTTAAGTTTATTTATTTATTTTGAGAGACAGAGAGAGCAAGCAGAGGAGGGGCCGAGAGAGAGAGAGAGAGAGAGAGAGAGAGAGAGAGAGGGAGAGAGGGAGAGAGAGGGAGAGAGAGGGGGAGAGAAGGGGAGAGAAGGGGAGAGAGGGGGAGGGAGAGAGAGAGAGGGAGAGAGAGAGAGAGAGAGAGAGAGAGAGAGAGAGAGACGGAGAGAGAGAGAGAGAGAGGGAGAGAGAGAGAGAATCCCAAGCAAGCTCCACACTGCTTGAAGTGTGTGAAGTGTGAAGCCTGATGCGGGGCCTGAAAGCGTGAGCTGTGAGATCATGACCTGAGCCAAAACCAAGAGTTGGACGCTCAATTGACTGAGCCACCCAGGCACACCTCGAATAACCAGGCGCCCAGGTTATTTTATTAGAAAAGATACATTAATCAGAAACATCACAGAATGAGGAGAAAGATTTTTATAGTAACTCATACAACCAAACATAAACGTTTATTTCCTACTTATTCTCTATTTTAGCACCTACCAATAAGGTAAATGTCTTTAATATGTCCAATAAAATATTCCTTTATGTTCCTGAAATTCATTTGGAATGAAAAAATATTCGAACACATCAAATTCAAACATACTAGGTAATAGTTTAAATGGCTTTCTAAGATAAAAATTTTAACTTACCTTCTGTTCCAGTTCATTTTTTCGGTAGTTAATAGTAATGGAGTAGTAGTGTCTGTTTAGTCCGTGAATTAACGCCTATATATATAAATTATTAGAAAAGGACAAATTAATATTTTGCATGTAAAAGTTCAAAACTGCTGACATATCCTGTAAATAGTATCTTTACCATCTTCTAAAAAAAGTCTTTTAACCTAAATAAATGAAAATGTATTTTTTTTTTCAGCTATAAGTTTAGAAGGTTTAGAAGTACAGGTCACACATTCTTCAAAATATCATACACAGCAGCACAAATTCAACACTTTCAGTAGCCTTGCTCAGAGTCAGAGACAGGGTCTGACCTCACTGTAATTTAAGTTACAAACTAACTATTCATAATCTATAAATAATACTTAATTTGTTAAGTCTGATTTTATGATATCTAGGGGCTCTTTGTTATTTCAAAAGAAAAGCCTAAAATTTAGTCATAATAATACACTTATCTTTTCACACACAACATTAATCTGGGGTTTCCCTGTTTCTTGATTCAGTTCTACAGAGTCATATATAGAATCAAATAATTGTGTCTACACATGTCTCCAAATTAACAAAGTCCATTTCTTACCTCATGATCTTAACCAGTGAGAGCAATCTCACTAACCAGAATTTTTTCCACTGCACTTGTCTTCTAAGACAAACAGGAAGGTCATAATAAAAATTTAAGCTAATGACATGGCTTTATTAAGAAACAATGAAATCTGTCTGTGATGAAATCCACGTGCAACTGCTCAAATAATGGAACGCTAGCAACAGACGTTCAAATGGGGTTCAGAATGGTACTCTGGGAGACTCTCTATCTGCCTAGTAAGACATTAAAGTACAGAAATACACCTTGGATTTATGTTCAACAAGTATAAAAACAAAAAGCGTTCGGGGCGTAACTCAAATATAAAGCTAAAGCTGACCAAAACCACCACCACACTCTCTAATTGTTGGAATTTTACAGTTAAGGTCTTAAGGTATTGAGGTAGAGGAGGAAGGGGTAGAAAGGAAACATTAAATGAATACTCAGCCTCTGTCTTGCACATTAAGTCTTCTATTCTTCACAACAACCCAGTAAGGTAGACTGGTTCTATTTGTATTTTGACAGATGAAGAAAATATAACACAATTCTTAATCTGTACCAGTTTTATATCAAGGCAAAGATGGGATTTGAACCTGAGTATTTCTGGCTCCAAAGCCCATGTTTTTTCTACCATACTATGCCACAACGTATCTTAGGAAATTCTTGGATTCATAAGTCTTTACACTTTAAAGGACCAGGATAAAAACAAAGCATAGCCAGTCTTATTTTAAAACTTTGCTACTAGCAAAAATCATTCCACCAAGTACTAAAACATTTTAATATGTACTATAACAATCCATTCTTATCCTAACATCTGCTATAATAAAATGGTTGATGTGCAAAATTAAAGTACTAAATGTATCTATTAAATCCTTATTCATCTCAATAATCATCAGTAGTGAGTCAAATTTCAGTGCTCACAAATGCTGTGCTATGCAGATCAAAAAGTGGAATTAGGGGCGCCTGGGTGGCTCAGTCGGTTAAGCCTCCGACTTCAGCTCAGGTCATGATCTCGCGGTCTGTGAGTTCGAGCCCCGCACCGGGCTCTGTGCTGACCGCTCAGAGCCTGGAACCTGTTTCGGATTCTGTGTCTCCCTCTTTCTCTGACCCTCCCCCATTCATGCTCTGTCTCTGTCTCAAAAATAAATAAACGTTAAAAAAAAATTTTTAAAAAAAGTGGAATTAATCAGGGCCTCCCTTAATATGTACTAGTATTTATGTAAATTAGGAAGTGTATCCTCTGGGTAGAAGAATCAGAAAAAGGTACTAGTCCTTCCCGTGGATAAAGCCCAAGTGGAGAGTGGAACTTAACACTAGATTTCAGTTGCCAATTGTCCCCTCATTGAAGTGCCTTTGTACAATGCCCTAACTACATACCTCTACATAGCAGGCATAAAGCTAGTAACACCTACAGCCAATAAACGCAAAAATCAGCCAGTGTGCCCACAGTCTACATTTTGGAGGGTAATTATACTGCTAAAATATACAGTTTGGGATTTGAAGGCACTACCTACTTTTCACTTAACATTATTTAGGTAAAAGAGGTAAAACTAACACAGCATGAAAGAGTAGTAGTTATCATAATAAAAAATATTTAAGCTTAAATAAAATGATATCCCCAAGCAGTCTTCCAGTTTCACTTACTCACTGCGTAAGTGAGCACTGTGTAACACCAGCACATTCCAAATCACAATAATTCGGCCAGGTACAGTCCTCCTTCCACATAAGCCCCCCAAACTCAGCCTCAGTGAATATTAAATTCTCTCAAATTAACCAATTTAGGGGTGCCTGGGTGGGTCAGTCGGTTAAGCGTCCGACTTCAGCTCAGGTCACAATCTCGCGGTCCGTGAGTTCAAGCCCTGCGTCGGGCTCTGGGCTGATGGCTCAGAGCCTGGAGCCTGCTTCCGATTCTGTGTCTCCCTCTCTCTCTGCCCCTCCCCCGTTCATGCTCTGTCTCTCTCCGTCTCAAAAATAAATAAACATTAAAAAAAAAAATTAACCAATTTAGTTGACAAGTTGAGGCAGCATATACCAAACATAAGATTAGTTTTATCAAGAGGGAGAACTAACCATTTGGAAGGGTCAAATTACAAATTAAACAGAATATACAAAAAAGGCCACAGTATGTCAGAGAGATAAAGAAGAAAGTTATACAGCTAGGAAAGTTCCTAAAACATCACTACATAACTTTTTGATTTACACTTAACAAACATATGATGGACTTAGGAAAATTTAGGAAAATCTTCATTAAAACAGGGTTCATTCCCAAAGCTCATTCATTAATTGGCTACTTAAAATCTGCAACAGTTTTGGGGCATCTGGGTGGCTCAGTCGGTTGAACATCCGACTTCAGCTCAGGTCATGATCTCATGGTTTGTGAGTATGAGCCCCACATCGGGCTCTGTGCTGGCAGCTCAGAGCCTGGAGTCTGCTTCCGATTCTGTCTCCCTCTCTCGCTGTCCCTCTCCCCCTCATGCTCTCTTTCTCTCAAAAATAAATAAACATTAAAAATTTTTTTTCTTTCAAATCCATAGCAGTTTCTCAGAGAAGCACTGTTATAAAAGTCTGATTCTATTCTATAATATTGTATACTATGGGCTAAATAAGCTTTCAGTGGCTGGCCTGGGAAACCAGCCACCTTTTACAACACTGTTTCTATGATAGTATATTTTGGATTTACTAACAGCATTTAGCTTATTTATGTGCTTCCTGTATATCCTGATCCTGGTTTTCTATGCTCAAATCCTGTAACCTTTCAAGAAGAAAATTCTGCCTAGGTTGGTACTCATTATCAGAGTAAGGTGCTATCTGTTCTAGATTAAGAATGGTTTGGAGGACCATAGACAAAGGGGAGTTTTGAGATATGTTGATTAACTTCCAGGTTACTTCTATGCTGTTTTAGTTCATCTTTAGAGTAGAGCTTCATAATTTTATTGGCATGACAAATTCAAAACAAGTATACAAGTAATCATTACAGTGAAATAAACTTCAAAATCAATCACCATTTGAGTTATTCAAATATTTATTCAAATTCTGCTAACTACCTTTTTGTACCTTTTAAATTTTGAACTGTATAAATATATTATCTGTGCTAAAATTCATTATGTAATTAAATTCCAAGTGCAGTATAAAGAACCAGGAGCACAGGTTATAAATATCAGTTCCTACGTTATTTCACTATGAAACCTGGGCAAATTTTGAACTTTCTGGGCCTCAGTGGTTCCTTCCAGGGCAATAGTTTTATAACTCCTCCAAAAAAAAAAAAAAAAAAAAGTTTTTCAAACAGCTTAAAACTCTGTTAGACAATGCAATTGTATTCAGGGCTACACTTAAGAGGCTCACGGTCCTTGCACAATGCATCTGTGCATCAAAAGTTACCAAATTTCCATGCAGTTCACAACCCAAGCTTCACTTATACTATGGTTCTCAAAGATTTGAAATGCTCTTAACAGTTTAAGTGGAATATAGTTTAAAATTTTTAGTTACTAAAATAAAATGCTTGTTAACTCTCAATCCTATTACCTTTGACAATAATGGTCAAATATTCCAAGGACAAAATAATACAAAGTCTCATATATTAAAACAAAAGTCCATAGGGTGGGCACTATACTTCTGCCTATCAGGATTAAAATGGCTTCCCTTATTTAAAACATGGAAGTTAACACAAACTTTGTCTATTGGCTTTGTTTTATGGTACCTATTTCAACCCTGTTTTAGTGTTTTAAAAATAATGTTTTCTTTAAGTAATAAACGTTTCACAGTAGTAAGTTTAGGAACCACGGAAAAGGAAAAACAGGAAAAAAATTCCATAATGCCACCACCAAAAGTAATCAATGCTAATATCTTGGTATAGATACATAGGCACAGTTTATAAAATATGGATTTGCTAAGAGAACCTCTATATCCTATTTTATAACCTTTTTCTTAACATATTTTGAATTTTCCTCAAATTATTAAACAGTAATCTATAAAATAATCATAATTTTCCCCACTACTGTAAGTATAACAGAAAAAAAATCAATGTTAGAGAAGCATTAGTAACCACCAGCATAAGTGGTTTCTATCCCCAGTTACAAAGAAGTTGGTTTAGGAGGAAGGCCCCTCTTAACATGAACTAATTTTCCTTCAAAATAAAAGCCTTTTGGAAAGGCTCCTGATCCCCAAGTCAAAGATTCTGCTAACATATATTAAAAGTCCATTATAAATATTACCATTCATTTCAGATTCTTCTGGGTTGCTTTCTTTCTAGCTTGTCTTAGAAAACTAAGAAATAGTTTTGTCTATGGCCATACCACCCTGAACGCGCCCGATCTCGTCTGATCTCGGAAGCTAAGCAGAGTTGGGCCTGGTTAGTACTTGGATGGGAGAAATAGTTTTAAGGTGTGGCTTTGTTCTGTCACTTGTTGGCTTAATCCCATTTGAGTGTTTTAGTACTGAAATTGTCTTAAAACTATTAAGCACTCAGATAGATGACATTCTGATGGGCGCTATTTAAACTGTGAAATAAATATATTTACAGATTTTAATTACAAGGCAAAACAAACTAAAATGAAAGGAAAAACAATGATGTTGCAGCTATTATATACACAGGTCTTTCTAACTTGGGTTTGGAACTTGCTTTATTTATAAGGTCTACCTTAAATGACAGACGGTAAGGTAGCACCGAAAAACAAAAACTGGACTGCTGTAGAAAAAAACAGATTTTAATATTGATTTTACTCAATTTATAAAGTTAAAAAGCAGTGTTTACATTTAAGACATGAAATTGGCAACAGGTGGTTGCTGACTTGCAATTAGTAAAAACTTCTGGCAGAAATATACCATGTAGTAATCACAATGATCTTGGATTGTGAGATGCTACTTAACCTTTTGCAAAAAAATAATGAAGCAGTATGATACTATGGGGGTTTATGAGAAAGGTCATTATCACAGGCTAAACAGGTCCAATAATATATTCTCCTGGAACATACAAGCATGGGCTTGTCTGTACCCAATCAAAAACACTGGTAGCTTATTTCATACTCATTAAACTCTGCAGTTTTCCCGGACTTGTAAAAAAATTTTATGCAAAAGCAACACACCTCAATTCTTTGAAACAAAACATTTCACTTCGGAAAATTTCAGATGAGCGACTGCTACAAAAGTAAGCATCTAAAGGTATAAAGTTATCAGAGTGTAACCCAGGCTTAACCATGGTTAACTATCAAAGCCACAACTCCCCAAAGACAATCATATGACAGAGCAAGGTTTCAGAAGGCAAGAAGTAATAGCTACTATAATGTCTTTGTCCTATGTGTTCTATTAAACCAAACTGGTATTTCTGTCCATTTAATTAATCTTCAGAGAAGCAATTAACTATATAGACACAGTTTGTGGTGCATTTAAAAACACATTTAAAATAATCTTTGCAAACAATAAAGATTTGTGTAAAAACAATGAGACACGTGAATGATACACAGAAAACATTAATCACTCAGGAGGATATTAAATGCCCACATAACTGTGAGAATGACGGTTGACATTATTAGAACAAGACATGAATGAATCAAAAGTAATACACAGATATGTTTTGTAGAATTTGTTTTAAATGTGGAGAATAAACAAAGAAAAGGTAGAAAACTTTAAGTACCATTTAGGAATTCTGTCTCAAGGTGTATCAATTTTCCCATTTTTAATGCTATGAGAAATGTCTACTAACCAATCAATAGTGATACCTAACGCAGTCTACCTGAAACTTGTGTTGGTCCTTGACTACAATGTTAACCATGCAAAGCCATAAGGTACTCTCAAGATAAAGGCTCCCCTATGCTCCCAAAAAGGGTATCCTCAAACTATGTTAGGAAAGTTTAAAGACTCCACAAAAAATGGACTCATAAATGAGCAAATCTAACTTTTGCAACAGAATTTCCATAATCATCTTCTCAAGCACAAGAAAAACTAATTGCAAACAAATTAAAATGTTAAGTATCAGATTTTAATATGACCATTGATAATAGGCTTTTAAAATGTAAAACAGAGTTTTAACACATTATCAAATACAGGCATTACCTGGATAGATGGCTTGTTTAAATGACCCAGATTTGAGGTTGTTTGTCTTGGTTCATGTCCTAAGACCATCATATTAGCATTGATCAATCTGAAGGCATCGATAACAACCTGTAAAAATAAGGTGTCCGGTCAATTCTTTTTTAAAAAGCAAGTGATGATGCCAAGCAACAGTGGACAAGGCATGATCAACTTGCATCTGTTTCTGGCCTATTTCCAGAAAATCATTTAATTATAATATTAATAAAAAAGAACCTCCTGCTGACTGTGCCATCAGCACACCACCCTCTATCTTGTAATGTAAGGTGACACCAATTATTGCAATTTTCATGAAGCAGTAAAGAAAAACATTAACTTTGCATCTTTAGTATTGAAATACATCATTACTAAACTTACACAACCAAACAGCCTTCACTGGTGTGCATGTTTGTCACCTAAATTTTACCTAATCAAAATGAATGACAAAGAGAAACTAAAACTGAAAGTGAGCACAAGCTAAGGGACCACATGTAAAGCCCAGCCCTGTCACATCAATTATACTACCACAGTACTTGAAATGACAACAAAATTACAGCCAGCAAGGCACTTGCTCCACGTATTCTCTTCTAGTCAGATACCTTTTACTTCTTGTGACTATAAAAGACTTTATACCTTGTCTGATGGCCTTAAATATCCAAGCCACTGTCAAGAATAGGAGGCAAATACGAAAAAACCAAGGTCATCTGTGCTTTAAGCCAGGAACATGGTATAGAATGATATGGCCCTAAGTTCATAGTACAGAAATAACAGTAGGTATCATCTTTTTCTAAGTGTATTCAATATTTCCATAAAAAAAGAGTACATAGTCTTACATGATACAGTATTATCTGTTCTTTTATATTAAGAAATTTAACAACCATCACATAGTATCCTAACATTTTTCTTTTCTGTTCATTGTCATGGATTTGATAGAACTCGTTTAAGTTTTATGTAAAGCACTGGGACTTAAGACAGATACTTCTTTCTGGGAATTTAAATCAATTACCTAGATAATAAACTCAATACTGCTGTCACATAAAAAAAATTTTAAGCAAGATAATGTATTTTTCTATATTTGCCTTAAAGGTGCTTTAACTGAGATTTATTAATGTTATAAAAGCAGCCATCAACTAGACTGTTTCCCATCTGTATTAGTTTGAGTATAGTTGAGTAAGTTTAGTTGAGTAAGAGGTAGAAAATAAAATTTATTTTTAAGTTAAGCCACATGAAATCTAATCACATCTGAAAAATCTGTTCAGAGTTATGTATGCACGCTGTACACTAAAGAACAAAATCTAAAGAAAGAAAAAGAAAATCACCCTTTCTAAAAGGCTACCATGAAGGGTCAACAAACAGTATCAAAGAATACAAACTTAGACCGAAGCATTACAAGAAGTATCCACTCCAGCAGGCCAAAAAAAAAAAAAAAAAAAAAAAAAAAATCAACTTTGAATTTTGCTTTTATTTCTAACAGTCTGAATTTCCCCAAAGAGTCCTCCTGCCTCAAAATAAAACCAAGTATCCCCAGAACATACATGATTTAATAGTTTTGGAAACTTTTTTCTTTCCTCTACAATAACTGAAATTCAGACTCAACTTTCACATTTATATATAAATGAATATGGCCTAGGTTTATACCTCCTGCTTATACTTAAAATTTTTTAATCATTTATTTTCATATAGCAATAATAAAAATAGGTACTAATATCAGGCATGCTTTAGTAAAACATCATAAATAATTTCAATCACTTGTTTAAAAAACAAAGAAGTAAAATTTTCTACTAAAAAACACATAAGGTAAAATTAAAATGTAAGCAAAAGGAGAAAAATGACCATTTTAATAGACAGATGTACTTAAATAAATGCAGGATTAAGAACTTCCACCATTTAAGTGTTGTGGTAAACTTAAGAGCAAAGCATCATCTTGGCCCAACTGTTCTTAGAAACCTTTGATTCCATTTTAAAATTTTAGTAAAATCATTTGTAGGAAAAAAACAATCCTACAGAACTACTATGAAAATTCCATCATATATCACAATAAAATGTCTATGTATTTTTTTTATACTGAACACTTTTAAACAAACAGCAGGCAGCTATTTTACATGCGAAAATCTCTGTAATATTTCTCTGGAATATTATAAGCAGGTGTGAAACTTCATAAAAAGGAAATGAAAATACCAGCTAAGTAGGTATTATGATCAGTTAGAAACAAATCTAAAATAGAAAAAATTAAATTATATTAAATAAAACATTTTAAAGGTGATACACTGCTCAATAAATGATGGCCTGTGTGAAATTACATGCTTAGATTGACAATTCCTGAACAGCAATATCATAGCCAATAGAAAATAATACTTTAACTACACCAAGATTAAAGGAATTTGCTGCCATCGCTATAGCAACTGTCTTAAGGAAACTAACATGTTCAACAACCTGCAGACCAAAATTAGATTTAGTACGCAATAAAAATATAAATATGGCAATATAGTCTACATTTTAATTTCTGTACAATTTTATAATTGCCTTCTGCGCTGTGAGAATAAGTGGGTTTCTCCTTTAGAGCAACCTATCAAAATAGACTCATTAATGTCCAGTGCACTAATGAGCAATGGGTGAAGAAGGTGTTAATTATGCCACAGTAAGATTCAAGAAAAAGCCCTGGTGAGTACTTGGAGGTGTGTATAAGCTGAAGGCATTTCTCCATGTTTATGTATTTACAGCATGATGCAACACAATGACAGCAAAGTGGTCACTCCATGGATAAGAACGGTATCTTAGATACAATATACTGCACAAAGAACCCCCAAAGATTAATTAAGGTTTGGGGGAGGGGACAAGGGAAAGAATCCATTTTTGGAGCTATATGAATTTTCTAAACAGTTTGTTTTAAAATATACATACATTAAACCAGTTCAGTTTATATCTTATAAATCCAAATAGTAATTTAGCCAAAACTCTTTGCATAAAAACTACCTCATTAATATGTACTAACAAAAACTTCCAAACTAAACTATAAAGAAGATTTTCAGGAATATGATGCTAGACTTTTATAATTCCTTCCCATGCTGAAATCCTATATACCACATTGAATCTATCCACCAGCCTGACCATTTAATTTTTTCTGGTACAAGTGCCTTGAGACTTTTCAGAGGTCACTGCAACAGTAGACAGCTTATAACAAAACCATTAGCAGTTTGGCTAGCTTAGGGAAACCTCTTACTTTCCTTTTTTGTTTATTATCACTGCATGAATCTGCAGCATATGATAGTTTATAATTTCTCAGGCTTGTTAAATTCATGTTAAAGGTCTGTTTTCTTGTTGAATAAATTTTGTTCATATAATGCTGCCTATTTCATACACTCAGTCTTTAATAGCACCTTTGGTCTATGCGCAACTCACAGATCAAAACAGAGGACTAAAATAGGGGTTGATGATGCTATTTACATGTGTGATTCCTGCTGTCTTCTTGTTAGTAGCTTTAATATAATAGAAGACCTTGTCTGTTTTGTAATTAACACATCTTTACTGGAGAGATATTTGGAAGTGATTGCTGTGAATATACTGGTTAGTAAAATAAACACAATCACACACCACTTTCTGTTATCAGACAAATTTGTGAATTGTACACATTATACTCCAGATCAACAAACTGTGATATAACAGCCAAGTAGAAGACACATATTTATATAACCCTTTATTTTTCTGAAAATATGTATTCACTCTGACCTTGCAAATATAATTAGCTTGTGGGATGTGCAGATTTCAGTACCATGGTTGCTTTACTAATTGCAACTCTTGGAAATAGATACTAAATATTTGGAAGCTGCCAATACAAAATAAAAACTGCATCTTTTTTGTACATCTGTCTTAGCTTATAAAAGCAAAATAGTTTTAAAAACAATACTGTGTTCCATATTTATTCCAAGCACACCCAAGGGTCAAGGACCTATCATTTCATTTTAATAACGAATCTGGTTTACGACTCAAAACTGTAATTATTTCCAAATTCAGCTTAATCCATAATTTTTTGGCTTCTTTCATAAGTATAGTACAGTTTATCCAATATGCTATTTATTTTCAAATTCATATTTTCATATCAACTGCTAGGTCACTGAGAGACTAAATTTCTAAAGCATCAACCTATGTAAACCCAATGTTTACTTTCAAAGGAGGCTCTCTTCTTAAGCAAAGCTTTTAAAATTAGTTTAATACAAAGGTTTCTGAAAGAAAAATGCATAAGCACTTTTGGCAGTAGTTACTAGAATTATAATCTCTACGTCTCCGTGTCTCTCTTATAACAGTAGCTGCCTTTGGCATTTCCAATTGCATTTATATTGAAGTCAATGACTATGGAAAGTGTTTACATAAAAATAAACAGAAGCAGAGTTTTTTTAAGGCTTGAAAGAAAACTTTTAAGACCTCAAAATCAATGTCAAATGTCAAAAAAAAGAAAAAAGGTTGTAATTCAGTTACCAATTACATTACATACTTAAAAGTACATACACCTACTACTGTATCTAATGACTATAAAAATGCTAGTGTAGCAGCACTCCATATCAAATACTCTTTATCACCTAGAAATGACCTGTTATCAACTGCTTAGGTTGTCTCTAGATTCTTTAAAAATTAAGGGTGCATGTGACCTGGGAGTACTGCTGGGGTTTGTGACCCTTTCGTTACTTCTGCTGCCATGCACTGCCAGACATCTATAAGAGAAAAACATCTTCTGTCTCTTGTAAGCCCACAGCATAAAAAATTCAAAGAAATCTTACTTTTTATGCCATTTCCAATGAAAAGCACTAAGAACTAAAACTGACTCATGCCAAATGCATATCACTGAATTGCTGTGATTTCTTAGTCTCAAGTTTGCAACACGGAAATTATTTATAAAATGTCAATTTTAGCTCTGGAAAAGAAATTCCTATGTGTATGTACATTTTCTTTCTTCATCCTTGGAGAACTGCTTACTGTAGCTAGAGATCTGTAGTACAACTTCAATATACTGGGAGAAAAGGGGGATGGGGTGGAACTAGCATAATGTATTTTTTTTGACAAGTGAAGACATGCATCAAAAAATGCAAACAGTAAGTTCAGCAGGATTTTTTCTGGTATGCACGTAGTCGGTCTGGTATAGGTATCTAAACGCTTGAGACACAGGAGTCAGAATCCTGCCTAAGTTACAATTGTGGTTCTTCAATGGCTAGCTCAGCGATCCAGGGGTAAGTTATTTACGCTCTCAATGTCTCCATTTACTCATGAACGACACCTCACAGAGTTGGTGATAAGATTAAATAAAACGTATGTGTACTTGCCACTGTAGTTCTTAGTGTTATTAACTGTGGCAGTCACAGAGTAGCCAGCTCAGACCTCCTTTCAGACAGAACCTGCTTCAGAGAGCATCGCTGACTCACCACCTCCACATGCTACACCTTTGGATCTTCTGGGAGTTCACCCTAAGTCATGTTTTCCTTGGGCTACTCCCAGCCAATGAATGAGTACCGTGGCGGTACTAGAACCTAGGATTACTCTAAAGGCAATTTTATCTCAAGGACTCCCCATCAGTCTGGCTGAAACTTTCTCAGAAACATGTTGTAGTCTGGTATTTTTCCTACCCAATTCTACCTTTCCTTTTTCCTTCTACAGGGTCAGACCTGTACTGCTGTCTGAAGGGTCTCCCCTTTATCCATCACAGGTGCTTACCATAATAAATCTCTTGCACAACTAATCCCATTTTGGTACCTGCTTCTTGGAACACCCAAACTGACCTGGTAAACAAGGTAGAATACTGCTACTACAACAGTGTTAAAGTTAGAAGAAAGCTACTCCAAAACCAAATCAGAATTATAAATTTGGCATCCGCAGGCACTTGACATATGAAAACATCAACAGAAAATGAGGGAGAAATATTGAAAAAAAAAATTGAATGTTTATTATTTATTTTTGAGAGAGAGAGAGGGAGGGAGGGAAGGAGAGAAAATCTGAAGCAGACTCCAGGCTCTGAGCTGTCAGCACAGAGCCCGATGCAGGGTTCGACCTCATGAACCACAAGATTCATAATCTCAGCCGCAGTCGGATGCTTCACCAACTAAGACACGCAGGTACCCCAAGGGAGAAACATTTAAAGACCTCTATTTCCTTAGGAAAATTCCTAATTAAAGTTTTTTAAAAAGTATACAGTTATGCTAAATATTATTATCTCTTTTTAAAAATGACAATATGCCTGGAATCTTGACACTCCGGTATAACAGATATTTCTAGATTGTGACAAATAAACACTAAACTTAAAGACTGAACTTCTCAGAGGACTATTAATGATACAAGAGACTATCATCTCTGGGTCACTGGTCTGATATCAACTCAGAGTACCAATTCTATCTGGTGGCTACTCACCCACAGTCTATATTAAATGAACAAGTGACTTCAGATTCCTTTCTGGTATCTGAAACTAAAGCAAACTAAAGCAAACTAACAAACTAAAGCAATATAGTCAATATGCTTCTTGACAGTTCCACAAAAAGGAGAGAAAGAAAAGACTTTAGAGACTAAAGGCTGAAGCTCAACCATGTTAACAAGACGGTAGGGCAGGTGGATATGAGGAATAAAGGACTTACATACACTTCTTGTGCTGTACTATCACCTTCAAAGAAAAATGCAAACATATCCTTCACACTGCCATCTCTCAATAGGAAAGGTCATTTTTGTAAGAAAAATATGTAATGGTTAATACTTTGTTGTGTATCATTTTCGTATTTTTATTGAGCTTATTAATTAAATACTGTATAGAAATTATCTTGTTTAAATCTCTCAACAACCAAGAGGTAAGTATTAATATTCTCAATTTATGGATGAGAAAATGGAGGCTCAGAGAACTTGGATAAATTAAATGAGGTGACACAACCAGCAAGTGATACCACTATGATCTGTACATACACAACACGCCAAAGTCAGTACTCTTCACCACGAGGCTATTTGATATAACACTTTCTCCTATCACAAAACAGGAAAAGACTACTCTGAGATCAGTTACGACAGCAGCTTTGTGTGCTACTCACCATCAAATAAATATCCATTCCCCAGGAGAGTACCTGGCATACATAATATGGTATAGAATAAACACCTATTAAAACCAAGAGCTCCAAGGAAAGCATTTTATATAAAGTTTTATCATTCATGTTCATTCTTCCTCAAAAAAGGGTCATTATCTATAAATATCTAATCACTATCTTTACAAAATATATACTTCCCACCTCCTATCACTGATCAGTTTTGAAATTCATAAAGTACTCTTCCATGACATACTGAACCAAAAAACCCAAACATCACCAAGTACTGACCTACGTTTGGAATAAAAACTGCATACAGTAAAGCAATTTGGAATGTAAGAAGTGGCACTGGGCATCTATTAATTAGCTTCCTAGTCATCTAAGAATAATCATTCAGGAATCAACTATGACCTACAAAAGTATCTACCCCCAATGATAAGAACATATTAAATCTATTAAAACTAAGTCCCGGGTACAGAAACATCCTCACAATTAACAAGGGCTAATGTCAAATCATTTCAGTATGATCTTAAACAATTACTATATATATGGGTTATGGAAAAGCTTCCCCTACAAAGTTATGATTTCCATTTGCTGGCACAATACTGGAATTAATAACGGGATAGATCTTGTTCTTCTCTATGTCTCCAGTGTATGCCTGGGACACAGTAGTGATCAGGAAGTACCTGTTAAATCAATGACCAAGGATCTTTAGAGTGGGGGAAGAAAAGTATTCAAGAATCAAAAGTCAATAAATAATATTCTTACAGATAATGGAAAGAGTTTTAAAGGTTGTCCTATACCTTTACTGAAACAGCTTAATTTCAAGTGGATTTATATCATCCAAAATGCATAATAAGTACTAAACAATAATAAAGTAGGTCAGAGACTACATTATTAATACAGGAACTATAAATTAAAAGAACTATACTAAGAACTGTTAGTTCTATATAAGATTTATGTTTCTTAGAATTTTAAACATAAAACTGCCTTAACATTCGTAGCTGACAATTTCTGATTATATCAGCTAAATAAATATTGTAAACTATTAAGCTTGTCTATCGGGAATACTGTAGGCACATTAGCACCTATAATTTCTTAGGTAGCCTCACAAATTAAATCTGAGAATTTTATAAAACTTCAAATTGATAATAAGAGTGTAAAACAGGAAGCAAACAAAAGATAATATAGTAACTAAACTTGTTCCAAGAGTTGGATGGGTATGCTCACAGAGCTATATTAGGAGTAGAAATAGAATTTTTATGTGTCCTATTTTCTATTTTTCTCTTGCAATCTGGAAAACTAGATGAAGGTGTGTGTGTGTGTGTGTGTGTGTGTGTGTGTGTGTATACAATCTGAGATTAGGACTATCCAGCCCAAACTGACCCTTATGGGATACCGATGAAAAACAAACAAACAAACAAACAACTTATGAATAACAGGTATTCTGCGTATCTTTCACTATCTTTAGACGGCAAATAGCATGTTACACATGAACTCTAGCTCTGATTACATTACACAAAGTTCATACTCATCAAGGCTAATATCTATGAACTGGCTCACTGACCTTATCAATCCCACATTTCACTTATTTAATAAATGACTCTGTAACCAATAACATAAAAATTACTAAACCTCATAAAATTAACCAGTTTTTTGTATGCTAAAAGCCAAAACTGGTAATGGCTGGCTGACCACTGACACATTCATTCTTTGATTTTATTTTATAAACATTTATGAAGAAAATGATTTTTTTTTCCAAGATACTACATAAATTCCCAGATATGAAAACATTTCCCCATTGAAAGAGGCCCCAATCTTGTAGGGAAGATAATACGTAGGCAGATGAACAAAACAATTTTGGGTGCAATACATTAATCACTTGAAAGTTTGACTGCATTTCAAAGGCCAGAATTTTAATGTAATTATTTTTCTCTTCATCAGAATGTCTTAGAGAAATATGTCAGAAAAATAGTAACTGCTCAATAAAAGAATCAGCTGATTAAGTATTCTTAAATTAAGAAATACAAAATACAGGGGAAGTTTCCATTTCTTTTGTAGTCATTGCCTTCATCTTCTTAAAATGAGCAAGTCAGTTAATGTATAGACTTGTTCTTAAAAGATTGTCAGAAATATTCACATTCCATATTTTTAAATATGCTAGTTGTAAATCTCTTTAAAAAGTACCAATTATTTTAACCTTCAGAATATAATGTCACTTACTGCACATCTCCTGTATGGCATGCACACCCTACTCATTACATAGATCATTTCATAATACTATGAGACAGGTACCAAAACCCCTGTTTTATAGATGAGACAACTGAAGTTCTAGATTCGGCAACTTGCTCAAAGTCATACTACAGAGAGGAGATAAAGAGATAAAAATGGGATTCGAATGCAGGCCTGATCCCAAAGCCCATGCTCTTCATTACTCTATGCCCTGCCTTTATGACAATAAGAAGAAAACGCTAAAACAAAACTATTTTTGAGTAGTTTAAAATCTCCACCATCTTAAAACTTCTAATACAAAATTTCTGGATAAGTAAAATATTTGCCCTCCTTACCCTGAAAAAGACAAAACCTTCTAAATCTCTTGAAAATAAAAGGTAAGCTCTTATGTTCATTCCTTAATTCTTTCCTCCAATATTTGCATTTATTCTTCAAAGTCCTATCTTTTTTATAAAATGCTGACTAAAAACAACATCATCAAAAACTGTTCATTTTACATTCTAACGTATCCGTGAAAAAGCATGAACAAAGAGGCTAGGTATACAATCTGGAATAGAACTGTTTCTACATTCTCCTCCAGAAGGTACAAACTTATCTTTTCTGAGTAATGTGCTATCAAGACTCAGTCCAAGCTTCATTTACTTTGTGCAGCCATACCAATTTCTTTCTAATTTAATTTCCATTTACTATGTTTGCTATGCAAGTACTACTTTATTGCATATTGGCACATATAAGGTTCCAAATAAGTATCTGCTGGATTATTTCTCTCTAGCAACCACCTTAATACTTAGTTACAGAAACAAAGCAGTATCAGTATAATTTGTATTCTACCAGTATGCAACATAGGGTTATCAAGCATATAATTGGCAGAATGTTATCTGGCTCACTAGTGACACTAAATGTATAGGACTTATCTTCACAAAAAGACATTTTTTAGAATCATTAGCACACAGGCACATCAGATGTACTTAAGAAATCCCTGCTGATAAACAGGATTTCTGATCAGAGTAAACAGAAATTTCTCAAGAAAACCCAGCCAGTGTGAAGATTTATATGGACTAAAGGGTTATGAGGGTTTTTTTTTCTCTTTTACTGTTTTCAAAATAGGAAACAAAACATGGAGATTGTTAACAGCAGGTAACATCTGAACATTTTTACTGATAGGAATTGTGATAAGGAAATAGGTTCTCAAAAGAAGTAATAGTTGCATGGTAGTTTTATGATTTTGTACAGTCATCATTCTTTTTGCCCTAAGGACGCAGTATAATCATGTTACAACTTCGAAATTTGCTGCTGGATCAAGTCCAGTTGTGGGCTATATATTCAAGACAACAAAACTTTAAGCAAGAGGCTGTCACTTTATTACTTGAGAACTGAAGTTTAGAATATCTGAATATGCGTATTTTACAAATAAACTAAAACAGATTTTTAACTATTTCACTGAGAAGTTTAGAGTGAGACTCACCAATAATTTCTATAGCTTACTCTCCATTTAAATTATGCATGTTATTAACATTTTCTACCTGTATCATTTTTAAACACTTACAGGATTACATAATATACAGAATACTGTGGATTCTTTATCATATAGTGTATTTTATTATTTACGTAGGTCTCAATGTTTGGCCCTAGGGATGTCGCAAAAGCTGACAGGAACAGGTCTGTCTAAATTGTCTTTTTTTTTTTAATTAACAGAATACTGTATAAGAAAAATCAATTAATAAATAACTACTATAAATAGTACAGGGAACTGTTGAGAACTTAGACAAAATGTGTAGCCCCTTACCCTGACTTACACTGAGGGAAGTGATACCTATCCAAATAAGTTAAGAAAGGGTGTGGTAATGACCTCTGGTACTCAGTTTCCAATTCTGTGTTACTCTAATTATATAGTCCGTAACTGTCTAATATTAAAGAGCCATTAAAACAGTTTGAGCTCTGAAATTTTATAGACCTGATTTGTATCCTTGTTCTGCTGCTTAATAATGCTATGATTTTGGGGGCGCCTGGGTGGCTCAGTTGGTTAAGTATCTGACTTCAGCTCAGGTCATGAACTCACAGTTCGTGAGTTCGAGCCCTGTGTTAGGCTCTGTGCTAACAGCTCAGAGCTGTGCTGACAGCTATTTTGGATTCTGTATCTCCCTCTCTCTCTCTCTGCCCCCACCCCCCCACTTGCACTCTCTCTCTCTCTCTCAAAAATAAACATTACAAAATAAAAATTAAACAATAATGCTATGATTTTGGGTAATCTCTTTGACCCTAATTTTTTTTTTTTACCTTTTCATTGATAAAATGGAGTAATAATACTGCCTGTATCCCCAGAATTACTAAAGAATACATGAGACAAGTTGAAAATTTATCACCACAATACCTGGCACACAGCAATAATTCCATAAATAAATATACAGTCAAGTCACTATAAAAGGAAATCAAACATTATGAATTAATGAGACTACAAAGAATTAGTAATTACCTCATCACTCAAAAACAGATATTGGGATTTATGAAAATGAAAATATAAAATATACAGGAAAGAGGTATTAAGTGAACAGAGACTCAATGTGAATAATTTATATATAGATTGTCATTTTAACTCTTGATCTAATCATTGTTTTGCTAAATATTTTGACAGCTTTGATAAATCACATGCAGGGAAGGGGAGAGGGAGAATCCTATGTTACTCTTGTTTTTTTTTAAGTTTATATACGTAAGTTTGGCTTACAGTTTTGAGAAGTCTTGACACTAAAAGAACCATAAATTATAACCAAACTCAGACATCCTACAGATGAAGTTACACTATTGAGAAAGAACTGGATCCTTATTTCAGGTAATATTAACTATACGAATCTATGTTGGGTGCAAGAAGTGATGTGAATCATCGATGACAGATACTTATACTCTATTTTTCAAAAATATTTTTTATGACATGTAAAACTAGACAATGATACATATGATTTTATAAAGTAATTTTAGATATATTATTTTGAAAAAATAACTACATTTACCATATGACAACAGTCCTGTCATGCAAGTGTTTTAATGAAAGTCATTCTTTTAACATGAATTATGATTAATCAGAAATAAACAATGCAAATACCAATGTTATATAATACCTAAACTAGGTTTAGAAACTAAAACTGACATCAAGATACTATAAACAAGACAGAACTCTAATTATACTTAAAATTAAGCTTCAATTATCTTTTGTAAATATTGTGGTGGGGGTACTTAACTGGATAACTGTTATATTTCTAAAATAATAATTATTACTTAAATGAGTTAATTGTGAGTTATTAAAAAGGTACCGTATCAGAGAATTAAACTTAGGGAAGTATCATACTGTATTTTAATTCATAAAACTAACAAAATTCAAGGATTTAACTCCTTTTATCTGTATTAGTTAAATAAACTGAAATACAGGTATACAGCAAGCATCAGAAGTGATCCTCTTTGAATTATCTACTACATTGGTTTCTATTATTATTGTTTTTGTGGCTAGTTTCCACCTCTGAAAAACTAAATCACATCTAATAGGATCATGCTTTAGGGAAGACCTCAATTTTTATTCGTCATAATGATAGGATGTCAGAAAGTGTTCAACTTCAAATTCAAAACAGATAAAAACTCCACGTTTAATAGCCATATTTAGTTTGTTTGAGCTGGTGAGCAGATATAAATGTAATCTGCAATACTAGCAAATTCCAGGTCTGACAGATAGCAAGCTAATATTTATTTTTAAGTGCTCTAAAAATTATTTGTAAAAGCTGCATAAAAAGGATTCCATAAATGTATTGTGATTTTAACAATTATTCTACACTACAATGGAAGTACATGCTCAAACAAGACACCTCAGCAGTATTTTAAAGCAGTAACCACCTAGCCAATTTCTGTATGTTCTGTAGTTTTTCTAATCCACTCTCCCTGTGGTTGAGCAAAATCGAATTGCCTCTCACATTTGCAGACAGCTCTGTGAAGGTGATAATAGAGCTGCTCCCTGCTGTCATGAGGCAGGAAATAGGAAAATGGCATATGGGGCTAGAAAGAAAGAAATAAAAAAAAGAAAGAAAGAGAGAGAGAACGAAGGGGGGAAAAAAGAACTAAACAAGAACAAAAGATTTCAACAAAGAACAACTATAACCCAATATGCTTTGCAAGTTAATCTCTTTTCTGAATCATTTAGCATATTTAATCATTCATCTGCGTCCTCACTCCAAAAATGCGAATGGCTGATACCAAGTCTTTGGGTCAAGTTTTCATTGTCTAAAACATTTGGAACATCCAACTCCAGAATATGTTCTATACAATGTCTGCAAAACAGAGAGTCTTTAACTAGAGACATAAAATGTTGTGCCAATCCCAAATTCACCATTTTAAAATAAAGGAAGATAAAACAATGTTTACTAAAATAATAATAAAATGTGCATAGCAGGCTTTTATGTGGTTTAATGTTCCTAAATCTATGAAATAAAATTAAATTTAAAAATAAACATGTATGATTAGACAATTTTAGCTGATTAAAGTAGAAACAAATCTCCAAATAGTTATATTGTTAATTATACCAAGACACATTTTTCGACTTGTACAGTTTTTTGTTTGTGTTTTTAAATACACAGGTTTTTTTTTTTTTCTGTGTGTGTACAAATCCTGCTCTAAACAAAAGAAATTTTAATCTAATGTATCTGTAAACAGAATGTGGCAGTAGGTGCTAATAAAGATAGAATCTACTCTACCTTTCCTTTTACACTCTGAATGGGATCCACAACCACTGCCACAGCTCTCTCCGACAAGGCTTCAAAGCTCTGCTGAGTGTTGATATCCACACCAGAAAGCCAACAACCAAAGCCAGGGTGACTGTGATACCAACCAACAACCATCTCAGGCCTGAAACAAAGAGGGCATTCAGCAGTTCAGAACAGAACAAGTAATACACATGTATGCTATGAAAAGAAACAACACACTAACAGGGTATAAATGAAGAAGAGATGAAAAACACACAGGTGTGAAAAAGCACCATTAGAAACATTGAAATCATACACCATATTATCCAGAAAACATGGAAATGAATAAGCATGACAAAGGAGTGCTATCATTAAGAGATGCACATTAGCAGTGGTAGATACGGCTTTCAGTTTTTCACCTTGTTACCACACTTTCTCTGAGCCAGTTTTTACCCTTTCAGCATTCAAGTAAATATCTACTCTTTAACTCCTTAGCTCTAGGAATAGGATTTTCCAGGCAGAGTACATTGTTAACAATGGACACCAGGATCCACTGTTGTGAAAGGATTAAATATCAATTAAACCAGCAGTAGAACTAGGAACTCAGTCAAAAACCAATTTGCACTGTTCTGCTCAGCTGCTGAGCCTTTTGCTAACATTAATTTTGAAGTTTCTTCCACAGTAGAAGAATTTGAGCAAGAGAATGACAACTATTGAGAGATTTAATCTGGGGAAAAACTTGAAAAATATCTAAATTCTACTTTCTCTGTCTTTAAAAATCATATGCCTAATATAATTAAATAGCCAGAATCTTATTTAGTCCCAACTCTCCAATATATGGAACATACAAGCTCTTTCAATTATAAATGACCAGACAGTAACTCCATACGCTGAACAGGGAAGCTGCAGCCCAAGCTTACTATGTGATGGTTGAGAATTTTAACATGAGGCAGTTTTCTCATTGGCAAATTTCTCTGATTCTAAAAGAAAGAGATACTAGATAGGTAGTACACAGGACTGACAGTGATAATTTACATTAAGTACATGGCTTTTTTTTTCCAGGTATGATAGTCATAAACATCCAGATTTTTGAAACACATTTCTAAAACTACTTCCCATTATTCCTTTATAAAATTAGTTAGAATACTTACCTTCCTGTCTGCTTCAACATATCTAACATTTTGGCTTGGAACACTGGATCAACTGCCTCCACACTGACACCCTGGGTTAGACAAAAAGAAAAATAACTAGCTTTTAGAACTGTGAATAAATACCCAGAAACCTTTTTTTTTTTTTAACAATCTAAATGAACAAAAAGCTACCAAAAAAAAAAAAAAAAAAAAACAACCAAAAAAACAAAAACCCAAAAACCCCTATGTATATTATTTTGGGATGCCAAAATAATTTTATAGGCTTGGATACTCATAATTGATTCCCATTTATGTCATTCAATTATCAGCCATACTTTAATAAAGCTTCTAAAATTGCCATTTACCAAACTGCTGTTAGCTAATGAGTTAAGTTTTGGGGATCCTTTAAGAGTTTATGGCCATGGCTATGCGCGCGCGCACACACACACACAAAAAAGACCTATCTTGGCAAGCATAGTTCCAAATGCCATCTCTGATACCTGATTAGCATTATATTCCTTCCATCCCATCCAAAGTTCTACAACTATTCAGCTATTATAATAATCAATAACCTAAAGACTTTTTGTTCCTCAGCAATATAAATACTCTGAAGAAGGATAACAGTTTATGAATTTACCAGAGTTGTTTTTGTTTGTTTTGCAGGGTGGGCTGGGAGAGGAGGAAGCTGAGTGAGTGCTTCAGTAAGAACTACTTGGTAGATTAAGTGCTTGGAGGCAAATATATACTTTTGAATATCATCTCAAATATAAAAGCAATCACAAATAATTCTTCATTAGAGATCTAAAACCAAGTCTTTTAAATGCTGCATTGTCTTGCTAGTTCAAAAGATTTTTAGAACATGGAAGAATTAAAGGCAATCATGCCATCTCTCCAGTGATAGATCAGTGCCATTATAACTCCTACAAGGTTTTCTTCTAACATCAGGAATTTAATCTATCTCAATAAAGCAGTTAATATTTAAGCACTTCCTTCCCACCAAAACAAATGATATTTTGAATCTTTTTTTTTTAATTTTTTTAACGTTTATTTATTTTTGAGACAGAGAGAGACAGAGCATGAATGGGGGAGGGTCAGACAGAGAGTGGGAGACACAGAATCCGAAACAGGCTCCAGGCTCTGAGTTGTCAGCACAAAGCCCGACGCGGGGCTCGAACTCACGGACTGCGAGATCATGACTTGAGCCGAAATCGGACACCCAACCGACTGAGCCACCCAGGCGCCCCGATATTTTGAATCTTAATAGAGAAAGCATCCTCAAGAACAGGGGTATGCCTATAGGCATAGGTTGCCTATAGGTGTTTTTTGTTGTTGTAGTAGTTGTTTTGTTTTGAACATTTTTAAAGGGGGTTTAAAAATTAAAAAAAAAAAATCATAAGAGTAGGAGACAGAAACATGTTTTTACAGAAAGTTTGTTAACTCTTGGGCCAGAAGAAAACCTTTGTAATCTACTACATAGAATGAACACAAAGATCAAAATCTTCTATTTCAAACTGTCAAACAAACATTTAGAAGGAAATGATATTAAAACTTAAGAACTCTTTATTATAATTGATAAAGACCACATATAACAGAAATACTAGTTAATTTTGTTATGCTTTTCAAATTCTGACATGAAAAGATAAATACAAGTAACAACAGCCTAAGACATAAATCTAAATTTTTAGTTAACATGCAGCATATCTCTCTATATCCAATTGTACAAAATAAAGACAAGGGATAGCCAGGTGGACAAAATCAGCAGATCTAAATTTTGGAGAAGAACTTGTGTATTTTTCTATATTTTGCATCATTTACAAACACACTACTATCTGTAATAACTACTCTAAACAGTCTATAAAATGTATATATTACACTATTTAAAAATAGAACTTGGTTTTCTCTATTATCTACTTTGTTGAAGAATACTTACAGTTAAGAGTCTCAAACAGAGCAAACAGCTGTATGACAACAATCTCTTTAATCCAGATATTTTACAAAGCTCGATAAGAGAAATGTTGAATATTAGGGGAAAAAATCCATCAGAAAAATATATATGTTATATTTTTCTAGGCAAACAGATAAGAATATGTGTACAGTTTTTTGTATGAAAGGTAGAAGAGTTACTGTTTTTTGGCCACACAAATCCAATGCATTACATAAAATACCAAAACAAAATAAAAAGCTTCCAGAGAGAATAATACAATGTATTCTAAAAAGATAAAGTAGATGACTTCCAAAGTTTGTATGTAGTATATGCTTCCTCTATAAAGAAATTACCATACCTGGGCAAAAGAACTAAAGTTTGCCATAGTTTTTTGGTTTCATTAAATTTAACATTTTGAATAGGAAAAGCTTAAGAGTCATTTATCACCATCTATAATAAAAGGGACCATATTTCAAAACAATAGGAACAAAACATGAGGACTAGATAATGTATCTGAATTAAGTCTAAGAGAGTCTCTAAAATCTGCTGAAGTGTTCAATTAATACCCTACTATTTTAGCAATTAACATAAATCTAGGATGCTATGCTAGTTAAAGCTGAAAGTATGAGTAAAGGGATTTAATGCTAGCATCCTTCAGTTTGTGGACCTACAGGGAATTCATGATGCATTCAAAAGATGAATGACTTAATTCAATGCAATCTAGATATTTCTATCATTAATCTTATGATGGATTTTTCCTATCAGGAAGAGAAAATATAATATGATGAAAGTGATTTTGCATAGGAAAAGGAAAGAGAAAAGAAACACATTTACTTACAGCAGGCAACCATAAAAAGTACTCACTGTTCCTGACTGTGGCATAGCAAACACATCAATCACTCTGACGGTGTAATCATCAACAAATTCTCCAAGCATAAGACCCATAACTTCCATTGGAACTCCAGCACGACCATGCTTTAACATCTGTAAAGAGAACATAGGTAGATACGAAGCTTTAAAATCTTTGGTCCTTTTTATTTTTTTAATAACCTAATTTTGCTTTAGTAGAAATAAAAACACTCTTATTATAGATGTACCTAGAACAACAGCTTCCGTTTGAGGATTAACATTAACAAATATTCCCAACTAAAAGACAGAGAGTGAAAGCAATAAAACTCTCTAAAGCAAGTAACTTTCAATACTTACTTTTAACAGTGCAAGGGAAGAAATATATACTTGCTCTGCTGTGTCCACTGCAGGAGCATCTGTGGGTGGCCCCTAGAAATAAGCACATCAATTATTATAAACACACAGTTTATGAGTTTAAAATTAGTTACATGTTATATAAACTTGATTGTTTTTAAGAGTTTTGGGAAAATATGTCAAGTATCCTTTTAGTCGGGTACAACACAAATAATCAAAACAACTTTGCAAATATCAAACCTGCTGGCAAAATAAAACAAACTTAGTACTCAGGCAAGTGTCCAATGGACATAAAGCTTAAATCTTCCAGCAATGCTTATCTACCTCTGCTACAAAATGACTACCATGCACCAATTAGCCATGTTTCTTACCACAATCTGAGACTGATTTTCAGCTACGGACAGCATGTACATTTAGGGCTACGGGATCTCTGCAGATACGTAGATGTAGTTGGGGATAGGGGACAGAAGATTTCTAATCCCTAGGTGAAAGAGCTGTGAACAACATACTATGCACTCCACCTGATGAAGTTATTCCCCTCCCCAATACAAATTTAACACAAGTGCACCAGGTGTGAACAAACTGGTTGAGACTGCTGTAGCTAATATGAAAATACTTTTAAAGGGAGACTACTATCTTTAAAACAAATGTTACCATTAATCTTACCACAGGTTAAGGGACACATTATGCTCTCCCTAAGGATTGTGTCTTCTTCATCAAAAGTAACAAGCCTCTTTTGACTCTAACATTCGGAGACATAAGGTAATTTATATAGGGTCATTACCCTCAAGATGACTACAATCTTATACATGTATTTCTGCACACAGAAAGCTTTATTGTTTTTTAAAACTGGCACTTGGAGAAATTAAAATGAGATGTGTCCTATAATTGTCAGGTTCTGTGTTGCTTAAAGTTTCCTTTCCTTGACAATAACTCTATTACAAATTGTAAAACAAACATGTTAGCTACCCAATTATAAATCAATATTCTATCTTGCTTTTATGGGTTTACTTACTAAAATTAAACAATTACTTCACTTGTTACATTTCAGACTTGTAGGTCTATGTGTATTTTGTGCTTCTTGTCTATTTGCTAAATGCTCTGATTTTTCAATTTTTATTTTTTGGTTTTGTTTAAAAGCTCATAATATTTGCCAGAAGCATAAAGTTCTATGTATATTTTCTCTAAGTATAAAAACCACATACAAAAATTATTTGTTTCTTTATGTAGAAAAGGGTGAGAAAAATCAAATGCCTCTAATTTTATTTAAAATATTTATTTGAAAGAGAGACCTCATGTGCATGTGTGTGCATGCGAGCGGAGGAGGGGGGGCGGGGGGGGAGAGATGGAGAGGGAGAGGGAGAGGGAGAGGGAGAGGGAGAGGGAGAGGGAGAGGGAGAGGGAGAGGGAGAATCCCAAACAGGTACCACGCAGTCAGTGAGGAGCCCAGTCAGTGAGGAGCCACTCACTGGTCTCATAATGAGATCATGATCTGAGCTGAAATCAAGAGTCAGACACTTAACTGTTTTAATAATAAAATTATTAAAAATCTTATTTTTGGGGCACCTGGGTGGCTCAGTCGGTTAGGCGTCCGACTTCGGCTCAGGTCATGATCTCGCGGTTCATGAGTTCAAGCTCCACGTCAGGCTCTGTGCTGACAGCTCAGAGCCTGGAGCCTGTTTCAGATTCTGTGTCTCCCTCTCTCTCTCTGACCCTTCCCCGTTCATGCTCTCTCTCTGTCTCAAAAATAAATAAACGTTAAAAAAAATTTTTTAAACCTTATTTTTAATAATAAATGTCAGAAAATAAACTTAAAACCCAAAATGAATTCATCTATTATCACCTAATGCAGGTTTACTGCTTGCCTTTCAAATAGATAGGAGTCTCTTTCAGAATGAAAACTCTTAAGCTGAAGTGCTGTCATGCCAAAACATTTGTTGAGATCATCATATAAAACATGATAATTTTGTTGATATGATTCATTCATCTAAGAAAGTAAAGAAAGTTTAAGAAAAAAAAGCGAGAACAGTAGTAAGTTAGCCATGATGAGAAGTCTTAGGGAAGTATTCATCGAAATTGTATTCACAGAAATTATTTCCTGAATCCAGAGCAACTTAAAATTTCATATGGAAAAAAAGAATTTAAACTGGTATCTAGGCTACAGTTTTTCTGTTTAATGTTTGTTTGTTTGTTTATTCATTTATTTATCTGATGTGGGAGACACAGGGTGTGAGCAGGGGAAAGGCAGAGAGGAGGGAGAGAGAATCCCAAGCAGGCTCCACGCTGTCCGCTGTCAGCCCAGAGGTGGATATGGGGTTGAATCCCACAAATAGTGAGATCACGACCTGAGCCAAAAATCAAGAGTCAGGCACTTAACGGACTGAGCCACCCAGGGATCACTTTTTTTTTTTTTTTCCTTTTAATACAGTCCTTCTTAACTTGCCAGAGATGATTAAGAAAAAAAGGAACAGGGAAATAAAACATCACACCATCACCAAAATATATTATTGACAAAACCCAGAAACTACCCCTGCTATCAATTAAAAAACCAACTTTAATTTGTTTAACATTTATATAACCAGTACACAGCAGAGGGCCTAGCACATCATAAGAACTTAGTAAGTACTGGTTGAAAAAAATGAATGAATAAATAAACTAAGGTACTGCAAGCCAATGCAACAGAAATGAAAAATACCCACTAATTACTCTCTGAAAGAGCACAGCCATAAGCAAGTAGATATAAAGACCATTACCTCCTCTTTCACTGTTTTCTTCTGGTTCAGAAACATACTAACAGAAAACCATGCAGCTTTTTCTCTACTGGATGGGAGCTATTTTTTGAGACTGTAGTCAGTGATTATTTCCTGTTACTCTTCTCACTCCGCTACTATTCTGTTTCTTGATCTAGTCAGTGACTAAATTTCTTAGAAAAAAAAAACCTGGCAAGAAGTAGAAAAGAAGTAGTGGTGAACCGCTTTTTTTTTTTTTTTAAGTAATCTCTACACCCAACATAGAGCTTGAACTCACCATCCTGAGATCAAGAGTCAAGATCAAGAGTTATGTGCTCTTCCCACTGAGCAAGCCAGGCACCCCTAAACTGCATTCTTAAACAAAAAAAAAAAAAAGAGTAACCCATGGAATATACTGTCTATGAGACAGCCGTTAAGGATCTCCGGCAGCTGTGAATATCTGAGGCTATCATTTTCCCACATGCTCACCTGTCCAGAAGAATGTACAATCAGGCAAAGAAGAAAACCCAATTCAAGACCCTGGAAACTGAGCTAAGAGATTTGTATAAGGACCTGTACAACGGTAGATCAAAGATGACCCAAGTTAAGAAAAATGTGGGGCTATGGACAATATACGTACATTGTCTTTTAGCAAACACTCCCAAGGAATAGCATCCTCGCTATTCAAAGAGAGGAAAGACATCTAAAAATAGGACTCCTAAACAAAATTTTAGAAAATTATTTGGCATCAGTAGAATACAAGAAGCTTTCCTAACTTTGAAATAGAAAGTTCAAGGACATCCAAGATGAAAAGGTGAAAAATAATTAAGAACTAAAATTGCACTGGAGGAAACAAGGGTAAAAATAAACATGACAAGTTTAACTCACTGATACAGAACACAAAAAAGATAGCTCAGAATGTAAAATAAAAAGTAAGAGATGAAAACTACAAGAAATATAATGATAAGAGAGGACAAAGGAGCTGTAAGCTAAGAAATACGGTTGTTCCTGAGGCTAAAACAAGAAATAGAAAAGATCAATAAGTAACAGTAAGGCTGAAAAATTTTCCTGAATGAAAAAAAAAAATTTCAACTTTTAGATCACTAAATGTCAGGCAATAATCAGCGAAGAAACTATTATACCTTGAAAAGTCTTAGGTAAATCTTAACTACAAGGATAAAAACAAAATATCTAAAAACATGAAGGTAGAAAAACTAACCTTATGAAAAAATGCAACTCAGGTTGACTTTGGATATTTCTCTGCAACATTAAGTAGCAGAAAACAATGAAAGGAAGTTCCCAAGTTTTAATAGAAAAACAATGTGAGTCAGAAATTTTATATTTCAAAAATGTCTTTAGACCCACAAATATGTTACTAAATACACAAAGACTCGGAAAATATAATTCCATGTATCCTTCTTCAAAGAATTTCTTGAATAAATCATCCACTTCAGGCACCACAAATTAAAATTAAAACCTTAAAAATGGAAAAGCCATTACATTAAAAAAATCTGTTAAGATTACTGAGAGTAGTTAAAAATACATATAAACGTAAAAACAAAAACAAAAACAAAAAACAGGTTCCAAACCACAGATACTGTCCAAGTAACTATACAGGGCAGTGGAAAGAAATGAAATGTACAAAATTCTCTGTTTCACATATATGAGGGGAAAAAGAAAAAGGAATCTGTTTAAGTGATTTTGACTACTAAAGAAATATGGATTAAAAAGTCTTCTGAACAACCTTAAAATAACCACAATAAACATTAAAACTGAATGTACACCTTATAAAATCACTGGAGGAAGAAAAGCAGATATAACACTGACAATAAAATAAAACAAAACAGTAGGGAACCAAGAAGGGAACAAAATAAAAACAGTAAATATAAGATCAAATATACTGGCTATGAAAAAATATAAATGAATTAAAGTCCCTTGTCAAAAGCCTCTCATAACGTTTAAATTGGAAATTCATGGATATACTACTTACAAATAAAAATTAAAACGAAACAAAGGACTGGAAAGATTTGTTAGTCAGTGACATATCTGTATTTCTTTTTGTAAACACAGCCATAATGGCCACTATGTTTTACTCAGCTTGCCTTTATCCAGCAATGCACTACAGTAATAGATTTCCCAGTATTAAATCAACTTTCTACTCCTGGGATAAACGGTTGACGTGATTTACATTTTTTTTTTTTTTTAGTTTTTGTTTCCCTGTTTATAAGTGAGACTAGAGACCAGTTGGGCATTTTCCTTCTATTTTTTTAAAGTTTATTTCTTTATTTTGAGAGAGAAAGAGTGAGCAGGGGAGGGACAGGGAGAGGGAGATCCCAACCAGGCTCTACTGACAGCATGGAGCCAGAGATGGGGCTCAACACCACAAACCGTGAGACTATGACCTGAGCTGAAATCAAGAGTTGGATGCTTAACTGAGCCACCCATGTGACCTGGGAATTTTCTTTTTTTCTGTTAAATTTGTCAGCTTTTGATATCATTATGTTAGATTTATAAAATACTTGTGAAATTTTACACTTTCCTACTTTCTGTGTTCTGGTAATATTAATACAGTTGACTCTTGAACATAGGGGGTTAAGGGTACCAATTTCCCATGCACTCAAAAATCCACATATAATTTTTTTACTCCCCCCCCAAACTTAATATCCCACTGTTGACCAGAAGCCTTATTGATAATATAAACAATTAATTAACCCATATCTTGTATGTTATATGGACTATATACTTTACTCTTATAATAGAGAAAAGGTTATTGAGAAAATATATTTACACTACTGTACTGTATTTATTGGAAAAACTCTGTGTATGTAAGTGGACCCGTGTAAGTTCAAACCCATACTGTTCAAGGATCAACTGTATATCCTAAATTGTCTATGTCTTAAAATTTTGGAAGAGTTCACTATTAAATATTTGGCTCTAAAGCTGATTTTGAAGCCAATTGTTGTAACTTTTTCAGTGGTATTAATAAATTTACGTTATCTATGTCTGGTATTATATTGCTCCAGTTAGATTACAAAATTATCGCCACAGAACTGAACATACTGTATTTTACTTTTTAATTATTTAATATTGAAAACATTTTTTTTAAAGTTTATTTTGAGAGCGAGCAGGGGTGGGGCGGGGGGGGGAGAGAGAGAGGAAGACAGAGAGGGAGGGAGGGGGGAGGGAGAGAGAGACAGAGAGAGAGAGAGACAGAGAGAGAGAGAGACAGAGAGAGAGAGAGACAGAGAGAGACAGAGAGAGAGAGAGAAAATCCCAAGCAGGCTCTGTACCAGCATCACAGAGCCTGATGCAGGGCTTGAACCCATGATCCATGAGATCATAACCTGAACCAAAACCAAGAGTCAGACAATTAACCGACTGAGCATCCCACTACTGAAAACACTTAGAACTAAATGTATTTCTCCATATCACATTACATCACCACCCAGATAGATTATTTACATTAAAAAAATCAAATTATAAAATCTGGATAAAAATATTGGTGAAGGGATCTTCCTAATTCATTCTATGAGGTCAGCATTACCTGCTACCAAAGCCAAAGACACTACAAGAAAACTACAGGGGCTTCTGGATGGGTCAGTCAATTGAGCACCAGGCTCTCAATTTTAGCTCAGATCATGATCTCACGGTTCATGGGATGGAGCTGCACATCAGGCTCTGCACTGACAGCCCAGAGTCTGCTTGGAATTCTCTCTCTCCCCGCCTCTCTCTGCCTCTTTCCCACTCCCTCATTCGTGCTCTCTCTCGAAATAAACTATAAAAAACCAAAACCAAAACCAAAAACCTACAGACCAATATTTCTTACAAACACTGGTAAAAACTCCTCTACAAAATACTAGCAAACAAAACTTAGCTGTATATGTAAAGGATTATTCTACACATGACCAAGTGGGATTTATTCCTGCAATGCTAGGATTGTTCAACAAATGAAAACTGACCAATATACCACATGAACAGAATAAAGGGGAAAAAAGCCCACACAATCATTTCAATTGATGAAGAAAAAGCATCTAACAAAATTCAACACCGTTTCATAATAAAAACACTGAACAAACAAGGAATAGAAGGAAACTACCTCAACATGATAAAAGCCGTATCTGAAAGCCCACAGTGAACATAGTACTCCAAGGCAAAAGACAAAAAGTGCTTCCTTTAAAATCAGGAACAAGATAAGAATGCCTATTTTCACCACTTATTCAACATGGCACTGGAAGTTCTAGCCAAAGAAATTAGGCAAGAAATAACAGGCATCTAAACTAGAAAGGAAGAAGTAAAATTGTCCCTGTTTGGAGATAAGATGCTCTTACATGTAGAAAATGCTAACAATTACACACACACATGAAAAACTATTAGAACTAATAAATGAATTCACAAAATAGCAGGCTACAGTCAACACACAAAAATCAGTTGCATTGATTTTTATCATGAACAATGAACAATCTGAAAAAGAAATTCTAAAAGCAGGACGCCTGGCGGGCTCAGTCAATAGAGCATGGGACTCTTGATCTTGGGGTTGAGTTAAAGCCCCACATTGGGTGTGGAGCCTATTTAAAAAACAAAACAAAACGAAACAAGAAATTCTAAAAGCAATTCCATTTACAGTAACATCAAAAAGAATAAAATACTTAGCAATCAACCAAGGACATCAAAGAGTTTACGAAGAAACCTATAAAACACTGTTGCAAGAAATTAAAGAACATAAATAATGTGAAATGGGAAACACAGCCCATGATCTAAAGACTTCATATTAAAATGTCAAGACTATCCAAAGCAATCTACAGATTCAATGTAATCTCTATCAAAATTCCAATGGTGACTGTTGCAGAAATAGAAAACCCAACCTAAAATTCATATGGAATCTCAAGGGATGGTAAGTAGCCAAGTCAATCTTGAAAAAGAACAAAACCTTCTGAAGGACTCAAACTTCGTGACTGCAAAACTTATTACAAAGCTACAGTAATCAAAAGTGTGGTACTGGCACAAAAAATAGACATACAGACCAATGAAGAGCCGAGAGAGCCCAGAAATAAACCCTTACATATATGGTCAAATAATTTTTAACAAGGGTGCTAAGACAATTCAATGGGAAAGGACAGTGTTTTCAACAAATGGTGCTAGGAAAACTGAATATCCACATTCAAATGAATGAAACTGGAACTTTACCTAACACCTTAAAAATTTTAACTCAAAAATGGATCAAGGACCTAATATAAGATCTAACAATGAAAGAAGAAAACAAAGGACAAAAGCTTCACAATGTTGATTTGGCAATGATTTCTTGGATATGACACCAAAGGCACAGGTAAAAGAAAAAACAGATAAATGGACTTCATGCAAAATTTAAAAATTTGTGCATCACAAGATACTATCAACAGTGTAAAAAGACAACCTACAGAATGGGAGAAAATACCGCAGTTCAATATCTAGATTATATGAGAACTCCTAAAACTCATCAACAAAAAACCCTGATTCATAAGTGGGCAAACAACTTGAACAGACATTCATCCAAAGAAGATATATGAATGGCCAGTAAGCACATGAAAAGATGCTCGACATCACTAATCATAAGGGAAATGCAAATCAAAACTATGAGATACCATCTTATACCCATTAGGATGGCTATTATCAAAAGAAAGAAAGAAAGGGAGAGAAGAAAAAAACCCAGAAACAACAATTCGAACCTTTGTGCACTGCTGACAGGAATGTAAGATAGTAAAGTCACTATGGAAAACAGTTATGACAGTTCCTCAAATAATTAAAAATAGAATACTATAAGATCTAGCAATTCCATTTCTGGATATACACCCAAAAACATTGAAAGCAGGTTCTCAAAGAAATATCTGTATACCAATGTTCACAGCAACATTATTTACAATAGCTAAAATGTGGAAACAACCCAAATATCCATCAAGAGATTAAAAGATAAGCAAAATGGGGGCACCGCTGCTTAAGCATCTGATTTGCATTTCGGCTCAGGTCATGATCTCGTGGTCGTGGGATCAAGCCCCATGTCAGGCTCCACTCTGAGTGTGGATCTTGCTTGGGATTCTCCCCCCCAACCCCTCTCACTGCCCCTCCCCTGCTCACACACTCTCTCTTTCAAAATAAATAAATAAATAAACATTAAAAATAATAAAAGATAAGCAAAATGTGGTATATACATACAATAGAATATTATTCAGCCTTAAAAAGGCAGGAAATTGTGCCAATCACAAAAAAACAAAGTATAATTCCACTTATATGATGAGGTACTTAGAGTAGTAAAATCAAAAAGACAGAAAGTGTAATGGTGATTGCCAGAGGCTGGCAGAAGAGGAGTGTGAAGAGTTTTATATACATATATATATGGGTATTTGTGTGTGTGTGTTTATACATGAATATCTGATCTGGGTGAGGAAACACATTCTAATTTGCACATATAAAATATAAAACTGACAACATAATCTAAAATTTTTTCTAAAAAGAAAAAATCTGAAAAAATAGTTGCCCCATTTATGACAAAAAGTCAATATATAAATTAACAAACAAAATATGAAAACTGTAATGGAAACATGGGCAAAGAATATAAAGCAAGTAATTACATAAATACATGATGAAATAAATATGAAAATGTTCAACCTCACTAGCTGACCTTCTTTAATTAAGAAATACCAATTAACACATTAAGATGTTGTTGTTTTCTATCACATGAGCTTTATAATACCCAATTGTGGAGATGGTATTATAAAAGAAATACTCTGAGCACTGTTGGTGAGAATGTAAACTGGTATAATCCATCAGAAAATCTGTGTATCAAGAGCTTTACAACTGCACAAACTTTTTGACCCTACTTTTGCACTCCTAGAAATTATTTAAGTAAATAAGCTGAGATGTTTGCATGAACCAGAATGTTCATGACACTTCTTTTAATAACAAATAAATCTAGAAAAAAAAACCCCAATAATTAAAGAATATTGTTGAATATCCCTTTCTCTGAAAGACAAATACCATGCAATTTCACTCATGTGGAATTTAGGAAACAAAACAACTGGACAAAGAAAAACAGACAAAAAAGACTTTTTACTTTTTAAACTTTTTTTTTTTTTTAGCAAAGTTTATTTATTTTGAGAGAAAGAGAATCCCAAGTAGGCTCCGCGCTGCCAGTGCAAAGCCCAGCATGGGCCTCAATCCCATGAACCATAAGATCATGACCTGAGCTGAAATCAAAAGTCGGATGCTTGACCAACTAAGCCACCCAGGGCTCTCCCCTTTTTTCATAAAGCTTATTTATTTTGAGAGAGAGAGAGAGAGAGAGAGAGAGAGAGAGAGAGAGGAGAGACTCTTAAATACAGAGAACAAACTGGTGGCTGCCAGAGGGGAGGTGGATTGGGGGATGGGTGAAATAGATAATGGGGATGAAGAATACACTTACTTTTTTTTTTTTTAGTTTATTTTTATTTATTTTGAGAGAGAGATGGAGAGCGAGCAAGGGAGGGGCAGAAAGAAAGGGAGACAGAATCCCAAGCAGGCTCCACACTGTCAGCACAGAGCCCGATGCAGGGCTCACACTCACAAACTGTGAGATCATGACCTGAGCCAAAACCAGGAGTCAGACACTTAACTGACTGAGTCACCCAGTTGTCCCCAAGACTACGCTTATTTGGATGACTACTGAGAAATGTAAAGAATTGTTGAATCATTATATTGTACACCTGAAACTAATAACACAGTATGTTAATTAACTTGAATAAAAATTTTTTTAAAAGTTCCCTATGATGAGATCTCAAAATACTTCAGGTGCTAGATGGCTATACCCTAGGCAAAGATATCAAGGTATAGCTGTATTTCAAATAACTTAAGAAAAACAAAATGCATGAGTCAGAGACTTCAAGAAGGGGAAATGTATAGAGCAGGAGTGATCAGGGTAATGAGGTAGTAATGAGAATCCTAGGACTGTGAGGCACTATCCAGCAAACACAGACATAATGGTTTTTTCCCTTATCCACTGACGTTTCCAAGTCCCTTTAACTAGCCCTGCCCTCACATCTCACATATGCAATCCTGTGACTTTAATGAGAAACAAAGGATTTCACAAGTAGAAATTGATACAAATTGTTTTAAGTTAGGCTTAACTATTTTTAGCCTCTGTTTACATTCAACTAAAATGGACATGTGGTGATCACAACAAATCATCCATGTCCCACTTGTAGGATGAAAAAAAACTGAATAAATGCACAGAATTGGAATTACTTCAATCATCTTTCACTTTTTGAGAACTTACTATATTTAAGAAACTAAGCTAAATGCTGGGTAAATCAAAGTGAAAAATTATACAATGATTAAAGCAAATGAAAACCTGAACCCAAATATTTTTTGAATTTTTAAACTCGGCTATTACTACTATAAAAAATAAGTAATAGAGAAAATGTTTTCTTTCTGGTGCTTAATCAAACAGCATAGCTCTAAAATAATCAGCTTATAAAGTGTGTGAACTATTCAGGTTCTCTGCTGACCTTATAATGATTCTACTACCACGATAAACAAGTACAGAAGGTCATTTTTTGGAGACTGAACATGATGTAACTTAAATTTCAAGGTTCTTTAAAAGCAATAGAATAACTGAAGGCACTGGTATTACTAACGTGGTATTAAGCAAAAGAAAAACTAAAATAAAAAACTAAAGAAAACTGGTCTGTATGTCACACAATGCCACTACAAAATAGAAACACATGTATCATTGATAACAGGTAAGTAAAATAAGAAACATCTATGGGGCCCTTGGCTGGCTCAGTCTGTGGTAGAGCATGTGACTCCTGATCTCAGGGTCTTGAGTTCAAGCCCCATATTGGGGGTAGAGTTTACTTTAAAAAAAGAAAAAAACCTAAATGTTCTGCAGCTTTATAGTCTATTGTTAAAAATTTAAATTAATGTTACAATTTAAAAAGTGAAATATGATTTAGTTATATATTGCTGTATAAGACACATAACGAAAATATACCCCTAGGATAAACAAGGAATTGAAATGCAATAGTTAAATTTTCTACACAACTCCTCAATATTCAATTCCTACAGGCAACTTTAAAATCACTTACATAAGTCTGACTCTTCAAAACTAAGTTTATTTTAAAAGGAGAGAAAATCTCTACCTTTAATCTAAGAGTATAAAATCAGAGAAAATAGGTGAACCATACGCACAAACAGCGCCTTTATACATACCATGAAAATCTACCCAACCAGTGTTATAATACCTATGATGGACTCCACAAAGGCATTAAACTAACCTCTGTACAGTAAGTTTTCATCTGCCACATTTAGTAAAACAAAAATTAACTTCTAGATCCACAAATTTTAAATGTGGTTCATTTAAATGAGACATGGTTCCCCACACCCCACCCCCATTTAGAAGGTTAAAATCTGATCCAGCATAAAAAGCTGTGACTTTTACTTGGGCAGCCCTTGTTGACTAAGTGTTAAAAAAAAAGGCATTTGCCATTATAACAGGATAAAACTAACGCCTCAAAGTGTTACCTACTCAGGCCTTTTAACAAATTTGTTAACACTATTAGTTATATTACTCCACCTTTCTCTTAGTGTGAACTGGTATCAATTATTTAGCCAATTTTATTATGTTATTAAAATACCTGCTGATTAAACATGAACCAAAGTGTCACTTAAAAGAAATGTAAAATAAATAGTATCACTGAACTGCAACGTTCTAAAACTATCTAAAAATATAAAGTTATTTTGGGAAACGACATAAAACATTTCAAAATTTGTTAAAAAGTTGCTCTAGGGTTAAAATATCACACAGGCTTTATTTTTACAATGGTTGTTTAAAGGTGTATATTTGGTCCTGCATCACAGAATTATTTTTAAAAGTGTGTTAAAATATGTATTTTTCAAGAAAGAGAAAACAAATTTTATTAACAAATACAGGTGACTACATTTGAAAAACAAAATAAGACCTAAACATATACTAAATAGTTGACAGAAAATATTTTCTAATTTATAGTATCCAATATAACTGAAATTTAACAAATTTTGTCAAATATTTAAAAATTTGATGAACGACCTTCAGTTTCTGCAATTAAAACATCCTTAAAAAAACCAACTGACTACAAGAGGCAAATTCAAACACCTACAAATAACCACGATGGTATTGTTTATCTCCTATCTAGCAAGGTAAGAAACAACCTTTTAATACTTTAATTTTGTGAGTATTAAACAACTAGTGTGAAAAACAAGCTGCATGTAAACTATTTCTACTGCCTGAGCTTCAATGACTAGCTGAGGCAACCTGTTATAGGAGGTGTTAATTGGCAATAGGAGTACAAGTCAGAAGCATGTTCCCCATCGTCCTAACCCAGCAAGGCTAGGTCATTAAAGTGGAAATGAATTCTTTCATGTCGACTTAACCCCTTCAATGCATGATTTCAGCTGTTTTCTCTCAATTAATTTAAAAAACTTGTTACTTTTTAGAGTTAAAAAAAAAAAGTGTTCCCCCCAAAAAGGTCCTTTGGCTAACAGTTCCAATGACTATATTATTCAGAAGAGAAGAATAGAGCAAGTTAACTGCAATGTAAAATAGCAACTCTCCCTTCTAAAAAACATATAAACTAGTTATATGTGCTTATTTTAACACTGTAAAGAAGATATAGGACATAGTGTTTAGAAATAGCTTGGAACCACTTAATCATATAAGGTTTTGATTTACATTTCCATTTAAGGATCCAACTGTCCTATGGTGATGACTTAATCACCTTACCGTTAGGATAGGGTAATATTAATTTTCTCACTCCCATAATGTCCATACACGAATCCTCAATTTAAAAATATTTTGAAATATATATGAGTTAAGCACCTTTCTAATTATGTTTTATTATTCTGATAAGGTGCGTAGTCACAGCATATCCTAAGGACTGGTTGCCAAAAAGCCTAAATTCCTTTTATGGCATGATCTCAGAGGTTTCCAGATGGCACATTAATTCTTAAGAAAAAAAAAAAATACAAAAAGAAGGAAAGAAAAATAAGAATGAAAATATCAAAATAATGATGCATTGCTTTTCAAATGCTGTATTCATAAATACTAATATTCTTATATATTCTTCAGCATTACAGGCATTTTAAATAAAATTCAACTATATAAATAACATTTTAAATATTATAATTAAATTAACATATTTATGTCTTTCATCTCTGAGTCACCCTGAAAATACTTCCTTTAATAAAAAGAGTAAGAGTAAGAACATCAGAAAACTTATACTACCTAAAATTAAGTAACTTGTGATCAATAAAAAATTACCAACATGACAATACAGACATAATTTCATCAACTGTTGTAATATAGCTGGACTCTTGAGTAACTACAACTAAAAATATGCTTATTAAAAACTTGGTTAGCAAGGGCTAAGATAACAATGGGCAATATAATGGTTCAAGGATATAAAAAATAGAAATTATACTACACCCAATTCTATATTCCTTTCCCTACCTCACCCTACTCTTCTTCCAAGTCTTCCAATTTGACAAACTCAGTTCCTCTATGCAAACAGATTTTCTTTCCTTAGGTCTACTGACCTCCTCCAATACAGCAAACCTAAATAGCTACCATGGAACCAATACTTTGAGAATATAAAAATTTCAGTGGGGAAAAAGGCAGTAGGGTGGGGCTACAGAATAGTAAGGGAGAGGGTAAGATGACAGCATTTACCTGGTTATAAAGACAACTAATCTAAGTAACAAAGGATCTGGAGGCCTAATGCACACTGCCCAACGTTACATTTCTCTTTTAAGACACTCACTTTGAAATAATTTTTATGTACTTAAAAATATGTGTGTGAAATATACTGTAAGCATCAATCACTTTAGATATCTAAGAAATGTGTCCCTCCGGAATAGGGATCTACTATCTCCCCACTCTGGGTTACGTTTACTCTGCCCCACAGCAATGAGGAAGGAGCAAGCACAATGCTTGACTACCTTTGTTATACAGAAGCATCATTCACAGAAGATCAGGTAGTCAAACTTCAGAAACCGTAAGATAACTACAAATGTTTGAGTAGCTAAAACATGCTGTCTTTTATAACTGGAAATCAATTCCCAGAATCAAGCAGAACCTTCCATGTCCTACAACAGAACATGAAGTTTTATCCAAACTGTTCCACAAGAGACCCTCTACTACTAACTAGCTCAGACTTTAAAATTATTGTAGTCATGGGTGCCCCTTTTTTCTTTTACAATGTTCAATGTTACTATTTATCTCTGAATTTAAATCACAAAACATGTAAAATATAAGTCAGCCACAAACTGGTTATTTTGGGAAGCACTCATAATCTATTGGCCCACCTTCTGAATTAGTACACAATACACGTATGGTATGTTACTCACACATACACAGAATGTATGTTTTTATTTATTCACTGAACAACCACAAACTGGAGCCTACTTGCTGGCTGTACAAAGGCAGACATGCCCCCCCCGCAAAAGGTTTATGAACTAGGAGGTAGGCAAGAAAGAGACAAAACTGTAAATGCAACACAGTAGATTAAGTGCAAAAATAGAGGCATATATAAGGGACACAAAAGTCAGAGCAATCTACTTGATAAAATCTTTCCATAGGCTAAGAATTAAAGAATATGCAGAACTTTTCCAAACAAAAACGGGAGAGGAATGTTGGGAAAAGGTATTCCAAGAAAAAAAAAAAAGACACACTGAAAGACACAGAGATATGAAACAGTTATCATCCTGCATATTACTGTTCAAAGCTTTTTAAACAATAAAATGGGCTGCTAAAGCATGAGTTCTTAAGTTAAATATAAGTTAATAGTGCTTCAATTTCAATGGGTGTTTTTCTGAAGATATGACTTTTTTTAAAAGGCCATCTGTAGGGGCACCTGGGTGGCTCAGTCGGTTAAGCGTCCGACTTCAGCTCAGGTCATGATCTCGCGGTCCGTGGGTTCGAGCCCCACATCGGGCTCTGGGCTGATGGCTCAGAGCCTAGATGGAGCCTGCTTCCGATTCTGTGTCTCCCTCTCTCTCTGCCCCTCCCCTGTTCATGCTCTGTCTCTGTCTCAAAAATAAATAAACGTTAAAAAAAATTAAAAAAAAAAAAGGCCACCTTTAAAAGATGCTTTTTCTTTCTATCCTTACTTTTCCCTTTACAAAAAATATTTAGCACTTTAGAATACACATCAAACAGTCTGGAATTCTCTGACATGTTTTAAAATAATATACAGTTATAAAACAGTAAAGAAGATGTGTTTTTCTATACAAAATGTTATAATAATATGTAATATTTCTTTAATTTATAGAATTTGTACAAATATTAAATCTAAGGCTAAGAACAATTTCCCTTTCACATATAGTTCTCAGAACTGAATATTGTTGTAACCAACAGTATTCTAAAAATACTGTTTACCCGACATTCAAGCAATGGGTACCGCTGGAAAAGAAGACACAGAGTTCAAGGCTGGGATTAGCTGAATCACTAATCAAAGGAGCTGAAGAGTAAGTGGATGCTACTGTGATCAGCTGTTAGAGCCACTAAATGTTCAGCCATAAAAGCAGGCCCTAGAGTTGTTAACACAGAATACTAATAACCTGGCCTGCGTGGGTGTATCTTATCTTGTTTTGTATTTTTCAAATATGCTATTTATATCACCTCATGGAAAAAAATAAAGACGAAGAACAATATAGGAAAGCACCATACACAGGGGAGGAAATCCAAAAACATGGGTGAATATAGGCATGGTTAGGAGGAAAAGAAAAAAGACAGGAAAGCTCTGTGCGTGACACACCATGTATGACATGTACCAGGTATATGATGAATAAATTAGGTGTGGTGCTAGTCCTTAAAATGTATGTTGGAGACAGACAATACACAAGTAAAAATAAAAATGAGCATATAATTGTAACTTGAGTTATCAAAGGATAACTCAAAATAATAGGAAAGAGAACAAGCTTTGGAGATGTAATAAAAACAAGGCCTATTTTCAAAGAGCCTTCCCCTTTATTTCAAAGAAATAAACATGTAAGCCAGTGGTTTCTAACCTTGTTTTATTCCTCAGAATCCCCTGGAGGACTTAAAAAATCCTGATGTCTAGGCCCACCCTCAGAGACTGATTTAAATTACTCTGGAGTGAGGCTCAGTAATCTTTTTTATTTTTTAGCATTCCAAGTGATTCTAAAATACAGCCAAGGTTGAGAACCACTGATACAAACTTGTAAACCAAAGGATTTCATTATTTTGAGGTTAATGAAAGGACTGGAGTAAGTCTGTCTGGCTAATTGACGAGGAATTTCAGAGATCTACAGCCAATCCCCAAACAAATCACATACACAAATCACATTACAATAGGATTTTATTATAATCTCAACTCAGTGAAATGCAATGGTTTTACAAAGTGCTACAGTAGGAAGTAAGAGATTAATCAGGTTTGAAGACATCATAAGTGATAATTACTGTTATCTACCAAATTATTTCTGGTCCTTCTCTCCAGCACATAATAGGACTACACCTCCTTGACCTCTTGAATTTAGGTGGGAACATGTGACTTCCTTTAGCCAATGAAATATAAATAGAGGTGACCTGTCATTTCCAGTCAAAGCTTTTTAAGAGCCAGAGCTCAATGACAGCATTCTGTCAGCTTGAGTCCCAGAGTAAGGATGACACCGCCAAATGGCACCTAACTGATCCATGACATACAGCGTAAGTGAAAAGGAAAACTTTGTAGTTTTAAGTCATTGTAACCAACATATTCTAAAAAGCTGATTACCCGACATTCAAGCAATGGGTACCGCTGGAAAAGAAGACACAGAGTTCAAGGCTAGGATTAGCTGAATCACTAATCAAAGGAGCTGAGATTTACAGGTTGTTCTTGAAGTTTTTAGAACTCACTGAGTTCTAAAAATTTAAGTCACTGAGATTTACGGGTTGTTCTTGAAGCATAACCCAGCCTTCCTGACTGACACACCATAGAAGATGTCCAGAGGAAGAAGATTATTTAAGCAGTCCAGAAGGAAAGTTAAGAAGTATAATTCAGGAGTGTCTAGCTGGCTCAGTTGGAAGAGCATGAAACATTCGATCCTGGAGTCGTGAATTCAAGCACCACATGAGGTGTAAAAATTACTTAAAAAAAAAAAAAAAAAAAAAAGAAAAAGTACAATTCATTAGACAAACAATGGCGGCAAGGGGCATTTGTTTCAAGAGAATGAGTCATGAATGAATAGAAGCAGAATGACCTGGGACTCCTGAGGAATTACCGAATAGTATAATAGGGCTAGTTTAAGATATGAGAAGGTTTGAACAAGAGAAAGCTGGAAAAAGACAACTTACAAAGAACTAAATATCTAGACAAGAGATCAACTCAAAAAAGGATCAAAGCAGCCATTCCACAAAGTGGTTCACATACTAGTCTTCAATCTTCTCTCTGCCCTGTTACACCTAAGTGAGAAGATGCGTTTTCACCAGTAACAATGACATACTATTTTACATATCATTTTAGAAAGTTTCCAGTTGATTCTGATCCACTTTTAGGAGAGATGGCACTCCCCTTTCCCTAAATCCTCAAGAATCACTAGAGTTTGGCTTGAGGACTGTAATTTTTACCCTACAGTGAAGATGACTAAAGCCTTACAAAGAATGTTTAAGCAAATGAATAAAATAATAAGCTCTGCATCTTAAAAAGGACTTGTATTGCTGGTAGTAGCAAGATTTACTACGGGATACTGTGAGAAGAAGGGTACAGATAAAAATTATGTAAAGGTCTGAATTAAGCAGATGCAATGACAGAAGAAATACATTCAAGAGACTTTTAGAAAACAGACCCCATACTACAAATCTTGAGGATTAACTATGTAGAGGAAATGGATTAGCACACTGTGACTGCGTGTTTTTCCTGGGGAAGCGGGGCAAATATCAATACCATTAATCAAGATAGGAAATACCTTCAAGCCATATCCAAAATCTCCAGAATCTAACTATTTCCTACCAACAGAATCTTACTGCTTACCACCATAGCATTCTGATAATTATAAATATTACAGGGACATGAAATCCATCCATATCTCATTATAACTGTTTTTGTTTTTACTCTTATTAGAAATGATCTGAGTTCTCTGTTCCTTTCTATCACACTGATTAATCAAGACCTGGCATTACAAAGTTCAAATTTAATTCAATGCAGGGGTACCTGGGTGGCTCCATCAGTTAAGCATCCAATTCTTGATTTAGGCCCAGGTCCTGATCTCACAGTTCATGAGCTTGAGCCCCATGTGGGGCTCTGTGCTGACAGCACAGAGCCTGCTTGGGATTCTCTCTCTTCCTGTCTCTCTGCCCCTTTCCTGCTCATGCATACTCTCTCTCTTAAAATAAACTTTAAAAAAATTTAATCCAATGCAACTTTAATAGCATTATATACAGTATACAAACAATGGTTTAGGCCTGCCTAAAGAGGAACAATTTAAGACTACCAAAAATCATGATAACAATCAGTTATTCACTCAAAATTAAACACACTAACATCTATTCTTAATAACACTAGTTTTCTTCCCTCTTGATGTAAACCACTAAAGTTCTTCATCCCCAAGCAGAGTTGATAGATAAAAAAATTCATAATACTCAGTTAAATTTGAATTTCGATAAATGAATATTTTAAATATGTACATTCCATGAAATATTTGGGACATATCTATATTTTAAAAATACTCATTGTTCAAATAGAATTCAAATTTAACTGGGCATCCCATATTTTTATTTGCTAAATATGGTAACTCTATTATACCCAAGTAACTATTAAGTACAGTACTTTCTAATTTAAGTCCATATTGGAAGTCTCTTTCCCATTTTATTTGTTATGCCTAGCTTAAGCTAGTCAGAGGCAACTTTATACTACTACATATAACAGTAACTTTTTCAAAACCTAATGCTACTTCTTTATCTTTCTTTTTTAAGTTTATTTATTTATTTTGAGAGAGACAGCACAAGTGGGGGAGGGGCAGAGAGAGAGGGAGAGAAAATCCCAAGCAGGCTCTGCACTGTCAGCACGGAGCCTGAAGCAGGGATGGATCCCACAAACTGTGAAATCATGACCTCAGCCAAAGTCAGATGCTTAACTAAGCCACCCAGGTACCCCCTGCCTTTTTTTTTTTTTACTTCTTTATCTTTAAATAAGTAATACTTTTAAGACTAAAGCACCTGACTAAAAGGTCCCGCAGTTCCCTCTAATAAAAAGAATACAAATGAAATTTACATTTTATGATATACACATGATACTTTTGTTCTTGTCGTAAAACAGCATCTACTTTGAAATGTCTTCTCTTACCAAATGCTAAAATAATCTTTCATTAACCAAGAAATATGTCTTTTACTTTAGGCAAGAAAACATTCACTATTCATATTATACTGTCTCTAGTGTAGGTTAACAGTGGACTCTCCACGCAGGCCCTAAGCGGTGCGCCTTAGCACCACTAGATTTTCTTTACTACAAACTCTTCTTATGTCATTAAGTCTCCATTAAGTAAAACACTCTGTAAGGGCTTTGCATTCACTTGTTTGTAACTCCACACAGCATCTGGTGCATGCTCTGCATAATACTATTGCTCCCTGTAGGAATACCTTTTTTTTTTAATGTTTATTTATTTTTGCAGAGTGAGAGAGACAGAGACAGAGAGCGAGCATGAGTGGGGGAGGGGCAGAGAAGGAGACACAGAATCCAAAGCAGGCTCCAGGCTCCGAACTGTCAGCACAGGGCCCAAGGCAGGGCTAGAACTCACGAACTGTAAGATCATGACCTGAGCTGAAGTCGGGACGCTCAGCTCAACCGACTAAGCCACCCACACACCCCTCCCTGTTGGAGTATCTTTATAGAAAAATCAAAACGTTAAGAGAAGGTTATGGACGTAATTGAAAGAATTCCACACTAGATAAAGATTACCCAACACCCACAAAAAAGATGCTCAATAAATAACTCTTCAATCTCTTTATAAATAAATGCAGTTTTAGCTTTTATTTTTGATCACTATCTCACCCACAAACATGCCAGCAGGCATTCTGATGCCTCTGTGAGCCAAGCATACATGAAAATGCCAAAGGCAATCCTTTGCTTGTGTGGTCTCCATTAAGAACTTTAGATCCCTTCTCCCAGAAGCATAAATATATCCAAAAGGCAGAATAAATGAGAGGCTACAGAAAAGGAAATTAAGGTGCTTGAAGCATACTAGAAAGAGAACAAGGGACTGAGACAGTAAACCAAGTTGGCAGCAGACTACGCACAGGGGTTATTCATACTGAGAGCTGATCTTAGGACTAAGAGTAGAGAGTTGCTTTCTTGGGTGTAAAAGAGGCAAATGATACTCCTAAGTCAGCAACGAGAGGAAGAATCAAGTGACAAACATCCAAAGTGTGAACAACTAATGTTTTTTCTAACTAATCATTGTTATTTTGTTATTTTTAAACTTTGTTTCTTTTAAAACTTATATAAAATATTTAAGAGGTCCAAAAAGATGTAATAAATAATGTAATACACTCATTACCCAGCTTATGAAATAAAACATCACTAAATAGTTGGGCTGAAGCTCTTGTGTGATCCTTTCTAACTGCATCCTCTCCATACCCTTGGTATAGCCACTACTCTAATTTTGGTGATTATCATGCATTTCTTTATACTTTCACTATACAAATATAAATATACATAGATAAAATATAGATTAGCATTTTCATGTTTTAAATTGTATACAAAAACTTCATATAGAATGTAATATTCCTCCACTTGCTTTTTCCATTATATAAGTATGGATTAATCATGTTGGTATGTGAAGATCACCTACTTTACAAAATTCCACTGTTAAGCAAAATTATGTACACATTCTCCTACTGATGGACAATAGGCTGTTTTCAATTTCTGGATATTATGAAATAGAGATCAGCAAACTACAGCCTGTGGGTGAGCCAGCTGACTGTTTTTGAAAATGAAGTTTTACTGGAACAGAGCCAGGCCCATTCATTTTTTTTTTTTTTTTTTTTTTTTTTTTTTATTACATATGGCTGCTTTAACACTACAGTGGCAGGGTGGAATTGAATAATTGCAACAAAGACGATTTGGTCCACAAGCCTAAAATATTTACTATCTGGCCCTTTAAGAAAAGGGTACCAACCCCTGATATAAACAATGCTGTTATGAATGTTCCTGTCTCCATGTGGGAGACTTTCACCAGGGAACATAATTAGGAAAAGATCTACTAGGTTGTAGAGCAGGCAAATCTTTATCATTACTAGATTTTAGCAAGGTGATTATACACTTTTACAGTTTTTTTATAGTTCATATTCATGTCTCTTCTAATGTTTGTATCTTTTGCCCACCTAAAAATGGGTATCTTTCTGGTTTCTTAAATATATATATTGATAACCAGTGCTTTCTCCACTATATGTTAGATATCTCTTTCCAATCTGTGGCTCACCATTTTGCTTTGTAACCTTCTTCATGTCTCAGCTACATCTGAAAAATGAGGATTACAACATAACCCAACTTCATACAGTTGTTGTAAAGAGTATATGAGTTAATGTATATAAAGTACTTAGAACAGTGTCTGGTACAAGTGCTCCACAAATACTAACTGTTTATTCTATAATGGTGTTTTTGGAGGAAAATGAATTTTAAATTCCAATGTAAATTAACTTATCAACCTATCCTGTTAGTATTCATGCTATCTTGTTTAAGAAATCCAGCCCTATACATTCAATTTTATGTGTCCATAAAGTAATATTGGTCTCAACCTATCTTGTTTATTACTCCCTCTGAATGCTAAGAATGGCACTTTCAGTTAACATGATTTCAATTAATTATTCAATTTCAGCATTTTTTCTTCAGTATAATTTTAATATTGATCTCTCTAAAGTTCAAGTAGAAAATAGAACCACATCTAGAATATCTAGTCCCAGACAAATTTTACCCTTTAAAAAGTAAATAAAAGAGAGATCTGCTTATGTCCAAGATATAATAACAGAGACTAAATTTACATTCCCACTTAAAACAAATAAAAAGATAAAATTATATAAAACAATAGTTTATAAGACATGGTTGATCAGGTAATAAAGGACTATGATTTCTGAGAACAGGGAAACACAGAGATGAACCTTACTACCACCCAAGCTGACTGCCTTAAGATAGTTTCCAGGCTACAGTGCAGGGGAAAGGAAAACAGGTAGAATCTAGTGGACCCTCTGAGTTGAGGTGATGGAACTGAGATTACTGCGAGACCAAAGCAGCCAGAGCTATCAGGGCAGAGTACTGATAATAGCTGAGAAAATAGCTGCTAAGAGAGAAAACCCTAGAGACCTTGAGGTTCCTTCTTGGGTATTCAGCTGAGTACTGATAAGCGCATGTATGAAGAAACTACCAGGAGCTGAGGAAAGAACCACCCAAAAGGATTAGAGAGAAGAATACTTACCTCTCCTATAGCACTGGAAATAGTGCCTGTTCCCACCAACAAAACTGAAAAATCTCCAAATGCAAAGGCATTAATTAGACAGAAGGGTCTTGCCTCAATAGTGGAAAATAATGAGCCCCAAACTAGGCACTGCTCCAAATTCACCTAATAATTTTTAAAAGCAAAACTAGAAAGAATCAAACAGATTGAAGTAACTTACTGCATTCCATAATAAATATCAAGAATATTTATGAGAATAAAAAACAGCCAGCATACAAGGCAAAATTCACAATGTTAGGCACTAGTGAAAAATGACCAGGCATGCAAAGATCAATCAATCGAAACCAATTCAGAACTGACAAAGATAATAAAATTAGCAGACAAGGATACTAAAATGTTGTTATAATTGTTAAAAAGTGGAGACATGGAAGACATAAAACAACCCAAATAAAAGTTCCTGAGGTGAAAACTGTAATTTTATCAGTGGTAATAGGATGAAGTAGGGGTGAATTTTGAGAGGCATGGTAGCGCTTTAACCCTAGGGTGCCCATGGGTGACCAAAAGGTGAAAAAATATTAAGATAAAAAATACACTAGATGGGATAAATGGAAGATTAAATCATACACACACACACACAAATGAGTTAACCTGAAGACACAGCAATAGAAAATGAAACACAGAGACCAAAAAGATAGGGAAAAAAATTAACAGAAGCCATAAATGAACTATAGGTCAACTACAATGAGAAAAAATATACATGTCTTTGGGATCCTTGAATGGTGGATAGGTGGTAGGAGAACAGAAAAATATTTAAAGAAGTAATTCAAAATTTGTTGAAACGATGAAAATAATAAGCCTACAGATACAGGAATCTCAAAGAATCACAAGCACAAGAACAAGAAACAGGAATCTCAAAGAATCACAAGCACAAGAAACATGAACAACATCAACATAGAGTATACCATAACTAAAAACCAGTGATAAAGAGAAAAATCTTAAAAGTACTACAGTACAGTAAGGACAAATACAGAGATCAATAAAACAGAATTAAAATTTCAGAAATAAATCCTAACATTAGAAGTGAATAGGTCTCTGACAAAGGGACCAACACAATTCAATGGGAAGAGTTTTTTCAATGGTGCTAAGAATATTTACATGCAAAAGCATGATCCCTACCTCACAACATGCACAAAGTAGATAACAAAAATAAATTTAAGAGCTAAAATCATAAAACTCTTAGAAGAAAACTGAGGAGTAATTTTTCCTGAACTTTGGTTAGACAGTGATTTCTTGGTACAACATCAAAGGCACAAGTTATAAAAGAGAAAACTGATACACTGGACTTCAAATAAGTATGAAAAATTTTAGTGTTTCAAAAGTTACCATCAAGAAAGTGAAAAGATAACCCATGGATTCGAAGAAAATATTTGCAAACTATATAAAGGAGCATATATACATAATATATAAAGATATTTACATCTTTAATATAAAATATATAAAATATAATATTTACAACACAATATTAAAAAGAAAAATAACTCAATTGTTTAAATGGGCAATAGACCAGCATGTAAAAAATGTTATGTCCTGGGGTGCCTGGGTGGCTCAGTCAGTTTAGCATTGATTTCAGCTCAGGTCATGATCTCAAGTTCGTGGAGCCTGCTTGGGATTCTCTCACCATTCTCTCTGCCCCTCTCCTGCTGCATGCCAAGGACTTGGGAGTGAGGGGAATGAGGAATTATTGTTTAATAAGTACAGAGTTTCTGTCTGGGAAGATAAAGAAGTTCTGGACATGGATGGTGGTGACTGTACAACAATGAAAATATGCCTAATGCCACTGAACTGTATACTTAAGAATGGTTAAAGTGGTAAATTTTATGTCATGTATATTTGAGAAAAATAGGTAAATTGTAATATGAGAAAAACAGGTAAACAGTAATATCATAGATTTAAATGTAACCATATCAACAATTACATTAAATATAAATGACCTAAATATCTCAATTAAAAAGCCAAGATTGGGGCACCTGGGTGGCTCAGACGGTTAAGCATTCAACTTGATTTCAGCTCAGACATGATCTCAGTTCATGAATTTGAGCCCTGCATCAGGCTCTGTGCTGACAGTGCAGAGTCTACATGGGACTCTCCCTCTCTCTCTGTCCCTCCCCCACTCATTCTCTCTCTCTCTCTCAAAATAAATAAACTTAAAAAGGAAGGAAGGAAGGAAGGAAGGAAGGAAGGAAGGAAGGAAGGAAGGAAGGAACAAAGAAATAAATAAAAGAAAAAATAAAAGAAATAAAACATAAAGCCAAGATTAGCAAACTAGATTGAAGACAAACAAGACCCACCTATATGCTGCTTACAAGAAAGGTACTGAAAGTAGGTTAAATAAAGACCCAAATAAATTCACTGGAAAAAATGTACATTACCACTAAATAAAAAGAAAACTGGAATCTGTGTTAATAACAAACAATTTAAAGAAGCTCATTATATAATGATAAAGGGTCAATGTGATCATCTCAACAAAAGCAAAAGAAGAATCTAACAAAATCCAATATCCATTCTAGATGAAAGCTAAATAAAGTAAAACTAAAGAGCAACTTCTGTAACCTGATAAAAACCACCTATTTAAAAACACATAGCTAATACACTTGATGGTAAAAGAATGAATGCTTTCTCTGAGATCAGGAACAAGACAGGAAAGCCCACTTTTACATCTATTCACCATTTAACTGCAGGTTCCAGTCAGTTCAGCAAAAAAAAGATATAAAAGGCATCCAGATTAGAAAGAAAGAAGTAAAACTGTTTAACAGACAACATAATCAATGAAATAAAATTACTTATTATAATAGCATCAAAAATATGAAATATAACATAAATATGATATAACATGAAAATTCTGTACATTTAACAACTACAAAAAATTGCTGAGAAAAATTTAAAACCTTAATAAAGAGATATACACTGTGCTCAAAAAAGTTTACTTCTTCAATATAACTCTAAAGGTTTTATTTCAAATAAGCAACAGCATTGAAAATACTAAAGAAAAAAAATTATAACAAAACTCATAATATGCTTCCATAATCCATACAATTTTAGGATCTACAGCTGCTTCTAAATAGTGTTACCGCCTTTTTATATCCCTGTTATTCACCAATATTCCAATATACCATAAAATATTCAAATACAGTGTTATATTAACAGAGTGACCTGCTTTAATTCAATACATTATAAGTCCTAGCCACAGCAATCAGAAGAAAAAGAAATAAAAGGCATCCAAATCAGAAAAGTTGTCACTATTTGTAGGTAACAAGATACTACATATAGAAAAACTTAAAGACTCCACCAAAAACTATTAGAATAAATTCAATAAAGCTGTAAGATACAAAATTAAAGTGTTCTCTTTCTATGAACTATTAATGAACTGTCAGAAAGAGAAATTAAGAAAACAATCCCATTTACAATTGCACCATAAGAATAAAATATCTAGAAGTAGATTTAACCAAGGTGGTGAAAAACCTGTACTCTGAAAACTATAAAACATTGATGAAAGAAATTAAAGATGACACAAATAAATCGAAAGATATACCATGCTCATGGATTAGAAGAATATTGTTAAAATGTCCATACTATCCAAAGCAATCTACAGATTCAATTCAATCCCTACCAAAATACCAATGACATTTTTCACAGGACTAGAACAAATACATAATCCTAAAATTTGTAAGGAACCATAAAAACCCTGAATAGCCAAAGCAATCTTGAGAAAGAACAAAAAAGCTGGAGGTATATAATGTTCCAAATGTAAACAATACTACAAAGCTATAGTAGTCAAAGCTATATGGTACTGGCACAAAAACGGCCACACATATCAATGGAACAGAATAAAGAGCCCTGAAATAAGCCCATGATTATACGATCAATTAATCTACAACAAAGAAGGCAAGAAACAATGGAGAAAGAACAGTCTCTTCAATAAAAAATATTGGGAAAATTGGACAACTACATGCAAAACAATGAAACAAGACAACTTTCTTACACCATATACAAAAATAAACTCAGAATAGATGAAAGACTTAAATGTAAGGCCGCAAACCATAAAACTAGAATAAAATATAGGCAATAAGCTTTTGGACATCAGTCTGAGCAATATTTTTTTTTGGATGTCTCTTCAGGCAAGGGCAACAAAAGCAAAAATAAACACATGGTACTACATCAAAATAAAAAAGCTTGTGCACAGCAACAAAAACAACAAAAAATCAAAAAACAAAAAGGCAACATACTGAATGGAAGATATTTACAAATGATATAAATGATAAGGGGATATATATCCAAAATATATAAAGAACGCACACAACTCAATATCAAAAAACAATCTAATTTAAAAATGGGCAGAGCACATGAATAGATATTTCTCCAAAGAAAACATACAGATGGCCAAGAGACACATGAAACATCACTAATCATCAAGGAAATGTAAATCAAAATCACAATGAGATATCATCTCACACCTGTCAGAATGGCTATTATGAAAAAGACAAGAAATAACAAATGTTGGCAAAGATGTGGAGGAAAAGGAACCCTTGTGCATTGTTGGTGGGAATGTAAATTAGTGCAGCTACTATGAAAAACAGTATGGAGGTTCCCTCTGAAATTAAAAATACAATTGCCATATGATCCAGCAATTCCATCCCTTGATATGTATCTGAAGAAAACAAAAACACTAATTAAAAAAGATATATGCACCCCTATGTTCACTGCAGCATTATTTACAATAGCCAAGATATGGAATCAACCTAAGCATTCATCCACAGATGAATGGATAAAGCTGTAGTATATATACAATGGAAAATTACTCAACCACAAAAAAGAATCAAATCTTGTCATTTGCAACAACATGGATGGACCTAGAGGGTATTATACTAAGTGAAATAAGTCAGAGAAATACATATAATCTCACTTACATGTGGAATCTAAAAACAAAACAAATGAATAAAACAAGATAGAACAGACTCTTAGATACAGAGAACAGTCTGGTGGTTGCCAAGGAAGAGGGGTGGAGGGTGAAATAGGGGAAGGAGATTAAAAGGTACAAACTTCTAGTTATAAGATAAATAATATGTGAGGAAGCAATGTATAGCACAGGGAACAGAGTTAATAACATTATGAAAACTTCATATGGTGACAGATGGCAGCTACATCACTTTGTAATGCAAAGAAATGCTAAATCACTATGTTGTACACCTGAAATTAATATAATGTTGAATGTCAACTACCAAAAAAAAAAAAAAAAATCAGTGACCCTGCTTAAATTTAACCATTGTCTGACAAAGAAGGCACTATGTAAGAGCTTGAAATGTACAATTTGCCAGCTGATATAAAAAAGTTCTAGATTAGCAAATGAAAAGTAATCTACAGATGGCTATATACAATTCAGAGAAGTCGGCTGAATAAAAGGTGGAAACTATCTGCACTTACAAACCTAAATTAGGCTAACTGAAGCCTTTTGAATGTTCTGCCATAATTCAACATTAAATACAGTCCTAAGTTGTTATGGTTTCATTATTAAAAAAAGTTAACAGTAAGGCTATCATTATCTACCACTCCTAATATGGGTTTCTAGCACCATTCTGGAGGTCCATTACCTAACATTACTTCTAATAATCACATAATCCTGCAAAATAAGGACTATAGTGCCTGTAATATAAATGAGGAAGCTTGGGGCGCCTGGGTGGCGCAGTCGGTTAAGCGTCCGACTTCAGCCAGGTCACGATCTCGCGGTCCGTGAGTTCGAGCCCCACGTCAGGTTCTGGGCTGATGGCTCGGAGTCTGGAGCCTGTTTCCGATTCTGTGTCTCCCTCTCTCTCTGCCCCTCCCCCATTCATGCTCTGTCTCTCTCTGTCCCCAAAATAAATAAAAACGTTGAAAAAAAATTAAAAAAAAAATAAATGAGGAAGCTGGGGCTCAAAGAAGTTAACCAATGTGTGCAAAGTGATCAAGGTAAGTGGTGACACCTAAATTCAAAGCTGCCAATGTTGTAGTAAATATCTTTTCATAAACATTAATACGAGAAACAAACTAGGAGCGCCTAGGTGGCTCAGTCGATTAAGCATCCAACTTTGGCTCAGGTCATGATCTCACCAGTTCGTGGGTTTGAGACCCATGTCAGGCTCTGTGCTGACAGCTCAGAGCCTGGAGCTTGCTTCAGATTCTGTGTCTCCTCTCTCTGTCTTTCCCCTGCTCATGCTCTGTCTCTCTCGCTCTCTCAAAAATAAATAAATACTAAAAAAAAGAAACAACCTAAGTGTGCATCAACAGAAGACTGGTTTCATGGTTCATCCATAAAAGGGGACAGCAAACAATCACTTAAAGAAAAATGAGGTAGCTTTATAGGTACTGAATATGGGAGGGGACAATATCCAGGATATACTATTAAGTATGTATATTCCCACTGTCCAATACAGTACCCACTGCCTAAACTGTAGTTATTTAAACTTAAATTATTGAGGGGCCCCTGGGTGGCTCAGTCAGTTAAGCGTCCAACTTTGGCTCAGGTCATGATCTTATCGGTTATGAGTTCAAGTCCCATATTTAGCTCTCTGCATTCAGCACAGAGCCTGCTTCAGATCCTCTGTCTTCCTCTCTCTCTGCCCCTCCCCTGCTGGTTCATTTTTTCTCTCTCTAATAAACTTTTAAACTTAAATTATTTAAAATTAAATTTAAAAATTTAGTTCTTCAGTCATACCACCCATATTTCAAGGGCTCAACAGCCACATGTGGCTAGTGGATACCATATTGCACAGCTGTGTATAACATGTTTCTTTGTTACGGAAGGTGCTCCTTGGACAGCACTAATACAGAGTATCTCTAAAAGGACAGAAACTGCTAACAGTGGTTGTTTCTAGAGAAGATGACAGAAATGGCAAGGTACTTATTCAACTTATAAACAGTTCTAACTTCTGAACTCTGTAAGAAGTCATACTACCTATTTAAAAGTAACTACCTATTTAAAACTACTTTGTTCAGTTCTCAAAAAAACTCCTTGATTTATGCTGTTTAGAAGCATAAAAATCTCAAAAGTTCTGAGGCATAACAGGTAAGAGATTAAGAGATAGGAAACATCTCTCCAAGATTTCCTAGAAATACTACTGACCTCTGCCTTAACGTCATTAAACATTCATCTATGCCCAATACAATTTGGGATACCAACCAAAAGATTACAGAGTTCTTATTTCAGAGGAATTAAAGGAACGGGGACAGTAAAAAAAATAAAAAGTCAACCAAAACTTATTACAGAGCATTAAAGCTATGGTCAAAACGCCCAGGGGAAAATTCTATTCTTTTGGGAAGGAAGGCAAAGATCACACTGTCACATCCATTTATACTGTTGTTTAAGGCTCTACATAGGAACACCTAAAAGCAAGTCATTCAGTTCCACTCTGAAATCATTATTTTTTCCTTCAAATGTCATAGTTACTTAATTGCCATATGCCTCAAAAATGGAAACCTGTTGCTTAATCAATGCTATTTATGAACTCCTGGACATTTTTGCCTAGGAGAGGGAAGAAAAGCCAAACCTAAGAATAAAAAGGGCACAGTGGTTAGGTAATCCAAAATAACAAACAACAAAACATTTGAATTGATACTTTTTTCTCACTGGGACAAAGTCCACTCAGAGAGGTTGAAGGGACCGAGGATGATATTAACATATGAAAACAAACCCTGGAAGAAAAATGAATAGGAACAAGACCCCAGACATCTGTTTTCCTGCATATGGATACTGTATTGTCATTTTCTCTAGTCTCTCTAGGCCATTCAGATCTAGTCTAGTTCCAGAATGTGGGCTTTCATCGTTGCCTACTGCCTTTCTCAGGGAGTTTAGACAGATCAGAGATCTGTGCCAAGGCAGAGAGAAAGCCAGGCTGGTGTCCACAAAATGACAAAGGCATGAATATGTCCCTACACAAATTGAGGACCAGAGAGGGACTCCATAATCTAACCATATCCACAAGCATTCGAAGAAGTCAACTTACTAAGGAAAACATCCTATAAAATATAAGACCAAGCAGGCACCTGGGTGGCTCAATCGGTTAAGTATCTGACATCGGCTCATGTCATGATCTCATAGTTTGTGGGTTCAAGCCCTGCATCGGGCTCTGTGCTGGCAGCTCAGAGCCTGGAACCTGCTTTGGATTCTGTGTCTCCCTATCTGTTCCTCCCCTGCTCGCACTCTGTCTCTCTCTCTCTCAAAAACAAAGATTAAAAAAAATTTTTTTAATTATAAGACCAAGCAAGGAAGATATGGCACAGTGAGAAAAAAACATATGACAATTATTCCAGAAATCTGTATTTCCAAATTACTAAACAAATCTTAAAATGTAATAATTACCAATAAGTAATTTAAATCCTAAAAAATATACAAGACAGATGTTCAATTCATTCCATACAACTGCTACATGTAGAAATCTCAACACTTAAGTGGCCTCAGACTACTCTACATTTATTTAAGGGAGGGAGACATTTGAAAATGAATGTTACCAGGAAAGTACAAAGAAACTTGCCAGTGTGTGCCAGCTTCATGGCCCATGGGCAATGAGCATCGCCTGCTTGTGCCAGTCAGATCTCCAACCAACGTTACTGTGCAGGCCATTAAAGAAGCTGTTAATACTCTGGTTTAAAAACCAATCTCAGCACAGGGCAGAGCAGCAGATTAAGCAGAACTTTACATCAGTGGCAGGTCTCCCAAGTTCTCTTGATGCCACAGAATTCATAAGTGGGATCAGTATGTTCTAAAAAAACATGGTACTGCAAAAGAAAAAAAAAAGGTTCCACAGCATCAAGCAGCGTAATACTTGAAACCTCATCATCAAAGTGACAGTTTTCAAGTGCCATTTATGATGCCCTAGTCTGGAAACATCCCAGCTAACCCATCTGATCAAAAATTTCACAGATGGAAGCACTTGATGGCTAATTGGCAAGTCTATTATTCAAATAAAACAGCTCTCTGTAC